>NC_089597.1:40131375-40500068 GCF_019320115.1 Miscanthus floridulus
TGGTTTCCAACGCCGCTCATCTGACCACCGGTGATCAATTCCTGGACACGTGGCTTCCATCGCTGTGGGGTCTGCACCATGCGTGGGTGCAGCCAGCCCGCTGGCCATTCCGCTGGCTGATTCCAGCTGAGGCCCCGTTTAGTTCCCTAATTAGTCCATAATTAGACACTAATTACCAAATACAAACAAAAGTGCTACAGTAGCCGAAAGAAAAAAAAATCGGATCTAAACGGGGCCTGATTCGAGCACTGTAGCCAGCCAAAATCAGCCAGAAGTGGAGCAGCCGAACGGGGTGCTGAGTTTTCTAATTACGGCGTCATGCTCCCATGCATACCAACCTGGATGCGTTCTCTTATGGCTTTGCCGTGCACCACGCCTGCCCCTGCTGCAAGGCGCATCGTCCTGTCGCATGAGAATTGACCTAAGGTCTGGAGTTCGATTGGAGCAAAAGTTTCCCATTGATGAACTCAACGGTCTGGTATTCGCTGCCATCTCGAAGTGGGTAAAAAGCAGAGGATAGGGAAAATGGTGTTCTTGCCCTTACGCAGAAGTCTAATTGTGATTTTACCCTTGTTTTCTCAACTTTGTGATTTTGCCCTTGCTATTTTGAATTGAATCATCCGTTTGCCCCTGGTTTGGATGCCGTCAGATGGTCATGGAATAAATAAATTAAAAAAATTCAAAATCTGAAAAAACAAAGGCGAAAAGACCAAATTGCCCCTTATCCTTATATTCAGCCTCCCTAAGGAAATTGTGCCTTTCTCACGGGCCGGCTGCATCGACCCGGGCGTGGGGGGCATCCGGCGGCGGCGGCGTTGGCAGCGCACAGCGCGCGGTGCGGCAACGGCTCCCGGCGGGGGGCTCGTCGCGCGCGGGGCGGCGGCGGGGCTCGGCACGTGGCGCACGGTGTTGGGGGCTTCGGGCGTGCGGCCGCGGCGCAGCTCCTCCTCCCTCCTTCCCGCTCCCCCCGACGTGGCTCATCCTCCCTCCTTCCCGCTCCCCCCTGGCGCGTCTCCTCCTCCCTCCGCCACACTCCGGCGGCGCGGCTCGCGTGTTAGGATTTGAGGAGTACCGGCGACGGCGCGATTACTGGCGGCGGCGTAGCTCATCCTCACTCCCCCCGCTCCTCCCTAGGCTCGCGCCCGTAGTGGCTGGGGAGCCACGTGGCCTGCGGTGGGCTCTGCCCCGACCCCTCCCCCCGGCTCGCGCCCGCGGCGCGGCTGGGGGCCTCGGCCGCCGCCCGTCCCCCGCCCCACAGGGTCGGCCGTACCGCAGGCGTCGGCGCCGGCGGCGGCCGCCCCCGCTGCGACGGACGAGGTCAGGACGCTCTGGATCGGGGACCTGCAGTACTGGATGGACGAGAACTACGTCTTCGGACGCTTCGCGAACACTAGGGAGGTATGTCACCCGATCTGATTGATGCTGGCGGTGGATGCGTGTGATTTCGATTGTTGCTCTTCACGGAATATATGATGCGCCCGCGCCCTTTGCTGGCGGTGGAGGCTAAGTTAGTTTGTAGTGATTCTAGAACCTATTGTAATGATCAAGCTCTGGGCTATATTTGCGATTGAATCGTTAATTTTAAATTTTGTTTCATGAATTGTTAGCATGATCTGGCGATAGTTGTATATCTCGTAAAATAACTTAAAATTGTTGTTTTCTGTTTTTTTTGCTGCCTATTTCTTCTACCCAAGGGTAATAATGTTTAGCAGCCATTGAGCCATGTTTGTTTTTACCAAGACTATTTATATGCTTCAGTTTGAGTTTCCTGATTGGTGTTTATAGATGTATGCTGCCCATGCATTCATGATTTTCTGACCCTTTACTTCATATTTACATGATTTTTCAGGTTCAAAATGTGAAGCTCATCCGTGACAAGAATTCAGGACAGCTTCAGGGCTATGGTTTTGTTGAATTTACAAGCCGTGCAGCTGCAGAGCGAGTTCTTCAGACATACAATGGACAGATGATGCCAAATGTTGAGTTGACATTTCGGCTGAACTGGGCTAGTGCTGGTGAAAAGCGTGATGATACTCCTGACTATACTATTTTCATTGGAGATTTGGCTACAGATGTTACAGATTACTTGTTACAAGAGACATTCAGGGTTCATTATCCCTCGGTGAAGGGTGCAAAAGTTGTGACTGATAAATTGACAATGCGCACAAAGGGATATGGGTTCGTGAAATTTGGTGATCCTACAGAGCAAGCTCGTGCAATGACTGAAATGAATGGAATGCCTTGTTCTTCCAGGCCTATGCGTATTGGTCCTGCAGCAAGTAGGAAAAATACAGGAGGTGTTGTTCAAGAGAGAGGTAAGCATGGCCAGTCTCATGTCCTGTGATTCTTGTTAGCTTCTACATGTTTGCTGATTGATGCAATTGAGGATACATTTAACTTGTTATGTCGTGCTGGTGCTGCCTACGGCCCGGAGCCGTCGCCCTCCCGCGCCCGCGCACGCGCCAACGCGCGAGGAGCCACCACGGGGCCGACCTGCCGGCTCGTGCACGTGGCCACGGCCAAGCTGCTGGACCTGGGCGCGCACGTAGGCGCCAGACTGGCACTCGCGTACGCTTGCTCTTCCCCGCATCACCGCAAGGATGGCCACGGCGGCGCCTTGCTTCATGGCTCGTCGGGAATGGCCGACGACTTCCTGTCTTGCTCTGACAGCTTGCCCTTGGAGCGTTCCGCACGGCTATAGGTACAGCCTCCTGGTCTTCCTGCGGAGACAGATTGCGACACCGCTGCTATCTCGCGTAGGGACGACCATTGTTCCACCGGCAATGCCGATGCAGCGATCAGTACCAGCACGGTAGTGTTGTCTATAATGAATTTTGGTGATGAAAACAGAAGCAAACGGGGCTCTGATATGGAAGCAACTTGTATGGCGATTACCTTTATTGAAAAAACATGTACTGTATGACATTCCTATGTGGTAAGGTACTAAGGTTATCAGTGCATGCATCTACTTATACAGTTTGTTAACCGATGTTCTACATGCATTCTTATACATTGAAGATTTTTGGTCCCACACAAAAGATTATATCGAAATATTTCAAATAATTGCAAGTTGTGCCAAATATGTTTGACCAAATTTAATCAATTGTCAGCATACAATAAAAAAGTCTAATTCCAAATCAGGGTAAAATCACAATTATGCATAACAAACAGGGGCAAAATCGCATGGGCATTCATGTCCTTTTGTACAAAGTTTAACACCGTTAGGGGTGGATGACGGAGCAGGGGCAAACTGGTGCTTCGTGAATGGCACAGTAGGGGTAAATTCACAAAGTCAAAAAAATAGGGGCAAAATCACAATTTCGATACAAAACAAGGGTACTAACGCAAGAGCCCCTATATTTTAACATGGGTACATACATATATTATTGTTGTGACACTATATTTAGATAACAGTGCAACACATGCTCGTACTTACAATATCGTGGCATTGTATTTCCTTGTAATGCACGGGTATTTTTTGCTAGTAATCCTTATTGCTCTAATCATACACCTTTGGGTTAACCTGAAAGTAAAGTGCAAGAGAGAGGTCCTATCTATATACAGGTTCGTTCCACATGAATAATTTGCTCATATGACGATTTTGGATCGACACACACGTGCACTCATGCACATAATCTCGTGTAACATATGCACACTAGTTGTAAACAATTACGGCAAGGACATGGGAAACTTAGAGTAATTCTAAGGTTTATACACCGACCTCAAGTAAAAAGCGAACTGTACTGTATCTACAGTGTCATCTACGGCCGGGCTGTGTTGTGATGTTAGGCTGACCATACACATGTTGGACCGGGTTTGTGTTCTGATGGGCTAACCATATGTATGCATTAATACATGTAGAGCATTGCGTGTAATAATAGATAAAACATACATTTGCAGCAAATAGTTTAGTCTCTACAGCCTGCTGGTGGAAGATAACACACACATGCGGCTGGAAAGACTATGAGCCGAACGACCTAGCACCTTGTTCTTGCCCTTTTGGTCTTGCTCTCTACTTCAACTTTTTGTGAGGAAAATATCTTTGATGTTATATGGCATACCCCTTTTATGTATGACCCTAATTCTGTTGCTCCTTTAATAAGAATGCACAGGGCACGACAGTGCCACCACCTTGGGTGATCTAGATTTGTTTTGCTCCAGAGCGGTCAACTCCTCTTCTTTTCATCCGAAGGATCCGTATTTATCTTGTGGGAGTCCGTGGCGTGAAGTTGAAGACAAATTTGAGTTATTTGACGGTAGAGTTGTTGGATTCAATGGAGGTAGCACCGTTTAGCACAATGTTAAATTCCTGCCAAATATGTCTAGTTTTTTACGATTCGGTTGTGGGACTTTCCACGTTAAAAATATTTGGGGTTGTTGGTGATATGGGACCCAGAGTACGTACCTCACCACCCTAATATAAGCCCCACTACCATCGGGGTGGGCCGAGGCCGGTGAAGATGAGGCCTACCTGAGCTAGGGTATGACACCAGAATGTGGCGACCAAAGAATACAGCGTAGGAAGCCTGGGCACCGATTTCATCAAGCTAAATAGCCATTTTGTTATTATGTTTTTTTATAACTAACTAGAAAACACATCTGTAACCGATCGCTGTCTATGTAATCACTTGGACTGAATGAGTTTAGTTAGTGCGTCTGTAAGTTGAGATGCTAGATAGCAGTAATGCCAGGTTGTACACCGACCATGCCCCATTCTTTGCGTAGGTTCAGGTCAGCTCCTCACCTCCTATTGTTTGCTTGTACAGACGCTGGTCAGTGTAGTTAGAGAACACAACGGTACCCCTTGCACGGCGAATGCCCCGCCACCGTACTCCTGCGCCAGGGACCACACCGCGAACCCCTGCGGCGTCACATCAAGAGCCTTGCCGCCTGGCTTCCTTCACGAGGACCGCTGCCGCCTGACGACGAGAAATCACAGCTACAGATAAAACATCGTGCGCAACGCTGAGTGCTAATAAAATTTGTGAGTGTGTAGCAGTGGAAACGGGGGCCGGATGGTTGGGGGTACCCTCCATCCTCGGGGCGCGTCTCCACCCAAACGAGCCGGCCGTCGCCAGCGATGGCGAACCCCTCGGCGTCCTCATGGCGGCAGAGACAGAGACGACCGCGGCGCTGATTGGCGACTCCCAGGACCCGTACGGCTGCGGTCGAACTCCATGGTGCCGCCCATGGCGGCGCGGGGGGCATCGCCGCCGGCCAGGGGCGTGTGCTAGGGGTATTCCGCTTGTATGCCACGGAATACCCAAGATTTTTGGAAACAAACATACATACATATAGGTATAACTTGTACAGTTTGCTAGATGTTGCAATCTGGCCCCAAAGCCAACAAAAAGCGAGTAACTATCAGCCCACCAAAGTAAAAAAAGCTCAGCAGCTTTCCTGGCTGCAGGCTGCCGCTCCCAACTCGCATGCACCAATCTCGTGGAGTCATGGAGGCGCGCAGGAGAGAGCAGGGGCACGGCGGCCACCTCGGCGGCTCGGCGCCTCCGCCTCTGCCGTTCGGCCCGTCGCCCCCTTCCCTAGTTCCCCTTGCCCTGAGGCTGCGGCGCTGCGCGAGCGGTCCGGTCGAGGACGAGAGCGACCTGCGCTCCTGCGCCCAGGCGCCCAGCCCTAGCGGCCTAGCATCCCAGCTTCGGAGAGGCGGGCAGGCGGCAACCGAGAGGGCGGCGGCGGGCCCGGCGCTCCGGCATCCCGCGACGGCCACGGTTCGGTTCGGCTTTGGCTCCGGAACCGTTGAAGTTGAAGCAAGGTGAGCACAGTAGCACACACAGTGTCAGATCCATTCTTCAGAGTTAAATTTAGGATTTCGTTTTCTATTTTTTTTGCATTGGATTCTTCATTCTTGTATCATAGATGAAGAAGAAGGGTGCTAGCATATTTGCATTGTTGGAGAAAGCTGCAAAGGCAAAGAAAAACAACTTCCACATCCACACCAAATCCTCCTCCCTGTTGAGGTTGAGAGCCTGTCCCCTGCTGAGAGCAATCTGCAGCTAGCAATTGTGGAAGCACAGGATGATGGTGAAGCAAATGATGAAGCTCGAGCTCCCCAGTCGGACACGGACATAGTTCCCCCAACTCCAATTGTAGAAGATTATGCAACTGATGAAGAGGGTGAAGGTCGGAGCAGATTTGGAAGCAACTTGAGCATGATCCCGGGAAGCGGATACCCATCTCAAGGTATGATGTAATGACCAGGATAGAGTAGAAGGAGGGTTACATTGAGTTGGGGCCATGTCAACCTAAGAACCATGATTTCCCATCTAGAGATATAAGTGGTCATCCACGTCACTTTTGTTGTATTTGGTTAAGGAATATCCTTGGCTTGAGTATAGTGTAGAAAAAGATGCTGCTTTCTGCTTGGTCTGCTATTTGTTTAAGGATAGAACAAAATGCCCCGGTGGAGATACATTTGTGAATGGTGGGTGGCGAAATTGGAACCTTAAATCAAGATTGAAAAAACACATGGGAGCTATCAATAGTGCTCATAATGAAGCTCAAGAAAAATATGATAGGTTCACTACACCTACAACATCAATTCGAGAATCCATTGCTTCAAACACCACACGGTACAAAGCACTGTATAAGCTCCATTTGACATGGACACTCAAGTGCTTGAGGTTTTCTGTTGCACCAAGGCTTGGCATTAGAGGGCATGATGAAAGTGAAGAGTCACTAAACAAAGGAAATTTTCTTGGGCTTTTAAACTGGCTAGCAGGAAAATTGCAGTGGAGCATATGCTTATGAAGTACAATTTGACTTTTGCAATGGTTCGTGGGCAAGGATACGATGGAGCTAGCAATATGAGAGGTAATGCTAATGGGCTGAAGAAACTAATTATGGATGAGTCTCCTTATGCTTATTATGTTCATTGCTTTGCTCATCGGCTACAATTAACTCTTGTTGATGTTGCTAAGGAGAGTGGGGATTGCACTTGGTTTTTTGGACAGCTTGCTATCTTGTTAAATGTTCTTGGCAATTCATGTAAAAAGATGAGAATGATTCGAATAGCTCAAGCTAAGGAACTAATTGATGCATTGGACTTGGAGGAAGTAGAAACCCGGAGGGGTTTGAATCAAGAAATGGGTTTGGGGAGGCCATGTGATACTCGTTGGGGCTCTCACTACAAAACTGTGAATCATGTTATCTCTATGTATCCTGCAATAAGGCGTGTTCTGATCAATATTGGAAAAGAGGATACTACAGCAGAGGCCCAAGCAGCTATGACTATGTTGACATCATTTCGGTCATTTGAGTTTGTATTCATGGCACACTTGATGCAAGAAATATTTGGTTATACCGAGGACTTGAGTAGAGCTTTGCAAAACCAAGATCAAGATATTGTCAATGCTATGGAGCTTGTTGATCTTACAAAGTTTCATTTGCAGTGCTTGCGGGAAGATAGTGGATGGACTGGTTTTCTTGAAAAAGTGACTTCTTTTTGTATAAAGCACAAGATCAAAGTTGCTGATATGGAGGGTCCTTATTATCTTGTTGGGAGACCTAAAAGAGGGTTCTATAATGGCGCAATAAATTATCATCGCTACCATGTTGATATGTTTGTGAGTATCATTGATAGGCAACTTCGAGAGCTGAACGATAGATTTAATGAGGTAAACACATAACTACTTTCTTGCATGGCAGCTTTTAGTCCACTTGATTTATTTGCTGCTTATGATTAAGAGAAGTTGGTTAGACTTGCTACAAAGTTTTATCCTAAGGATTTCACAACTGATGAATTGTCAAAACTTCCATATCAGCTCACTATTTACATTTCTCATGTGCGTAGAGATGAAAGGTTTAAAAATTTAAAGAACCTATGTGAGCTTTCAGTTATGCTTGTTAGCACAAAAAGATATGAGCAATATTATGTTGTCTACAAGCTTCTTAAGTTGGTGCTAATTCTTCCCGTAGCCACTGCCAGTGTTGAAAGAGTGTTTTCTACGATGAATTATGTGAAGAACAAGCAAATGAATAAAATGGGTGATGAATATTTGAACAATTACTTGGTCACATTTATTGAGAGGGAATTCTTCAGTCAAGTGAAAGATGATGATATTATTAATCAATTCCAAAAAGGGGGCCGTAGAGTTATATTTTAGTAGTTTTGATATTTTGTAATCTTTCTTAATTATTAGAGACAATGGCACTATGCCCCTATATTCAGAGGTTGTACTTTGCTTATTACTATTGCACATTAATCGAAATTTTTTATGTACGCGGAATACCCAGCTATGAAATCCTGGCTCCGCCACTACCGCCGGCAGGTCGCGATCGAGCGGGCGGCAGGTTAGGGGAGCGGATGAGGGAGAGGCTCAGAGACGCCGGGACAGGGACTAGGAGAGTGGGAGTGCTTGCTGCTTGGCAGAGCGATGCAAGTCAGTGTGTTGACTGGTCAAAGTCAAATGCTCTTTTATACCGCCTCAGAATGATTTTTTATTTAAAATAACTAATATTTAATAGCAAGTGTCCAATTAAATTTTTAGAAAATAGCCACCTGCAAAAAATAATAGTGTGGCAAATGAAAATTATCAAACGACATGACTAATAAGACAATCTCAGTGAGAATTTTATGGCTCTGTTTCTAAGACTCCATGGTATTGAAAACAATGTAAACAAGTTTCATCTCTCATGAAACTCATTTCATTCCATGAAACTATATATTTTCATCTCTCTCTCTTTTTAAACAATGCCACATCAACTTATTTAATATCTATGAAACTCACATTGAGACTGACCTAATACACACAATAGTGTTTGGTTCTATGAACAATTTCCACGTGTGAGGTTGTGCCACGCTATTTTATTTGATGCAACTTATAGGCAAATCATATCGTTTTGCTTGGCGTGCGTGACCGATAGATGATTCAGACTATTTTGTTATTTTATACAGTGTGACTGATATATGAGGCATGCCATTTTGGTTGGCATGACTGAGAAGTGTCAAAGACTAAATTTTTTCTTGTTGATGCAAAACAAAAGACCTATGACCTTCAAAAATCTTGTAATTTTTAAGTAGTTGTAAAAAAGAAGCATATTTTGCTTGAGCGGGCACCTTTTCTTGTTGATGCAAAACAAAAGACCTATGACCTTCAAAAATCTTGTAATTTTTAAGTAGTTGTAAAAAAGAAGCATATTTTGCTTGAGCGGGCACCGTAGTTTTTTTTTGGGTTATTGATCTATGCCATTATAATTTCTTCGTTTCTGAAAACGTCATTACTATTCATCTATTTGGAAGCATGCCATTATAATTCTTCGTTTCCCACAAAAATGCCACTGAATACGTATGGACACAGTCTGGGCCCAGCTGCAGGCGTATACGAAGACGTATACTTCATCTCCCCTGTCACTGACACGCGGGCCCCACATGTCATCTTCTTCCTCCTCTTCTTCGAATCTCTCTCTCTGGTTCTCTCTCTCCATCCCGAGCGCCAGGCCGTAGCGGGTCGCTGCCTCCGCGGGTTGCCCATGGCGATGGCCGGTGCCGCCGCCGTGGGTCGCTGCCTCCTCCTCTCCCGCCCGTCCCCTTTTGGCTCCGCCTCCTCCGCGCCGCCCTCTCCACCGCCGCCCCCACCCTCGGCCCCACCTCCACTCCCGCTCCCCCTCCGCGGCACGAGC
The DNA here is from genome assembly GCF_019320115.1 of Miscanthus floridulus. Lineage (NCBI taxonomy): Eukaryota > Viridiplantae > Streptophyta > Magnoliopsida > Poales > Poaceae > Miscanthus > Miscanthus floridulus. Next base: position 40,141,012 of record NC_089597.1, read on the forward strand.
TCCTCCTCGAGCGCCTCCGTCTCCGCCACCTCAAGGACGCCTCGTCCCCTGGCGTCCCGAGGCCCACCTCGAGGGCCGCGGAGCGAAGCTCGCAGCAGGCGAAGGGGAAGAGGATCGAGGCCGCCGAGAGCTTTGAGGACCTCGGCCTCGGGGAGGAGGTGATGGCCGCGCTCGGGGAGATGGGCATCTCCAAGCCGCGAGCAGCAGCAGCAGCACAAGCCCTCCTTGCTCCAGCGCCTCCACCAAGCACCGCCGCCGCCATTGCTGGGGTCGACCCGAGCTCGTCGATCTCCTCGCACAAGCCATCTTGCGCCCTTCCGCTGCTTCCATCGGCTTCGCAAGCGCTCCCTCTCCGGCTCTATCTCTCACGGCAGCCCGCCATTATACGCCATTATACGGCCACGGCGAGCAGCAGCAGCAGCACGCCGAGCAGCGCCGCGGGCGAGCATCAGCAGCGGCCTGGGCTGGGGGCGGGGAAGGGGCCGTGCCTGCTGGAGCTCACGGGGACGGGGATGGGACCGTGCCTGCCGTATCCATGGAGGAGGAGGGTCCGCCGGACGCCGGCCATGGAGGAGGAGGCGCCCGCCACCGGGGAAGGCCGAGCAGCAGCGGCACGCGGGGTCACGACAGCGGCTCGTCGGCTCGCTCGCAAGCCCGCAGCCGCCGCCGCCGGCAGCGCCCGCCGTGGCCGCGTCGGGATGGAGAGAGAGAGAGCCAAAGAGAGAGATGAGGAAGAGGAAGATGACATGTGGGGCCCGCGTGTCAGTGACAGGGAGATGAAGTATACGTCTTCGTATACGCCTGCAGCTGGGCCCAGGCTGTGTCCATACGTATTCAGTGGCATTTTTGTGGGAAACGAAGAATTATAATGGCATGCTTCCAAATAGACGAATAGTAATGGCGTTCTTCAGAAACGAAGAAATTATAATGGCATAGATCCAATTAACCCTAGTTTTTTTAGTTTAAAATTTTGTTTTTTTTTTCCACAAGTTTTCGGTTAAGCTACATGGTATCCGTCCTGGTTTAAATTAAGCCAACGGTGGATCATGTGTATGTTGGTGTGATCTTTGGGAAGTCCAATCTTGCGTCTAGCTTTTAGAGCTCCCATGTAAGCCCATCGTTTGAATACAAGATTTTCCAAACGGTAGTAATAGAAAACAAATGGGATTTCAAATCCTCAAGAATAGAGAACGGCAGTTAAGTGTGGGTAGTGAATGCGCGTTAGAACCCCGTAGTCAACGAAAATCAAGTAGAGGAAACCCTTGGCCAAGCATGCATATATATGCCGTCCACTTCATGCAACCTATATTCAGCGCCCACAGGTTTGACCAATGGCGTGTTGAAGGCTCCCATACTACACACACTGTAATTGATGTGCTAGGCCTGCCACGACAATCAGCGCGCGCGGTGCATGAGAAAGGTAAAACTAAAGCGATGTAACTCTGTCACGGGGTTCGATGGTGTGGAGATCCACGGCGCGCATGGGTACCTCCTGGAGCAGTTCATGAAGGATGGAACCAACGACCGTGATGACGAGTACGGTGGCAGCCTTGAGAACCGGTGCCGCTTCGCGGTGGAGGTGATCGATGCTGTCGTCCACGAGGTGGGCGCGCACCGCGTGGGCGTTAGGCTGTCTCCGTTCCTCGACTTCGTGGAGTGCGCCGACTCTAACCCGGTGGCGCTCGGTGAATATATGGTGCAACAGCTCAATAGGCACGAGGGGCTACTCTATTGCCATATGGTGGAGCCACGGATGGCCAATGTCGTTGACGGCCGCAGGCAAATCCCTCATGGGCTTCTACCGTTTCGGCAAGCCTTCAACGGCACGTTCATCGCTGCAGGTGGGTACGATCAGGAGGAAGGCAACAAGGTGGTCGATGACCATTACACTGATCTCGTTGCCTACGGGAGACTCTTTTTGGCCAATCCAGACCTGCCTAGAAGGTTTGAGTTGGGTGCACCCTTGAATGAGTACAACCGGGCAACTTTTATCACTCAGGATCCTGTCATTGGCTATACGGACTACCCATTCTATGAGGACAACCATGTTTGATTATGTAGCTCATCGATTCGATGGCGTGATTGATTACTAGTAGTGTATACCTCCTGCCCCGTCGCCTAAAGCTGAAAGCATAACGCCATTAGATCGTAGAATATTCACTCTCACGGGGTCAAACCCATGCCCTTAATTTCACAGCTTTAATCATTTCGCTGATACATGTATGTGAAGTTGTGAACTCATCCCATATGTATAATTAAAAGGGTTGAATACCCTATACAAGTTTTTCCAAGGCAATAAAATAAAGCAATATGGGGATAATTTAAATACTATTTGGCTTATCAGGCTTGCAGCCATAACCGTAGTTATAAAAAAAACCATCTTACCGTTACTAATTGTATTGAAGGCTCACGTGACATGCTAGAAACAAAATCTAAAAGCTTTAATCATCATTGATAATAATAGACAATATATCTATTTTCTTTTTACAGAATAATTGGTCACCACTGACATCAGAGTATCTCCAGTGATAATACCTCTAAATCTGGGGCCCTACATGTCGTAGGGGCTTTTCCTGCTGTCTGGACAATGATTTCAAGGTTTAACTCCAGCAACAACAACCCCAAGATCTGAGCCTATAAACATTTTGTTAATATACACTGACATGTTAAAAGGTTATTGTTTGGTTTTGGTAATTGAGTGACAACCTAGGTGGACTAATATGTGGTTAAGTGATTTACACAGAAGATTTGTCCACAAGAACACTTGTGTGAGCAACTCATACCATAGAGGTGAAATAGCTTGGATATGTTGCATAGCTCACGCATGTGATGATGGAGCTTATTGCATATGAGACATGACATGGAGTCACGTGACTAAGGTGGAAAAGATCAAGACAAGACTTGGCTTGATGGACCGTTTGCAGGAGTGAAGGGCAAGTCGTGGACTTGGCGCCGATGGACCGAGGCAACGGTGAAGAGCAAATGAGGTCAAGATCAATGGACCAATACGGTAACGTGATGATATGAAGTGGATCATATCATTTGTGATTATGTTGGTGCATGTGTTGCACCGACATCGAAGGAGATGAAATGGAATGCGCAAGAAAAAGTTATAACCTATAGGGTATTTTATTTCACCGGTCATAGGTGTGTAGAGAAGTTTATGATCGGGTTTAGGATAGATGGCCGTACTATCAAGAGGGGCAAACTTGTTTACATATCGGTCATCTAATACCACTCGAGTGATCTAACTTTGCACCGTTGCTAGGATCGAGTGGCGTGGTGAATTGAGTGACTAATCATTTGAAGAACATTTATGAAAAGCTAACACACATGCACAAAATGTTGATCACTTAGTGGTGTTGGCACATTTGCATAGGAGAAGTTATTAGTGTTGAAACGGATCAAGTTGGAGAGGAAAGGGAGAAGAAAAGGGCTAGTTATGGTTGTCCGAGGGTCCGAAGTTGCAACCTAACTCGTAGCCAAATCGCAGCCATTATAGAGGGTGGCACCGCCCTTTCCGATGGCCAAAAAGTGGGCAACGCCATCCTAGGGCGGTGCCAGGGGCGGTGCCAGAAAACAATAACAACACCCTTTCGTATTTTGGGCATAACTTCTAGCTCCGAACTCCGATTTCGATGAACTAGGACTTTTCCAAAAGCTAACGAATAACTCTACAGCCTTGAAGTGATGGATTTCAATTTGGAGAAAGTTTTGGTCACCGGACTGTCCGGTGACCATAGCGGTGTGGCACCGCCACTTCTTTCCAGAGAGGGGGGAACTTGGTCGGGGGCACCGCCACCCCTAGGGCGGTGCACCGCCACCCTATGTCCGGTGCCAAATCAGCCAATGGCTATTTCAAAGTAGCCGTTGCAATTTGACTGTTAGGGCATCGCCACCCTATGTCCGGTGCCCGCACGTTGCTGTCCGGTGCCTGCGCAGAAATATGTTCTAAGGCTCCAACGACTTTATTTGGCTTGGGGGCTATAGATAGAGGTGGAGCTTGGGCTTGGCTGAGGTTGAGCACCTTGGGGATGTGTTGCCCTTGTGTGTACTTGGTTTGAGAAGCCTCTAACTCACTTGTGCTTGCGAGAAGTGTGAATCCATTGTAATTGAGTGATTCTAGTGCGTTGCATTGTGAGATTACTGAAAGCATCTAGGCCCCTAGTTGGATTTCGGTGATTAATGTCAATACAATATTACTATGACTAACGTGTGTTTTGCAGAGGCAATAAAGTTAGGTCATGGTAATGGAGATCGATTGGGCAATCGAGGTGGTCATGCCCCTACGATGGAAATCATTTCGGTTTTCAAAGGGTGGATGACAAGGTTAAGGATGACTAGTTCTAAGTGTCGATTGGAGTTGGAGAGACACTTAGAGTAGTTTAGGACTTTGTTTTTCCTTTGGCCATACTATTAAGGGGGGTATGAACGGGTAGCTTGACCTAGTTGAGTCTAGTGAGTTAGGTGTGGTGCACACTTGTTGAAACTAGCTCTAGGTAGCTCCTACGAATGCCTAAGATCCATTGGAGCAAACTTCATTCACATATGATCGAGAGTTGGAAGTGAATGGAGGATCAAATGCTGACCGGACACTGGCTCCGGTGTGACCGAACGCTGGCCACAGGGTCCGGTCAGTTCATTTGATCAAGAGACTGTGTTCGGTGCGACCGGACGCTGGAGATGTCAACTGACCGGACGCTGAAGTTCAGCGTCTGGTCGACTCCAGTAAGGTTCCAGAGAAGAGAATCTGTGACCAGACGCGTCCGGTCAGTACTGACCGGACCCTGGAGGTTCAGCGTCCGGTCGAGTACAGTAAGCATCCAGTGAGGGTTTAATGCGACCGGACGCGTCCGGTCAGTGGTGATCGGACGCTGCCAGCGTCCGATCAACACATATTCACTGGTTCGTGGTTTGAACTAACCGGAGCATCCGGTCAACATGACCGGAGCGTCTGGTCACCCCGCAGAAGCTCATAATGGTTCATTTTTTAGGCTACCTTATAAATAGAAGCTCCACTCGTGTGTGGAGTTACTTTTGCTCATTCCAATAGCTGAGAAACACGTTTGTGAGTGCCAAGAAGAGCAAGGTCCTAGTGAGGTGATTGAGATTTGAGAATCCAAGAGAGTAGCCTCATTAGTGAATCAAGAGTAGCAAAGTGTGCATCCATCTTCTCATTAGGCTTCGCGTGGTCAAGTGAGAGTTCGTGCTTGTTACTCTTGGTGATCGCCATCACCTAGACGGCTTGGTGGTGATTGGGAGCTTGGTGATCATCCGGCGGAGCTTGTGAGTGACCCAACTCAAGTTGTGAGCGGTTTTGGGTGATTCGCCGCGACGGAGTGCCAAAGAATCAACCCGTAGAGAGCACTTGATCCTTGCGCGGATCAAGGGGGAGCTACACCCTTGCGCAGGTGCTCCAACGAGGACTAGTGGGGAGTGGCGACTCTCCGATACCTCGGCAAAACATCACCGCGTTCCTCTCTCTCTATTTACCTTGAGCATTTACTTTGAGCAATTCAATACTTGTTCTTACATTCATAGAATTACCATGCTAGAGTAAGTTTGGAACATAGGTTGCAAGTCATTTGTGCGTTAGATCAATAGAAACACTTTTCTAGGCACAAGGGGTTAATTGGGCTATCCGTAGGATTTGATTATTGCAAAAAAATTTAGAATTAGCCCAATTCACCCCCCCCCCTCTTTGGCATCTTGATTCTTTCAATTGATATCAGAGCCTCGTGCTCACGTTTTAAGCTTAATCGCTTTGAGCAAGATGTCTCACGGGGATGGACCTCCTCCTATATTTAAGGGAGATGACTTTCCATATTGGAAAATCCGCATGGAGGCGTACTTAGAAGCTCTAGATGTTGATATTCTTAGAGCTGCCTCTCAAGGCTTCCAAAAACCTCGGGATGCTACTAACCTACAAGGCGATGAGGTTAACTATGAAAAATGGAATGCAAAGGCTCGAAACACCATCTTTAGAGGCCTTTGCAAAGATGTGTTCAACTGTGTAAGGAACCACAAAGACGCCCATGTACTATGGTCGGACGTTTGTGCGCTCCATGAGGGAACCAAGAGTGAGCGTGAGTAACGCTATCATCTAGTAATCAAAAAGCTAAATTCATTTGAGATGCTTCCCAAAGAAAGTGCTAATGAGATGTACTCTCGTTTAAATGTTCTTGTAGAGGAAGTCAATGGGCTTGGACTTACTCAAATGTCGCCATCCGACGTTGTAAGAAAGATCTTGAGTGTCCTCCCCATTGACAAATATGGGCACATTGTGACCGTGCTACATCAAGGTGATCTTTCTGCCACTACACCAACATAAATCTTGGGAAAGATCAATGCTCATGAGATGTACATGCACATCACGCCATAAGATGGCTCATCCTCTACAAAGAAGAAAGAGAAGGACTTAGCATTCAAAGCTAGCCAAGATAAGGGCAAAGCAAGACTTGAGTATGAGAGCTCAAGTGATGAAGATGATGAAGAAAGTCTTGCTCTCATGGTGAAGAAGACTGCCAAGATGCTAAAGAAGCTAAACAAGAGTGGCATCAAGTTTGACGGCAAGAAGAAGAAGTTCTTCACTAGCTCAAGAAGAAAACCAATCTCTGAGATGGATTGCTACAATTATGGCAAACTTGGCCATCTAGCTCATCAATGCACAAAGCCCAAGAAAGACAAGTTCAAGAACAAGGGCAAGAAAGATGACTCAAGCAATGAAGATGAAGATGAGAAGAAAAAGAACAAGCCATACAAGAAGAGAGATGGCAAAAAGAGGGACTTCTACAAGAAGAAGAAGAGTGGCAAGGCCTATATCATTGGTGATTGGCTCACGGACATTGATTCATCTAGTGGATCATCCGATGATGATAGTGACAATGAGAAGGTGGCCGCCATTGCTATTGATCTTTCATCTTCACCGGCACCATCGCCATCATCCTCTACACACCTATGCCTTATGGCCAAGGGTGAATGCAAGGTATCAAATGATGATGATAGTAGTGATGATGAACATGCTAGTGATGATGATAGTGATAGCGATAGCGATGATGATGATTCACCTTCATATGATGATCTTATTAAAATACTAAGAAAATACACTAAGATCATTAGAAAGAGTAGAGCTAAAAATGAAAAGCTTGACGCTAAAAATGATTCGCTCTTAGCTAAATGTGATACATTGGAAAAGGCTAATGTTGAGCTCAAAGAAACAAATGATTCTATATCATCCAAACTCAAGGAGCACAAATCTTCTAAGAAAGAGCTTAAAGATAAACATGATAAACTTGAGTGGGTGCACAATGAGCTCATCACTAGTCACAACAAGCTAAAAGATGAATATACAACTCTAAAGATCAATTATGATACTCTTGTTATTGCTCAAGAATTCTTACCAAATGAGCCACATGATGCTACTAACCATGTTGTTAAGATTGATATAGCTACCTCATGTGATGATTTAATTGATGAGAGCATTGAGCATGGATCTAGTAGCAAAGGCAAGCAAGTGGTTGAGTGCAATGACTATGATGAGTGTGTCAAGCTCAAGAGTGATAATGAGAAGCTCATGAAAGATCTTGAAGAGATGAAAAGCCACAACATCATTGTGCTAGAAACTCTTGATCATGACAAAGAGTTGATCCTTGAGAATGAGAAGCTCAAAGAAGAAAACAAGAAGCTCAAGGAAGAGAAGAACAATGATGTTCCCAAGGAAGAGAACAAGAAGCTCAAGATGGAGAAAGAGCATCTCAAGGTGGGATTGAGCAAGTTTGCTAGAGGCAAGCATCTCCAAAGTGAGCTACTCATGAACACCGTCATGAAGATGGATAGAAGTGGCATTGGATATGTGGCAAGTGTAGAGAAGAAGAAGGCTCAAGCTCAACAACAATAATCAAAGCCAAAGCCAAAGCCAAAGAGATGTTTTGAGTGTGGACAAGAAGGCCACTTTGCTCATGAGTGTCAAACTCCACCGCCACAACCCTTGCCCAAGCATGCTAGACCCTTTGCTTTTAATGTTCACTATATGCTTAGAAAAGATTCTAGTGGAAAGATGAAAGACATGTTCTTAGGACCCCCCTAACAAGAATAGGCCTAAGAAGATTTGGGTGGCTAAGTCACTTGTTGAGAAGGTGAAGGGCCCTCAACAAGTTTGGATCCCTAAAGCTTGAATCTCTTGTGTGTAGGTGAACTACAAGACCAGTGGAAGTCATTGGGTTATTGATAGTTGTTGCACTCAACATATGACCGGTGATCCTCATATGTTCACCTCACTAGATGAAGAGGTAGATGGACAAGAGAAAATAACATTTGGAGATAATTCAAAGGGCAAGGTTAAAGGATTGGGCAAAGTGGCAATATCAAATGATCATTCTATCTCCAATGTGATATATGTTGCTTCATTGAGCTTCAACTTGCTATCCGTTGGACAATTGTGTGATCTTGGCTTCCAATGTTTGTTCACTGAGAAGGAGGTTGTTGTATCTAAGGTAGATGACAATCAAGTGATATTCAATGGATTTAGATACAACAACTTATATCTAGTAGACTTCACCTCCGAAGATGCAAATTTGAAGACTTGCCTATTCACCAAAACAACACTTGGGTGGTTATGGCATAGAAGACTTGCTCATGTTGGGATGAGCTCACTCAAGAAGCTTATGAAGAATGACTTGGTGAGAGGATTGAAGGATGTGAAGTTTGAGAAGGACAAGCTTTGTAGTGCATGTCAAGCCGGCAAGCAAGTTGCAAATACTCATTCAACCAAAGCTTTCATGTCAACCATAAGAGTGCTAGAACTCCTACACATGGATTTATTTGGACCAACAACATACAAAAGTTTGGAAGGGAATCTCTATTGTCTTGTGATTGTGGATGACTATTCAAGGTATACATGGGTATTCTTCCTTCACAACAAATCCAAAGTTGCATCTTGCTTCAAGAAGTTTGCCAAGAGAGCTCAAAATGAATTTGAAGTGAAGCTCAAGAAGATAAGAAGTGACAATGGCAAAGAATTTGACAACACAAATATTGAAGCCTATTGTGATAAAGTTGAAATCAAACATGAAGTCTCGCAACTTATACTTCTCAACAAAATAGTGTAGTTGAGAGGAAGAACCGGACTTTGATCACTCTTGCAAGGACAATGCTAGATGAGTACAACACCCCTAAAGTTCTATGGGCGGAAGCAATCAACACCGCATGCTATGCATCAAACCACCTATTTCTTCAAAAGTTCCTTAGCAAAACACCTTATGAGTTGCTCAATGGGAAGAAGCCTGACGTCTCCTTCTTTTGGTGTTTGGTTGCAAATGCTACATCTACAAGAAGCGACAACACCTAGGAAAGTTCCAAAGATGTTGTGATATTGGTTTTCTTGTTGGTTACTCATTGAAGTCCAAAGCATATAGAGTATTTAATCATGCCACCGGCTTGGTTGAAGAAACATATGATGTGAAATTTGATGAATCTAACAGCTCCCAAGGAGCACATGAGAATCTTGATGACGTAGGTGATGAACCATTGAGGGAGGTTATGAAGAATATTCTGGTGGGAGACATCAAGCCAAAAGATGATGGAGATGATGTACAAATCATTGATCAACCTTCTTCATCAAGTGTACCACAAGATGGTGAAAAAGATGGGAAAGTAGAAAATAAAGATACTCATATCTCCCATGAGCAAATGGTGGTTCAAGCATAAGATGTTGATGCTCCACAACCTCCTCCTCAAGTGGTCAATAGAAGAAATACACCTCTCCTACAAGATCATCCACAAGATCTCATCATAGGGAGTCCATCAAAGGGTGTAATGACTCGATCTCAAAAACTTACTTCATTTATTGCTCATCACTCTTTTGTCTCTTGCTATGAGCCTACCAAGGTAGAAGAAGCTCTAAAAGATCCGGATTGGATCAATGCCATGCATGAAGAGTTAAACAACTTCACTCGCAATGAAGTTTGGACTCTTGAAGAGCGACCAAAAGGTGCAAGAGTCATTGGAACAAAGTGGGTGTTCCATAACAAGCAAGATGATCAAGGTGTTGTTGTGAGGAACAAGGCAAGACTAGTTGCAAAGGGGTTCTCCCAAGTTGAAGGTTTGGATTTTGGAGAGACCTTTGCACTGGTTGCAAGATTAGAAGCCATCTGTATCCTACTTGCATATGCATCACATCATGAAATGAAACTATATCAAATGGATGTGAAAAGTGCATTTTTAAATGGCTTTATTAATGAACTAGTCTATGTTGATCAACCTCCTGGGTTTGAAGACCCTAGATATCATAATCATGTTTATAGGTTGTCCAAGGCACTATATGGGCTTAAGCAAGCCCCAAGAGCTTGGTATGAGCGCCTTTGGGACTTCCTCATTGAGAAGGGCTTCACTATTGGGAAGGTCAACACCACACTATTCACCAAGAAGCTTGATGGACATATCTTCATTTGTCAAGTATATGTTGATGATATCATCTTTAGATCATCAAATGAAGACTCATGCAAAGAATTTGGTGAATTGATGTCGAAGGAGTTCGAGATGTCAATGATTGGTGATCTTACATTCTTCCTTGGTTTTCAAGTCAAGCAAATGAAAGAAGGCATCTTCATCTCTCAAGAGAAATACATAAAAGATCTTCTCAAGAGATTCAAGATGGATGAATGTAAGCCAATCAAGACACCAATGCCTACCAATAGACATCTTGACCTAGATGAGGGAGGTAACCCGATTGATCAAACTTTCTACCGTTCAATGATTGGTAGTTTGTTATATTTGACCGCATCTAGGCCCGACATCATGTTTAGTGTGTGTATGTGTGCTAGATTTCAAGCCAGTCCTAAGGAAACACATTTAATTGCCGTAAAAAGAATCCTTAGGTATCTTAAGCACACATCAAGCATTGGCCTTTGGTATCCCAAAGGAGCTTTATTTGAATTAATTGGCTATTCCGATTCGGATTACGCCGGATGCAAAGTTGATAGAAAAAGCACATCCGGAGGGTGCCATTTGCTTGGTAGATCACTTGTGTCTTGGTCCTCCAAGAAACAAAATAGTGTGGCTTTGTCCACCGCCAAAGCGGAATACATTGCCGCGGGTGCTTGTTGTGCACAAATTTTATACATGAAACAAACTTTGCTAGACTATGGTGTAGTTCTAGAAAAGGTACCTCTTTTGTGCGACAATGAAAGTGCGGTAAAACTTGCAAATAATCTAGTTCAACACTCTCGCACCAAGCACATAGATATCCACTATCACTTTCTAAGAGATCATGTTGCTAAAAATGATATATCACTAGAAGGTGTAAGAACCGAAGATCAATTAGCGGATATCTTCACTAAACCGCTAGATGAGGCTACATTTTGTAGATTGCGAAATGAGCTCAATGTACTTAATTTTAGCAACTTCACTAAAAATTGAGTTTGTGTTGTCCCTTGCATTCATTGTAATATACAACATGTTTAATTTTTGGCAATGCATATAGGGCTTGTCTAACATGGTTAAGATAACCGCCGAAAAGCGTGTGAAGAAGCTTAACCTTGGATCAAACTTGACAAGCAACTAGATTTACTTACAAAGTATTGCATATGCATGGATGTTGTTTTGTCGTTTTGTTCCATTTGCCCTCTTATTGCCTATTTTCTTAAAAAGAATTATAGCCTAAGGCAAAATATTTTGAAAAATATGAGGGTTTGAGAGAGGTCACTCACATCAGTCCCAATTGGTGTTTATTTAGATCTTATTCAAGTTGGGACTTGATTGGGAATAGGCAGCGCGAAGGAACTTTGAATATTTGCTACAAAAGGACCACCGGACGCTGCTGTCCAGCGTTCGGTCAGTTCACAGGAGGTGAACTACTGCTGAAGGAGTGACCGGACGCTGCGTTTGTGTGTTCGGTCAGGAAGGGATCCAGCGTCCGGTCATTTGAAGAAGGAACAGGCTGTACTGACCGGACCCTACCTGCGTCCGGTCATGGACCACCGAACGTGTCCGGTCGTGATTCCAGAGTAATTGGACATCTCTAGAATCGACCGGACGCTGGGTGGTAGCGTCCGGTCGCTACCACCGTAGCGTCCGGTTAGTGGATCTCGTGCGGCTTCAGGACTCTTTTCTGTTTCCTTTCTTGTCATGTTGGGGACCTATTTAATCGCATCTGCCGTACCCTTTGCCCCGCATCTCGCCGAGCCCTAGCCAGCGCCGCCGCAACTCCTCCGCACCTCCGCAAGCTCGCCGCAGCAGCTCCCGTGCCCATGCCGCCGAGCACCTCGTGCCACCGTAGCCACGCCTCATCCCACGTTGCACCGAGCACCGCAGCCGCGCGCCTCCCGCCTCCCGTGACCATGCGCCTGGCTCTGCCAGCCAGTGAGCTGCTCCACCGCGCCAATCTGCCGTGCCCTTGCCCTGCCTCCTCGTTGGGAAGGCCGAACCCTGGCTTTCATTTTGCCTTGCTTGTGACCTAAATCCATTGCAAATCACTGATTTCAAATAATCTAGGGCCGCCGGTTCATCACAGTTCTTCGCAACCCTAGCCCCAGCCGGTTCCAAGGTTTCCCCCGCGTGACACGTCTCTTCTTCTCTCGGATCGCCGGTTCATCAGGTAGAAAGCCCGTCGTCTCAATTTCGTACCTACATTGCTTGCTTCCTAGGGTTTTCACATCTATTAGATATATTGTATTTATTTGTATATCCATCTATTCCATCGTGCAGTGAGTCGGTGCCATTGAGGTTCTTGTGGCAGTTGTCAGTCAACTCGAAGCCAAGCTCATGAGTACGGATCGAGGCCAAGCCTCAGGAGTGTCAGTTTGACTGTTGATCTTTGTCAATGGCAGTTCATCCTCTTGTCAAATTAGATGGCTTGCACGAAGAATGTTGGTGGTGGTCCAGGAGATGACGATCGGAGGCCCCGCCTCGCCAGCCTACAGGACCGAAAGGCAAGGCAACAAAGCAGGTGACATCTAAGAAGCGCAAGTACCCCGATGCAGAGACAGCGAGAGCAACAGCAGTCACTGAGGCCATAGAGCGTGCCGAGAGAGGTGGTGCTCACAGTGGAGTTGTCATAGCAGATCATCTGGCACCAGATGCTCAGGTCAGACTTAGGGAGATTGAGCGACTTCATGGTAGTCCATCTGGGACTGTCATGATGGCAGGATGTCGACTGGCTATTAAGGAGCCTCGACCTCAAGGGGAGCCCTAGCAGGAGCCACAGCAGCAGCCCCCACTAGCAGAGCCTCAGCTAGCTTAGGAGACCCAGGAGGGCCAGCAGGCCGAGGAGACCGAGCAGGCACACCAGGTACGCCACTCTAGTCGTACCAATGCTACAATTCCACCGAGGCTAGCTACACAGCATAGGGGTTCACGCCCACCGTCTAGACCATAGGGTCCGCCTCCAGTGGTACATCTTGACTTGAGGGCCGCCACAGCCAGACAGGTTCACCAACTGAGGTTTGTTGAGTTTGACGTGTGGTTCCCTCCAAGGAGGGATGAGAGAGCAGCAGAGGGTTTCTATACACCGCTCTAGGAGGATTTCTATAATGCTTATCTCAATAGTGGGGTAGTGTTTAGATCTTAGTGGGTATGCAGCATAGAGTCTATTATGGCAGCAGCCAGAGAGCATATCCACCCCTACTTGTCATATTTGCCAGGGCTCACAGATCTGATTGGCCGGACAGGAGTATATGTACCATCTTGGGTTCGGCAATTCTACGCATCGCTCTACGTTGACCCACATCATAACTTCATTCACTTTGCATTCAACGGCAGAGATTACAGGGTGATGAGTTTTAGGGCCCAGGAGATACTGAGGCTACAAGATCAGCCTATTAGATTGCATGAGGTATGCTATGGACAGCAGGAGCCTCCCAGGCGTCCCCATGGAGGTTTAGTGCCCCCTACTGATCTTGTGCGACACTGCTTCAAGAAGCCCTTTGGTGAGGGGTCGAGGAGGAACCTAGTGACCTTACTCCTACAGCGTGAGTGCTAGAGGCCATTATCAGGAGGACACTACTTCCTAGGTTGGGATACAGGGAGGGTCTGACTCGCTTACAGCTCTGGCTCCTTAATGCCCTGATGCAGCAGACCGTGTTTGACATTTGGGACCTCCTTCCATCAGAGATGGAGGATACTATAGCTGAGGGCTTCAAGGGTTGTAGACAGCTTCCATATGCACATTGGATTACATTCCTGATGCTCTAGTCTGTGCAGGTTCGGACCCCTGAGATGGTTGTAGAGTACAGAGGTGCCACCACAGAGTTTCCAGCATATAACATGGCACAGAGGATTAGGCACAACACTCCACAGGCACCCACTCAGCCTAGTCATCGTCCAGATGTTCTAGAGTCAGCAGCTCAGCAGGACGAGATCATCAGAGGTATAGCCACTACTGAGGAGGAGCAGCTTGAGGCACAGCAGGAGATGACCGAGTCCAGTGATAGTTTGGATGATGACTATCAGCCGATTCCTTAGATGCCTCCACACCGACATGATGTAAAGGCCGGTAGTTCTAGCTCAGCTCCACCTATACTGCAGATGGACCCCGCCTTGATTGCTATTCTTAAGCGGATGCAGTAGGATCAGGCACGTCAAGCTCAGGAGACGGCTACCAACTTTGCACAGTTTTAGGCTCGTCAGGACGAGTTCCAGCGGCAGCAGCAGCTCCTCCAGCAGCAGTAGCAGCAGATGCATCAGTAGCAGTTACTTATGCAGCAGCAGCTCATGGGATTTATGCAGCATGTAGTAACAGCACTTGGGGCCCCACAGCCACAGCTTTCGCCCCAGCTTGCTCAGCCTACCACCACTTCGATGACTCCAGCAGTACAACTCAGTGGGCTTTAGAGTCAGGGACAGCCTCCAGCTCCATTTGCTTCACCCATAGTTCAGGTGTCCCAGTGGTTGTCCTCACCAGTAGTAGCCCCGTAGTTCACTCCATATCACACGAGCTTCTCACTGGAGCAGTCACCCTCGCTATTCGTGCCTGACACGTCAGTCTCCAGGAGTCTTGGAGCATCCTTCAGCGAGTTGACCGACATGCCTACACCGCCTTATATGCATACCACCGGTCCTTCTACAGCAGCCCCGGTCGCCGTGACTACTCAGAGGCTCCCATCATCTGTCGCCTCTTTAGATCCTACGACAGATATCCTAGCAGCATCATAGGCAGCCCCTGCCCCAGCTCAGACCCAGACTGCTTCAGACATGCTTCTAGCCACAGAGGGTCAGTTTATTCAGAGCTTAGGGTTAGATGATGATGGCGCCTAGTTTCATCTTGCTCCATGTACTTCAGCGCCTGGCTCGTCCGTTGTAGCCCCATCGACCGAGCCTTAGGTTTTGGTGTTTGACGCCAAAGGGGGAGAGGGTTCGAGTATGTAGACTCAGGGGGAGCGAGATTTAGGGGAGCTAGTTATCTAATAGTAGTTTATTATATACATTTGGAGTTTTATTTATGTGATACACTATTACTATTTTGCATTCGTGTGTTACTTTCATGCATAGTCTTATATATATGTGATAGTGATATCTACGTGATTGTGATACATGACATGTGTGCTCTCTACTATGTATTTATTTATATGTCGTATCACTTGTGTTATGCCCATTTGCCTTTGCTTCCGCGTTTATACTTCGATGCAAATGAGCTTTATTACTTGTACTCTTGCTTAATTCATATCCTTTGAGTACATTGTGTTGGCTTGGGTCATATAAGCTTGCCTAACATTTTTGTTCTTATTGACAAAAGCTTATATGAACCAAGCCCGTCAAAAACCTCACTCTTTCACATACTCGAGGTGGTATTGTCATCAATCACCAAAAAGGGGGAGATTGAAAGCATCTAGGCCCCTAGTTGGATTTCGGTGATTAATGTCAATACAATATTACTATGACTAACGTGTGTTTTGCAGAGACAATAAAGTTAGGTCATGGTAATGGAGATCGATTGGGCAATCGAGGTGGTCATGCCCCTACGATGGAAATCGTTTCGATTTTCAAAGGATGGATGACAAGGTTAAGGATGAATAGTTCTAAGTGTCAATTGGAGTTGGAGAGACACTTAGAGTAGTTTAGGACTTTGTTTTTCCTTTGGCCGTACTATTAAGGGGGGTATGAACGGGTAGCTTGACCTAGTTGAGTCTAGTGAGTTAGGTGTGGTGCACACTTGTTGAAACTAGCTCTAGGTAGCTCCTACGAATGCCTAAGATCCATTGGAGCAAACTTCATTCACATATGATCGAGAGTTGGAAGTGAATAGAGGGTCAAATGCTGACTGGACGCTGGCTCTGGTGCGACCGAACGCTGGCCACAGGGTCTGGTCAGTTTATTTGATCAAGAGACTGTGTTCAGTGCGACCGGACACTGGAGAGGTCAACTGACCAGACGCTGAAGTCCAGCGTCCGGTCGACTCCAGTAAGGTTCCAGAGAAGAGAATCTACTGGACGCGTCCGGTCAGTACTGACCGGACCTTGGAGGTTCAGCGTTTGGTCAAGTACAGTAAGCATCCAGTGAGGGTTTATTACGACCGGACATGTTCGGTCAGTGTTGATTGGACACTGCCAGCGTCCGGTCAACACATATTCACTGGTTCGTGGGTTGAACTGATCGGAGCATCTGGTCAACATGACCGGAGCATTCGGTCACCCCATAGAAGCTCATAACGGTTCGTTTTTCAGGCTGCCTTATAAATAGAAGCTCCACTCATGTGTGGAGTTACTTTTGCTCATTCCAACAGCTGAGAAACACGTTTGTGAGTGCCAAGAAGAGCAAGGTCCTAGTGAGGTGATTGAGATTTGAGAATCCAAGAGAGTAGCCTCATTAGTGAATCAAGAGTAGCAAAGTGTGCATCCATCTTCTCATTAGGCTTCGCATGGTCAAGTGAGAGTTCGTGCTTGTTACTCTTGGTGATCGCCATCACCTAGACAGCTTGGTGGTGATTGGGAGCTTGGTGATCACCCGACGGAGCTTGTGGGTGACCCAACTCAAGTTGTGAGCGGCTTTGGGTGATTCGCCGCGATGGAGTGTTGAAGAATCAACCCATAGAGAGCACTTGATCCTTGCGCGGATCAAGGGGGAGCTACACCCTTGCACGGGTGCTCCAACGAGGACTAGTGGGGAGTGGCGACTCTCCGATACCTCAGCAAAACATCGCCGTGTTCCTCTCTCTCTCTATTTACCTTGAGCATTTACTTTGAGCATTTACTTTGAGCAATTCAATACTTGTTCTTACATTCATAGAATTGCCATGCTAGAGTAAGTTTGGAACATAGGTTACAAGTCCTTTGTGCATTAGATCAATAGAAACACTTTTCTAGGCACAAGGGGTTAATTGGGCTATCCGTAGGATTTGATTATTGCAAGAAAATTTAGAATTAGCCCAATTCACCCCCCCTCTTGGGCATCTTGATCCTTTCAATTATATCGAGTGGCACTAGGTGATCGAGTTGTAAGCCGGTGTTGCTTGTTGAAGGTTGCCACCTCCTAGACGGCTTGGTGGTGGTCTTCGTCGAAGCATGCAAGGAAGATTGTGCGGTGCTCCAGACAGTGGCGGAGGACGAAAAAAAATAAGGTTTGGTGAAAATCGATAACATGGATATCAAAGATTTCTCAGTATACAAATATGGAACTCTAAAACTAACTGACACTAACTTGCAGTCATCGCTCACGCCAGCCATGACGGGCTTCACCAGCACCGCGCGATGGCTGGGGCGGGCGCCGGGCTTCACCGGCATCGCTCGCGGCACGGCGAGCAGGAGGGCCTCGTCCGGTGCCCTTGGTGGCTATGGCTTAGTCAGGGGCGCTCGTCATCGATGGCGGCGGCGGGGTCCATGCAACGATGGCCTATGGCGCGGGGAGCGGGGAGCATGCGACGATGGCCTGTGGCACGGAGGCTTGGCTGTTGCGTCGCCATGACAGGGGAGGGGGGCACCGCCGCCCGCGCCTCGTGCTCGGCCCGCCTGTGCGGGTGCGCCGCCATGCCATTGTGTGCCATCCGATGGGGGAAGGGAGCACCGCTGCCCGCGCCCTGTGCTCGGCCCGGCCGCACGGGTGCATCGCTACGCCAAGGTCAGGGGGCTCCCACCGCCGGTTGCTGGTCGCACCGACGCGGCGGCCAACGGGGAGGGGCGGACAGCCAAAGTTTCGACCGGGTTGCTTCCTCCTGGCGCCGATCTGAGCACCGGCCACCAGGTGTGCGAGCGAGAGGGAAGGAGGGAGAGGTGGTGGCGGCGCAACCGGAGGGCTGGGAGTCGCGAGGGACCTGGGGAGGCGCGCGCGACGGGGGACAAGATCGCCTGGGAGCTTATTGCCCGGGGGAGTTTATTTTTTTTGGCAGACGGAGGACGTTAATTGAGTGATTTCCATGATTTGTGTGACATCGCGACTTTCCTTCTGACTGCGATCGCGAGGAGGACGCACGGTATCGCCCGGACGGTAGGGAGGAGCGACCCCAAAAAAAGTCGCACAAAAAAATAGTCTTATTTTTGTTCTTTTTAGTTGTAGGAGATTGACTGTGTTGTTGCAGGGGACTGCTCATTTACTTGGTATAGTGGTGAAAGTGTGCACTGTAAGGTTGTGTAGCTGATCAATGATTCCATCATCAATCATGCAAGCTTTTCTTGAGGGATCAATGATGCAAGCTTGGTAGATAAAAGGTGAGGAAAAACTACCTTGCTGCATTGAACATAAAGAAATTATAGGTTCAGTTGTTTGGGATGATACACTGAAATATTGGAAGAAGGATTTATGTTATACAGTGTGTGCATATGAATACACACTCAAATTTATTTAAGCAATCCCAGCTCATTAGTTAATTCCTTGGCATCTGGATGACTTTAAAGTTCAATGCACTTTTTGCGGTCACAGTTCTGTGATCTGGGTTTCACTCTTCTTGACTCGAATCTGTCACTACCATAATATCTATCAGTTGCATTTGCTATGCAAACATATAAATATATTGGAGAAGGTTGTTTTTGCTTTAGTTATATTATTTAACATCAATTAGGAAATACCATTGCAATTTCTTGCCTATTTTCCATTTTGTGTGAATCAATTATGAAGTAAAAACTTATGCAAGATTGAGGCATGGCACTTATTGTTAGTTTGACATCATGAAAGCTCTAGTTTGGTTTTGGTGAATTGATGAAACCCTAAGTGCTAACCTAGTTTATCAAGTGATCATGAGATAGGTAGCACACTTCAAGTGGAGAAGCTAATGAAGATCATAACATGACGATGGTGATGGCATGGCAATGATCAAGGGCTTAAACTTGAAAAGAAGAAAGAGAAAAACAAAAAGCTCAAGGCAAAGGTATAATTTGTAGGAGCTATTTTGTTTTGGTGATAAAGAAACTTAGAGAGTGTCATCACATTTAGGTTTGATAGCCATACTATTAAGAGGGGTGAAACTCGTATCGGAATGCGGTTATCAAAGTGCCACTAGATGCTCTAACACATTGCATATGCATTTAGGATCTAGTGGAGTGCTAACACCCTTGAAAATGTTTGTAAAAATATGCTAACACATGTGCACAAGGTAATACACTTGGTGGTTAGCATACTTGAACAAGGGTGAAGAGAATGGAGGAGATGCCAGCGTCGGTCAAGTGATCGGACGCTGGATCCAAAAGCACCGGACACTGACTGCCTACGTCCGGTCGCACTGACTGGCGGTACAGTGGCTAGGGTTTACCACCGGACGCTGGGCTGTGTCCGATCGAAGTGGACCAGACACGTCCGGTTGAGGAAAACTGGTTTTTGACCCTTACTGTACTCGACCGGACGTTGAGGCTCCAGCGTCTGGTCAGTTTTTCTAGAGCGTCCGGTCAGGTTCGTAGCCGTTGAAATCTAGCGAACAGCGTTTGAAGCTGGTGACGCGTGGCGTCCATCAGTGGACCGGACGTTGAGGCCAGGGTCCGGTCAGAGCGCAGTGTGCCCAGTGAAGGGATACAACGGCTCTATTTCATGGGGGCTTCTATTTAAGCCCCATGGCTGGCTATGGCTCATATCTTTAGCCATTTTCATTGACATAGCAACCTTGTGAGCCAAGCCAAAGTCCTCCCACTCATCTCCATCATTGATTTATCATCATAGTGAGATTGGGAGTGAATCCAAGTGCATTGCTTGAGTGATTGCATCTAGAGGCACTTAGTGTTCGTGTTTCGCTGCAGATTTCGCTTGTTACTCTTGGTGGTTGCCGCCACCTAGATGGCTTGGAGCAGCGAGGATCGTCGAGCGGAGGGGGTGATTGTCTCCGGCTCCGATCATAGTGATTGTGAGGGGTTCTTGACCTTTCCCCGGTGGAGTGCCAAAAGGTACTCTAGTGAGTTGCTCGTGGCTTGTGTGATCCTCATCTTGTGTTGGTTGTGCGGCACCCTATTGAGGGTTTGGCGTGTGAAGCCAATTAGCGCGTGAACCTCCAAGTGAGTGAATCGCCACAACGAGGAGTAGCTTGCCGGCAAGCAAGTGAACCTCGGTAAAAATCATTGTGTTCATCCTTTGATTCCGAGGTGATTGGTCTTCATTGTTATTCATCCTTGTGATTGATTGGTTCATTCCTCTACACGGCAGTATAACTATCTTGATCACTCTCGTTACATTATCGCAAACTAGTTGACAAGCTCTTTAGTGTAACTAGTTGTGAGAGCTTGCTTGCTTGGTTGGTGTGGCTCTTTAGTTAGCCTTTGAGAGCACACTAACATAGGGTAGTGTCATACCTCTTGTGTGAATCGACACTATCTAAACTAGAATTGTGGTAGGTGGCTTGCATTTTGAGTAGGCTAGCGCAACACTTGCTTCACCTCATAATTGTCTAACCTTTTGTTAAGTGTTGTTGTAGAATTTTTTATTAGGCTATTCACCCCCCCCCCTCTAGCCATTAGGACCTTTGAAGTGGCATAAGAGCCGAGGTCACCGTTATTTGAGGCTTAACAACCTTCGGTGTTAAAATGGCTCAAATCAACAACACTAAGAAGCCACCCCAATTTGATGGCTCAAATTATTCTTATTGGAAGTCAAAGATGACCACACATATCAAGTCAATCAATAGAAAGGTGTGGAAGGTGGTAGAAACCAAAATTAAGATTGGTGATCCGGAGAATCCCACCGCCGCCGAAGAAGTGCTTCTCCAAAACAATGATATTGCTCTAAGTGCCATTCATGATGCAATTGATGAAAGAACATTTGAGAAAATCAAGAACATTGAGATGGCTCATGAAGCTTGGAAGAAATTGGAAGAATCATTTGAGGGCACTCAAGCCGTGAAGGGTGCAAAGGCTTACATTCTCAAAGAAAAGTTTGCAAGCTTCAAGATGAAGGAAGATGAGAGTGTGCCAGACATGTTCTATCGGATGGAGGTGATTGTAAATGATCTCAAGGCACTCGGTGAGAAGATAGAGGACAAGGACTTTTCAAATAAGTTCTTGAGATGTTTGCCCATAAGATTTGGCATGTTGGTCACCTTACTAGTGAGGAGCGGTTTGAACACAATGACACCAAACCAAGTCTTGAGAGATATCATGACCGATGATGCTTATAGAGATGATGATGAGAAGGAAGAAAAGAGGGAGAAGAAAGATGACAAGAAGGATGACAAGAAGAAGAGTGTGGCATTCAAAGCTACATCATCCAAGGGCAAAGCAAAGCAAGAAACATCAAGTGAAGAAGATGAATCTTGG
Organism: Miscanthus floridulus; assembly: GCF_019320115.1. NCBI lineage: Eukaryota > Viridiplantae > Streptophyta > Magnoliopsida > Poales > Poaceae > Miscanthus > Miscanthus floridulus. The sequence goes on from NC_089597.1 coordinate 40,162,665, forward strand.
GATGATGATGATGATGAGAAGATGGCTCTCTTTGTTAAGAGATTTGGCAAGTTCATGGTGAAGAAGGGCTATCATGCTAGAAGAAAGAAATCTTCATTCAAGAACAAAGAAGAGTCAAGAAGGTGCTTCAAGTGTGGAAGCAAAGATCATCTTGTTGCTCAATGCCCATACAATAGTGACAATGATGATGACAACAAGAAGAACAAGAAGAAGGACAAGAAGGAAAAGAAAGAAAAGAAGGACAAGATGGCCTTCAAGAAGAAGAAGGGTGGTTCCTATGTAGTCACTTGGGATAGTGATGCTTCCTCAAGTGATGATGATGATGATAGCGATGATCACAAGACCACCAAGAAGAAGGTTCTTGCAAGCATTGCCATCAATGAGAAGCCTTCTCTCTTTGAATCTTCATCATGCTTCATGGCTAAGGCCACTAAGGTACAATCTTGTGATGATGAAAGTGATGAAGAACATGTTGATGATAATGAACATGAAAATGAAAATGATAGTGATAGTGATGATGAACCTACTAAAGATGAACTCTTTGACATGCTAGAAGATGCTAAAGTACACTTTGACATTAAGAGAAGGGAATGTAAGAGCTTGAATAAGGAGGTAAAAGCCCTTAAGCAAGCCCTTGATGAGCTCAAAGCAACTCATGAGAAGCTAGAGGTAGCCCATGAGAAGCTTGGCAAGGCTCACAAAAAGCTTGAAAAAGCTCATTCCACTTTGCTTAATGAACAAGATAAAAAGAAGCGTGTTGAAACTTATGATGTAGGTGTAACTTGTGATTTAATTGACACATCACTATCTATGTCTATCATTGTTGCTACTACTAACCCTTCTTGTAGCACTTCCACTTCCACCTCATCTAGTAGTGATGGTCTCACTTGTGATACCTCACTAGTGGTTGAGAATGAAAACCTCAAGGAGGTCACTAAGCTCACTCACACCTTAGCTAAGGCTTATAGTGGTGAGGACCGCTTGCTTATGGCCTTAGGTAGCCAAAGAGCTTCTCTCTACAAAGAGGGATTGGGCTATACCCCCAAGAAAGGCAAGGCGGCCTTTGCTCCTCACAAGACAAGTTTTGTGAAGAACAATGGTTGGTTTTGCACTAGTTGCAAGCAAGTTGGTCATAGAGAGCATAAATGCACCAACAAAAGCAAAAATGCTAATGTATCCTCCATTAAGCTTAATTCTTCCTATATGCTTGTTAATGGTACAAATGGTGTGAAGGCTAAGTTTATTGGCAAACCATGGATGGGCTCAAAGAAGAAAGCCATTTGGGTGCCAAAGAGCTTGGTTACTAACCTTCAAGGACCCAAGCAAGTTTGGGTACCTAAAAGGAATTGATCTTCTTTTGTAGGTCAATTACAAAGCCGGAGGAAGGCATTGGGTTCTTGATAGTGGGTGCACTCAACATATGACCGGTGATGCAAGAATGTTCAACTCAATCAACACAAATGGCAATGATGGTTATGATAGTATCACATTTGGTGACAATGGCAAAGGCAAGGTCAAAGGGCTTGGTAAGATTGCAATATCCAATGACATGAGCATATCTAATGTGTTGCTAGTAGAAAGCTTGAACTTCAATTTGCTATCTGTGGCTCAATTGTGTGATCTTGGATTCAAATGCATATTTGGGGTAGATGATGTAGAGATCATAAGTGTAGATGGCTCTAACTTGATCTTCAAAGGCTTTAGATATGAGAATCTATACTTGGTTGATTTCAATGCTAGTGAAGCTAGATTATCTACATGCTTATTCACTAAGTCTAGCATGGGTTGGTTATGGCATAGAAGGCTTGGTCATATTGGAATGAAACATTTGAATAGATTGGTTAAACATGACTTAGTTAAAGGCTTGAAAGATGTTGTGTTTGAAAAGAATAAGCTTTGTAGCTCTTGTCAAGCCGGCAAACAAGTTGGAAATACCCATCCTAAGAAAAGCATGATGAGCACTAGTAAAGCATTTGAGTTATTGCATATGGATTTGTTTGGGCCAACATAATACACTAGTATCGGTGGAAACAAATATGGATTTGTGATAGTGGATGACTATACTAGATACACATGGATATTCTTTCTAGTGGACAAAAGTGATGTATTTGCAACATTCAAATCATTTGTCAAAGGCATTCACAATGAATTTGAAACAACCATCAAGAGAGTTAGAAGTGATAATGGTAGCGAGTTCAAGAATACTAGAATTGATGAATTATGTGATGAATTTGAAATTAGATATCAATTCTCAGCCAAGTACACACCCCAATCAAATGGCCTTGTTGAGAGAAAGAATAGAACACTCATTGATATGGCAAGGTCTATGCTTAGTGAGTACAATGTGAGTTAATCTTTTTGGGCCGAAGCTATCAACATGGCTTGCTATTGTAGCAACCGCCTCTATTGTCACCGATTGAAAGAGAAGACACCATATGAGCTCTTAAATGGTAGAAAGCCCAACATTGCATTTTTTGGGTCTTTGGTTGCAAATGCTATATCTTGAAGAAAGGCACAAGATTGGGCAAGTTTGATAAGAAATGTGATGAAGGATTCCTACTTGGTTATTCCACTACAAGCAAAGCATATAGAGTTTGGAATTTGGATAATGGTACTCTTGAGGAAGTTCATGATGTTGAATTTGATGAAACCAAGGGTTCACAAGAGGAGGATGAAAACTTAGAAGATGTTAGAGGCATTCAACTTTCAAATGCCATGAAGAACATGGATGTTGGTGAATTGAGGCCTAGGCAAGTGAATGATGATGAAGATGATCAAATGCAAGTGCTCTCTAACTCAAATGTGCAAGATGATACAAATCAAGTTAGTACAAGTGAATCTCATGACATTGATCAAGATCAAGTGGCTAGTACATCATCTCAACCCAATGATCAAGTAAGTGCAAGCAATCAAGTTCCAATCCTCCAACCAACCAATGTTGCAATGGATCACCAATTGGACACTATAATTGAAGATATTTCAAGAGGTGTACAAACAAGATCAAGATTGGCATTATTTTGTGAACACTTCTCTTTTATGTCATCCATTGAACCAAAGAAGATAGATGATGCTTTGAAGGATGTTGATTGGGTGAATGCTATGCATGAAGAATTGAATAATTTCACAGGAAATCAAGTATGAGAATTAATAGAAAGACCAAAGGGACACAATGTGATTGGAACCAAATGGGTCTTTAGAAACAAGCAAGATCAAGATGGGATAGTAGTAAGGAACAAAGCAAGATTGGTAGCACAAGGCTATACACAAGTTGAAGGTCTTGACTTTGGAGAAACATATGCCCCGGTTGCTAGATTAGAAGCAATAAGAATCTTGCTAGCCTATGCTTGTGCCCACAACATCAAGCTCTATCAAATGAATGTTAAGAGTACATTTCTCAATGGCTATATCAATGAAGAAGTATATGTTGAGCAACCTCTCGGTTTTGAAGATGATAAGAAGCCCAACCATGTGTACAAGTTGAAGAAGGCATTGTATGGCTTGAAGCAAGCACCTAGAGCATGGTATGAAAGATTGAGGGATTTCCTACTCTCTAAAGGGTTCACAATAGGCAAGGTTGACACCACTCTTTTCATCAAGAAGATTGGAAAAGATCTATTTGTGTTGCAAATCTATGTTGATGAGATCATATTTGGATCAACAAATCAAGAATTTTGTGATGAGTTTGGAAAGATGATGGCTAATGAGTTTGAGATGTCCATGATTGGAGAGTTGAGTTACTTTCTTGGTCTTCAAATCAAGCAATTGAAGAATGGTACATTTGTGAGTCTAGGCAAGTACATCAAGGACATGATCAAGAAGTTTGGCATGATTGATAGCAAAGTCATTAGTACACCAATGGGAATCAATGGCAACTTGGATAGTGATGCAAGTGGAAATATGGTGGATCAAAAGTTGTATCAGTCTATGATTGGAAGCCTACTCTATGTGACTGCATCAAGGCCGGATGTCATGTTTAGTGTATGCATATGTGCAAGATTTCAAGCCTCACCAAGAAAAAGTCATTTGAAGGCTACAAAGAGAATGTTGAGGTACTTGAAGCATACACCAAATGTTGGTTTGTGGTATCCCAAAGGAGCAAAGTTTGAGCTAGTTGGTTACTCTGACTCGGATTATGCGGGATGCAAGGTTGAAAGGAAGAGCACATCGGGCACATGTCAATTGTTGGGAAGATCACTTGTTTCATGGTCATCAAAGAAGCAAAATAGTGTTGCATTATCAACCGCCGAAGCCGAATACATATCCGCCGGTAGTTGTTGGGTACAAATTCTTTGGATGAAGGCCACTTTGTATGACTTTGGAATCAAGTTCAAGAAAGTTCCATTGCTATGTGACAATGAGAGTGCAATCAAGCTAACCAATAATCCGGTGCAACATGCAAGAACAAAGCACATTGATATCCGCCACCATTTCATAAGAGATCACCAACAAAAAGGGGACATTTGCATTGAGAGTGTAGGCACCGAAGATCAACTTGCCGATATATTCACCAAGCCATTGGATGAGAAAAGGTTTTGCAAGCTAAGGAATAAGTTGAACATATTGGATTTCTCAAATATGTGTTGATGCACCCCCCCCCACTCATATGACATGCCTCTCCTTCGAGCAATCCAAGGTAAAAGTTGATTGGCATGGCATACATCCTTGCTAAGGACATGTTTAGTGCATCTAGTCATATTTTCAATCTTATTAGGACCTTTTCAAGTGGTTCTATTTTATAAGGCTCTTTCACGAAAATCAAATGATTTTGATGTCTATATGGCATCACTATTGCTTCTATGCTTGATTTGATCTAGTGATGGCAAATGACATGTTTATGGGCTTGTAAACCTAGTGTTTAATCTAGAAAATGAACTATAAGTGTTTAACTCAACATGGTATAAGATAACCCTTATTTGGAGGTGTGAAGAAGCTTGTCCTTGGATCAAACCGAGTTAAATATCTTTGGGAAATAATCTAGAATTGAACCAAATTTGGGAAAATAACCCTCACCTCATTGATTGACATTGATAATCTCGACCCTAAAAGTAATACTATCTATATTTAGAACCTTTATGGTCATTGATGACAAAGGGGGAGAGAAACAAAGATAGTAGTAAAAATAGTGAAAAAGGGGGAGAGAAACATAAAGATATCTTGATATATGAGAGAAATGAACAAAGGAAAGGGATCAACTAAAAGTTTGAGCACACAAGTAGGGGGAGCAAGCTCATGAACTTGTATGGTGCATTTAAATGTGCATTTAATATGTTTGCTTGCATGGTATAAGTATTAAATCTAAATATCCATGCTTGTGTGATAAATGATAGTTGTAAGATTGAATGATGAAATGAAATCACTAGATAACTTTCACTTCCAAATATTTCTAAAGTGGTATTGAGCTAACCATGGTGCTAAGGATGGTATATTGGTGCACTCCGATTGGTATCACGCTTCAAAGGTCTATCTTTTATACCTTAGCATCACGTGGTAGACATTGTCTCATATATTTCCTATCTAAGCATATGTGCAAGCTACTATCCAAACTCTTAGCACATATGTAGGGGGAGCAATTGCTACCATTTGGGGTTCATGAAACTTGTCCATATCCTTTTACACATGGTAAATATGCTTGGGCAAGTAACATGGATTCAATTAATTTTTAATTCATATCTTTGTATAAGGGTTGTCATCAATTACCAAAAAGGGGGAGATTGAAAGCTCTAGTTTGGTTTTGGTGAATTGATGAAACCCTAAGTACTAACCTAGTTTATCAAGTGATCATGAGATAGGTAGCACACTTCAAGTGGAGAAGCTAATGAAGATCATAACATGACGATGGTGATGGCATGGCAATGATCAAGGGCTTAAACTTGAAAAGAAGAAAGAGAAAAACAAAAAGCTCAAGGCAAAGGTATAATTTGTAGGAGCTATTTTGTTTTAGTGATAAAGACACTTAGAGAGTGTGATCACATTTAGGTTTGATAGCCGTACTATTAAGAGGGGTGAAACTCGTATCAGAATGCGGTTATCAAAGTGCCACTAGATGCTCTAACACATTGCATATGCATTTAGGATCTAGTGGAGTGCTAACACCCTTGAAAATATTTGTAAAAATATGCTAACACATGTGCACAAGGTAATACACTTGGTGGTTAGCATACTTGAACAAGGGTGAAGAGAATGGAGGAGATGCCAGCGTCGGTCAAGTGATCGGACGCTAGATCCAAAAGCACCGGACGCTGACTGCCTACGTCCGGTCGCACTGACTGGCGGTACAGTGGCTAGGGTTTACCACCGGACGCTGGGCTGTGTCCGGTCGAAGTGGACCGGACGCGTCCGGTTGAGGAAAACCGGTTTTTGACCCTTACTGTACTCGACCGGACGTTGAGGCTCCAGCGTCTGGTCAGTTTTTCCGGAGCGTCCGGTCAGGTTCGTAGCCGTTGAAATCTAGCGAACAGCGTTTGAAGCTGGTGACGCGTGGCGTCCATCAGTGGACCGGACGCTGAGGCCAGGGTCCGGTCAGAGCGCAGTGTGCCCAGTGAAGGGATACAACGGCTCTATTTTATGGAGGCTTCTATTTAAGCCCCATGGCCGGCTATGGCTCATATCTTTAGCCATTTTCATTGACATAGCAACCTTGTGAGCCTAGCCAAAGTCCTCCCACTCATCTCCATCATTGATTCATCATCATAGTGAGATTGGGAGTGAATCCAAGTGCATTGCTTGAGTGATTGCATCTAGAGGCACTTGGTGTTCGTGTTTTGCTGCAGATTTCACTTGTTACTCTTGGTGGTTGCCGCCACCTAGATGGCTTGGAGCAGCGAGGATCATCGAGTGGAGGGGGTGATTGTCTCCGGCTCCGATCGTGGTGATTGTGAGGGGTTCTTGACCTTTCCCCGGTGGAGCGCCAAAAGGTACTCTAGTGAGTTGCTCGTGGCTTGTGTGATCCTCATCTTGTGTTGGTTGTGCGGCACCCTATTGAGGGTTTGGCGTGTGAAGCCAATTAGTGCGTGAACCTCCAAGTGAGTGAATCGCCACAACGAGGAGTAGCTTGCCGGCAAGCAAGTGAACCCCGGTAAAAATCATTGTGTTCATACTTTGATTCCGAGGTGATTGGTCTTCATTGTTATTCATCCTTGTGATTGATTGGTTCACTCCTCTACACGGCGGTATAACTATCTTGATCACTCTCGTTACATTATCGCAAACTAGTTGACAAGCTCTTTAGTGTAACTAGTTGTGAGAGCTTGCTTGCTTGGTTGGTGTGGCTCTTTAGTTAGCCTTTGAGAGCACACTAACATAGGGTAGTGTCATACCTCTTGTGTGAGTCGACACTATCTAAATTAGAATTGTGGTAGGTGGCTTGCATTTTGAGTAGGCTAGCACAACACTTGCTTCGCCTTATAATTGTCTAACCTTTTGTTAAGTGTTGTTGTAGAATTTTTTATTAGGCTATTCACCCCCTTCTAGCCATTAGGACCTTTCACATCACCAAATGAATATCATGGTTGATTACATTGTAAATGCATTTGTGATACATTCATTTTTTTTTTAGTTCAGTACACGTTTGGATAATTCCATTGGGTGCTAATGTACGAGGAAGACATTTCTTAGTATTTCAGTTATGGCCTAGAAGCTTGCCCGTGCGTTGCTATGGGATAGCTAACATTTTATACTAAACACACATGATTCGGATAAGATAACAATACTGTAAAAATTAAATATCAACGTTAAAGTGACATCTAATACAGTGTGCAGCTGCAAGTATCTAATTAGAGCTGACCTTCTCCCCTCCTTAGGCCTATTTATTCTCTGTTTATTTTAGCTTTTCACTATCTACTACAAATCTAAGGTATGTTTATCTGCAACAAACTGATTACATTTCTGAGACTTTACATAGTGGTTTAACTTGATTATCTTGCATGAAACTATAACCTGCAATTTGTTCTTAATAAAAGTAGTTAACTTGTTGTTGATCTCTAAATGTCAATGTTAGCCCTTCAGAGTTCATTATACCATATGATCAACATATGGAGTCAGTAAAAAAACAATTATTCTATTGGGATGAGATTCAGGATGAGGTTTGAAGGGGAAGAGGCACTAGAGTTATTGGCCTTCTTCACTTTGTACCTTCATGTCACCTGGTCCGTCATTGTACCTGCTCATTATTTGTAGTTATCTATCCGTGATGTATTTTTATCTTTTCTTGTAGGTTTACTGGTACAACAGTTGGCTGTGAAAATCTTGACCCACTATGGCCTGATTCCTCTGTAAAAATCTTTGTACAACAGTTTGATGGATGGAGTTTTCAGGTCTGGAAATGCACAAGAAGCATTATCACTTTATCAGGAGATGACTCGCTTAGGTTTGTGCCCACATAAGTTCACCTACAGCATTATTGTGAGAGGCCTCTGTAACCGATGGAAAATGCAGGTAGCGGCCAGCTTTCTTGACGGAGTGAGGAAAGATGATGCTAATCTGAATGCAGCTGCCTTTAATGCACTGATTGATGAATACTGCATGAAGAACCATTGACTATCTCTGTAGGATTGGTTAATGCTGAGCTACTAGGTGAAGCAACTGGAGGCATGGTGATTTCAGCTGTTTACAATATGGTGCCCAATGTGATGAAGAAAGATGATCTATTAAAAAAACTTGTTCACAAGGCATTTTATGGTTGTTTCCTTCTATGTCTTTCATGCTTTAATCAATTCATGTTTGATAAGATATCAAAAGTGCAGTCAGAGCAAGTATGTACCAATACTAACATGATACAATTTCTAAATTAAAATAGTTTCCTTTCCTTTGTACGTAAAGCACATGATCATTTATAAGCATGATTCCTTCTCTTGGTTGTTTGACCCTTTCAAGCTCACCAATTTAGAAGGCATCAGAGTAAGTGGTATGTGATCCTAGAGTGGATAAGAATCCTTAGTAGTATCTGTATAGTATGAGCCTTTTACGGGTTCTTTTTTGCTTATGTGGGCTCCTATTACAGGATTATGTAGGGGATTGATCTGTCTTCTGTTGCTTCGGCTTTATGGACATTGCATATTCGGATATTCCTATTATCCATCTTCTATGAAGAAATCGCAAAAAACAATAGACGTTTGACAATGTATTTCTTTATGGACACACGGGTGGTTAACCAGGCCGGCAAGAAAACGCAGAATTTTCCGGAATGCGCCGAGCCAAGCCAGCGCACGCTCGTAGCACAGCATGGGACAGGCCCTGACGACGCTGCGGGCAACCAATCACGCGAGTCTTGCATGAAGGCAGCCTGGCTGAGGATGTTAGACCTAAAACAGGATATCTAGTCATAGAATTAGCATGTCTATTTGCTATTTAATAAAAATCATGAAAACATCTACTGATCAGGCTACAAATTGATCATCAGGTGATTACAAGCTTCTCATGGAGCTTTGAAAGGAGTGGCAGGAGTTATCTGCCCCGCCACTACAAGGGAACATCACACATGCATCTTTTTAAAAAGAATAAGGGTGATAAATCTATGATCACCTGAGAATATATTTTTTTTTCCAAAAGTAAGGGATATTAATAGTGGAGTTTATGAGCCTACGGTGCCGTACTCTTAGTGACTGTTAGTTTTATAAACTTGTTTTTTGGATTAAATATCAGTTTAATGTCTTACAATATTGTTATCTTATCTTGTGATCCGTATGTTTTTAATATAAAAATTTAGTTGTCCCGTAGCAACGTAAAGGCACGCCAGCTAATCCTACAGAAAGGAAACTCTCGGTGACTCTGAAGGCTCCAAACAGCCAGCAGGCCAAGGATAAGGCCAGCCAATGAACCAAAAGGCTTATATATGTGATCAGTGGCCTGTACGTGATATACTCCAAAAGCCACCAGTAGGCCAATAGCCCGACTCCAAGAGACCGTAGTAGTAGTCACTGTTTTTCTTCCTCAGGCTGCCGGCCGAGACATTAATATATGCATGGTACAGAGTATTTAGGGGTAAAACTTTCTGGAAAATCAAGGTACGGCGAGCCTTGCCCTTGCCATAGAAGAGAGCTCCGCCTCTGGCTCCCGGAGAAGTGACTATGAGGGGTATTATGCTCATCCCGCGGAAGCCACGAAGAGCAACTCTAGTTGAGCCTGTCATTGAGGTACCCTCACTTAGTTCGTGGGGTTCTTGCGGCGCCCAACGTATGGGCTTGGTGTGGTGCCAATTAGCCGCCGATCCACCAAGTGAACGGTCGACACAACGGGGACTAGCGTGTTGACAAGCACGTGAACCTCGAGATAAAAATCACCGTGCCATCCTTGTCTTCCCGTTGGTTTGCATCCTCGTTACACAAGCTTGTATTTACTTTCATTTATATTGTGCTTATGTAGTTTCTCTTGTAATTAGTTAGGTTGTGTAGCTTGCTAGTTACCTTCTTGCTTGTGTAGCATAGAAGTAGCTCTCTTGCGCAACTAATTTGGCTTGACTAGCCTTATTAGCTGCATTGCTTGGTTTGTATAGTTAAGTAATTTACGCTCTCTAATTCGGCATTAGTTGCCTTGTTATTGAGCATTGCTAGTGAGCTTAGTGCCCTGTTCGTTTGGCTGATAAGTCATGGCTGAAAATACTGTTGGCTGATTTGTTGTGAGAGAAAAATACTGTTCGTTGGCTGAAAAAGTACGACTTATAAGCTAAGCGAACAGGACGTAGGTGGCTTTGTGCTTTTGCTTACTAGCCTATATAGAAGCTCCCCCGTTGCTTGAAGTACTAGTGCATTGATTTGTGTGACCTTGCTAATAGAATTGATTAGATGAGCTCTAACTAGTCCCGGTACCTTAATTGCTTAATTAGGATCTTTGTAAGGTGCTTGAGAACTTAGAGAGGTGTAGTCTTGGCTAGATTGATAGTTTTAATTCCGCATTTATTTTGGTTAGCCGACGCGTTTAATTTTTAGAAAAGATTATTCATCCCCTCTAGCTCGCCATCTCGACCCTACACATGTGAGACCGACTTGCATTATTAGGTCAAACAATTTTCTTTTCATCTTCTCTCTTTTTTCCTCTTCTCCATAGTTTTTTTTTTTTTTTGAGTGGATCCTCTTCTCCACAGTTGGTAGGTGAGCTTGGGAGGAATTGTCCCATGTGACCGATATGTAGTTGCAACATGGTGATTTAATACCATTTTGGAAGTTTAGTTAAGTGATATCCAACTTATCTATCCCTAATATATATAATAATAAAAGGTTAAATGTTTTGTCTTTTTTTTTTCGTCCAGCCCATTCAGTTTGGTCCAACCGTCGCGGTCCGCCTATTCCAATTTGGCCCAAACTGTCCAGCCCACTCACTCTGTCTGTCCCACTCGCCTTCTACACTCGGCCGCACACCTCGCTCTCCTCTCCCCGCACGGTCCGCTCGGCTTCTCGCACGAGCACATGCTGCGCTCGCTCGCCAGCGTCGCCGCCGTTCCTCCCCACGTGCAGAGCCACCGCCGGCGCCGCTCCAGCGAGTAGAGCTGACACCGCCGCTCCTGCCGGCGCGTCCGGCGCTCGCCGTCCACAGCCCCGTGCCCTCCCCCGCCGTGCCCATCCGTCTCGGCCTCCCGGCGGCCGTCGGCCGTCCAAGGTCCTGCTCCATCCTCCGCCGCGGTGGCGTCGCTGCTTGCCGGACCTTGCACGCGAGGCACATCCGTCTCGGTCTCCTGGTGTCCGGACGGAATTGACTTGCTTCTCCATGATGTGTTCGATTCAGGTTGTTCTATTTCCCTTTTTTCTAGGATTTTTTCTTCCTTCTCCAATAATCCTCTCTACGAGAACGAAATCGACTTGGTTCTCTGTGATCTGTTGGATTCTGGTTTCTCTCTTTTTCCTTTTTTCCTATTATAAATTAGCCCATGAATCTTCTCAGCGAGACTCAGCTTGTACAGGGGTTCTCAAGGAGCGCGGTGGCTTGCGTCCAGGAGCGCGCCAGCCCATGTCCAGGTCGAGGCATGCGGCGCCGATCAACACTTCCATGGCCACTTCTGCACAGGTGTCGCCAATCTTTCCGCTTTTCCTCTCCACAAATCCTCCTTTTGCTAGGCGATCGTCCTCTCCCTCCTAACTGCGAAGCCCACGACCGCTCACTTGTGTGCTGGGTGCCACCATCATCCTGCGATGGTGTGGCTTTGACCCAACCCTTCCTCCATACAACACACCCAGTCTAGAATTTTGACCATGTTCGTTCAGTTAGGACCTAAATATACTCCGGGCAGCAGAGTTCAGTCTGAAACTCTGAATAACCTGGAATCGTCGTCAGGAAGATCTGTTCTTCCTGATATCTGCAGATTAGTCCTGGAATCATCTGTTGGAGATGCTTGTTGTATAATACAAGTAATGGGTACTTCTACTGATCTGTCTGGTGCAATTCAATTATTGGTCAGATGGATTTTAAATTCATGACTTTGCTATGCTACAGAATGAATATGAGAGTTTAGATGTTTTTGCAAATACAGAAGCCTCTCTGTCTAATTGCAAAATGTTCTATCTGTCCTGGACTTCCTCTTCCAACTAGAGAAAGAAGAGGTTGAGTGGATCCTGCACTCTCAACCGTGGCAAGGTCTTTCTTTTTATTTTTGTGAATGCAGTTAAAATCGGCCTTCTTTTTTATAACACAAATTTATTCTACTCTGATTGTCAAGGGCGTCAAACCCTCGGATAGCTGGCCCTCGGCTACGCAACTCGTAGCCTCGGTCCGTCGTCTTCTCCGGCGAGGTTGCCCTGCCGCAGGCTTGGTTGAGAGAGAGAGAGTAGGAGATTGGTTCGGTAATATCTTTCTTGATCCTTTCCAATAGTCTGTTACAGAATATATGGCCTTTGGCCCCAACTGCGTGAGCAGCATGCAGCATGCACCTATAATCTAGGAACTGAAAATAGAAGCCTATCTTTACTTTCCATCTGAGCCAATCGGTGCGATCGCACCCTGAGCGTCCTCACGCGCGCGCAGCGCTCCCTCAGCGCGTTCTGCGTCGCGCCGGATGTCCCTGGCCCGGCGGCGCCTGTAAGTGCTCCCGACCATGACATCTCTCCCCCCGTCGAGGAGCAGCTCGTCCTCGAGCTGGAACTCCGGGTACTTGGCGCGGAATGGCTCGACATCTTCCCAAGTAGCAGACGCAGCTGACTCGCCCTGCCACTGGACGAGGACCTGCTGCACGCCACGCGCTAAACGGAAACGCACCGCTCGTTCCGGCACAGGAGCAACGGCACCATGATGCATGGGTGGCAGCGGCGGAGGTGCGTCCGGTGGTGGTCCCTGAAATTTCTTGAGCAGCCCCACGTGGAACACGTCGTGGATGCGGGCACGGGCCGGCAATGCGAGACGGACAGCGACATCGTTGATCAACTCGGTGACGCGGTATGGCCCGAAAAAGCGAGGCTTGAGCTTGCCGGAGACCGCCTGTGGCAGCGAGGACGCGGCCCGTTGTCGGAGTCGGAGAAGCGCCCAATCGCCGACCCGGTACGTGACGTGGCGGTGCACCTTGTCATAGTGCAGCTTCTGGATCACCTGAGCTTGCTCCAGCCGATGACGAACGTCGGCCAGGAATTCTTCACGCTCCTCCATGCTCTTGGCGACAGCAGCCACGCGTGTCTCCCCTGGTTCATAGGACCGGATAGACGGCGGATCGCGGCCGTACACGACGCGGAAGGGCGTATCTCGCAGCGAAGTCTGGTAGGCGGTGTTGAAGACGAACTCCGCCCAAGGAAGCCAGCGCAGCCACTGGCGTGGCCGATCTCCCGTGATGCACCGCAAGTACATGATGATGACGCGGTTGGCAGCCTCCGACTGCCCATCGGACTGCGGGTGGAACGCCGTGGTCATGTGCAGCTTGGTGCCCATCAGGCGCATCAGCTCACGCCAGAACGTCGATGTGAAGACCGGATCCCTGTCCGACACCATGGACTGGGGCACGCCGTGTAGTCGTACAATGTCGGTGAAGAAGGCCTGCGCGACGGACTCGGCAGAGTACGGGTGTGCCAGGGGAATGAAATGGCAGTACTTGCTGAACCTGTCCACCACGGTTAAGATAACAGATTTGCCACGGACCTTGGGCAGTGCCTCAACGAAATCGAGGGCGATGTCAGTCCAAACCCCTTGGGGAACGGGCAGGGGCAGCAGGAGGCCAGCCGGGTGCAAGTGCTCGGACTTGTACCGCTGACAGACGGCGCACGCGCGCACCAGGTCCTGCACGAGCTGCTTCATGTTAGAGAAATGGAAGTCACGCCTCAGGCGGTGCAGCGTGCGCTGAACCCCTTCGTGGCCGTCCTCGTGGACCGCCCCCATGATCTCCTGGAGCAAGGGTGAGGCCGGCGGAATATAAAGCCGTCCAGCAAACTGGACAAGGCCATCGACGACCGACCAGGGTGCCCCACGGGAGCCGCTGCTGATGTCATCACGAAGGGCGACGAGGGCGGGGTCGGTGTGCTGTGCTTGCCGAAGACGGTCGACGAAGTCGAAGCGTGGAGCGGAAAGCGCAAGGAGCGCCCCCTCCTCCGTGTCACGCCTGGACAGCGCGTCAGCCACGGCGTTCGTTGCTCCCGGCTTGTACTCCACGGCGAAGTCGAAGCCCAGCAGCTTGCCCACCCAATGATGTTGTGGAATGGTGGCCAATCGCTGGTCCAAGCAGTGGTTTTGTCTATAGGGTGTTTTTGTTTGTTTGGTTGTTGGTAGTACTTCAAGCTGTAGTGGTCCGTCTTGACGAGGAAGCGACGACCCCACAAGTACGGCCTCCAGTGACGCACGGCATGAACCAAGCCGATGAGCTCCCGCTCGTAGGCGGCGAGGGCGCGATGGCGGGGCGCGATGGGCCTGCTGAAAAAAGCGACCGGGTGGCCGTCTTGGACGAGCACGGCCCCAAAACCATGGGACGAGGCGTCGCACTCGACGACGAAGAGCTTGGTGAAGTCCGGCATGGCGAGGATGGGGGCCGACGTAACCGCGCCCTTTAGTGCAGCGAAAGCCTGGCCGCCTCGGCGCTCCAGGAGAAGCCGTCCTTCTTGAGGAGGGCTGTCAGTGGTGCCGCGACCGCCCATAGTTGTGGACGAACTTGCGGTAGTAGCCCGCCAAGCCAGGAACCCGCGCACCGCACGCGCCGAGCGAGGAACCGGCCAGTCGTGAATGGCCTGGACCTTAGCCGGGTCCATCGCGACTCCTGCCTCCGAGATGATGTGGCCGAGGTAGGAGACAGAGGAGACGCCGAACGCGCACTTGGATCGTTTGACGAAGAGCTGGTGGCGGCGTAGCTCGGTGAGGACAACGCGGAGATGACGAAGATGATCCGCCCAAGACTTGCTGTAGATCAAGATGTCGTCAAAGAAAACGAGCACAAAGCGACGTAGAAAGGGGCGGAGTACATCATTCATGAGCGCCTGGAACGTTGCTGGGCGTTACACAACCCGAATGGCATGACTAGGAACTCGTAGAGGCCGTCGTGGGTGCGGAACGCCGTCTTGTGAACATCTTCGGGCCTCATGCGCACCTGGTGGTACCCGGAGCGCAAGTCCAGCTTGGAGAAGAACCGCGCGCCGTGTAGCTCGTCCAGCAGCTCGTCGACGACCGGGATTGGAAACGCGTCCTTCACTGTGAGCGCGTTCAATGCGCGGTAGTCGACGCAGAACCTCCACGACCCATCCGGTTTCTTGACGAGGAGGACGGGGGAGGAGAACGCCGAGTCGCTGCGGCGGACGATGCCCTGCCCGATCATTGCGGCGCACTGCCGCTCGAGTTCATCTTTATGGGCCGCCGGGTACCTGTACGGGCGCACCGCCACCGGCGCTGCGTCGGGCTTGAGGATGATGCGGTGATCCCGGGCGCGCGCTGGTGGCAAGCCCTGCGGTTCAGCGAAAACGTCGTTGAAGGAGTCCCAGGCCGTCGAGGAGTAGGCGTCGACCGTGACAGTCTGGAGGCTCGGCGCGGATGGTGGTGCCACGCCGCGCCAGCAGACCGTGCGCCCCTCCCTCTGGAACGTCATGGTCCGGGTCGCGAGGTCCCAAACAATGGGCCCCAATGTGGCCATCCAGTGGGTGCCGAGAACCACGTCATACCCGGCCAGTGGCATCACGAAGAGATCAACGCAGAACTCCAAGCCGTCTACGAGGATCGGGGCCTGGCGGATGACGCCGGGACAGGGAACGCGTTCCCCGTTCGCCACTGTCGCCGTAAGCCGTGGTCGCGGCTCGATGGTCAGCCCTGTGCGCCGTGCAGCTGCCTCCCCAATGAAGCTGTGGGTGGAGCCCGTGTCGATGAGGGCGACGAAGGAGGCGGCGGCCAGCAGCACCTTGAGCTGGATGGTGGGACCGACGGACACCCCGGCCACGCGTGCAAGGAGAAAACCGGGGCTTCCGCGTTTGGCGCGTCCTCAGCACGGCCTCGTCGGCGTGTCGATGTCGACGCCGCTGATGAAGAAAATCCGCTTGCAGACGCGGTTGTGCCCTCGCGTATACCGCTCGTTGCAGTTGAAGCAAAGTCCAAGACGACGACGCTCTTCCTGTTCTGGCAGGGACAAGCGCTTGACCGCTGGCCGGTCGGCGATAGCAGCCCCGGGCGCGTCCGCCTTGGCGATCGGTGGTGCTGGAGGTGCCAGGCGCGGTGGCGGTGCTGGTAGGAGGCCGCGTCCTGGGCCCTTGGCGGGTGGGGCAGTGTACTGCTCCCGTAGTTCCAGTTGTCGCGCCAGGCTCATGGCCGCGGCAAGGGACTGCGGGTTGTGGATCTGGACGTCGAGGCTGAGCGGGGGCAGGAGGCCACCCGTGAACAACTGGACCCTCTGGGCTTCGTCCAGATGGCCGGCGCGGGGGAGAAGCGCCTGGAATCGCGCCTGGTACTCGGCGACGGTGCCAGTACGGCGGCAGTCAGCGAGCTCGAAGAGTGGAGCGGAACGGAGGGGCGGCCCAAACCGCAGGTTGAGGAGTTCGGTGAAACGGCGCCACGACGGTGTGCCCTCGTCCGTCTGCACCTGCATATACCAGAGTTGCGCCTCATCGTCGAGGTTATAGGAGGCCATCCATACCTTCTCTTCCTCCATGATTCGCTGCTGGTGGAAGTACGACTCGCAACGGTTGATGAAGGTGAGGGGATCCTTCGTGCCGTCGTATTTCGGAAAATCCATCTTTTGGAACTTCGGCGGCCGATCATTATGGTGCTCGCCGGAGCCCGGCTTGGTGCCCGACGGTGACGTGCGATCCGCGGTGAGGGAGGCGATGGCCCTGGCATTGGCCTCGACCGTAGCCTGCAGCGACTTGAGGGCCTCGGTGAGGGACCGGATGTCGGCGGCTTCACCCATAGTTGCGGCGGCTGGAGGTGGTGAGCCTGTGGCAGACGGTGGTGGTGCGGCGGCTGAAGGTGAGGCGTAGCGGGAAGGCGAGGATCGCCTGGAGCGTGATACCAGGTTGTCAAGGGCGTCAAACCCTCGGATAGCTGGCCCTCGGCTACGCAACTCGTAGCCTCGGTCCGTCGTCTTCTCCGGCGAGGTTGCCCTGCCGCAGGCTTGGTTGAGAGAGAGAGAGTAGAGATTGGTTCGGTAATATCTTTCTTGATCCTTTCCAATAGTCTGTTACAGAATATATGGCCTTTGGCCCCAACTGCGTGAGCAGCATGCAGCATGCACCTATAATCTAGGAACTGAAAATAGAAGCCTATCTCTACTTTCCATCTGAGCCAATCGGTGCGATCGCACCCTGAGCGTCCTCACGCGCGCGCAGCGCTCCCTCAGCGCGTTCTGCGTCGCGCCGGATGTCCCTGGCCCGCGCCTGTAAGTGCTCCCGACCATGACACTGATTTCTCAATCGTGTGACATATATACTGTGGTCTCAGTTTTTAATGGCGTTGACTCGCCGCCATCTTAATCCAAAGTGGCACAAAGTTTATGCGAAAAATCCAAAACCATTCTGAACCGGCACTCAAATTCTTTGTCAAATCAAGGCTGCAGGTGAGTTCAAATTCCTTAATAATTTCTTATGTCTATGATCCATGTGCAACAACAGGAAAGATTGATATGACTTGCATTGTGTCAAATATTCAGAGATTAACTCAAATATTTACAAGTCAGAAGTTCAAATAGATTCACTGAATCGATGCTTTTGCTCTGTAGGATTGGGGGAGAGACTACTGCCAATTTGCATGTCTGTTCAAAGGAGAGCTGTTGACTGAACTGAATTTTGCCAGGGTCAGACTCAGTGAACTGCTCATCAGTTCCTATGGCTGAGCAATTTTGCGCACATCCTAAACATTTGTTTTTCTATGCTAGGTGTTAGAACATAGTAGTCATTTCCTTACTTTTATTTGCACGTTAGATCAGATACCTTGCTATCCATGGGCAAATGCTGTTAAAGTTAATGCATATAATGCACTATCTGGTAAGTGTAAGATATCTTAATCTAATTTCTGTAAAATTGGACAGTACTAAGGAAAGATAACTGAATACTGCAACAGAAAAAGCCCAATGAAGTTACATTTTTTGTTTCATGAAGTAGCTCATACAACGAGATGTTCAGATGGGCCCTTTTTATATGGGAAATTGTCTGGCGGACATCCAAAGTGATAGTCATTTGTTAGCGGACATCTCGTTTGAGCAGTTTGCCAGAAGACATTCTGTTCAGTGAATTAGGTCACAGGACACCGTGGATCGGTTGCAGCCGGTTGAGGAGAGAGAAAATTTCGTTTTGACATCCGGTGCCCCTGAGCCACAGTTGGCTCCGCTCCCTCTCCCTCTCACTGGCGTGCGGGCCCCACCTGCTCTTCTTCTTCTTCCTCCTCTTTCTCTTCTTCCAGTGCTGAGCAGCAGCCACCGCCGTCGACCAGCTTCGGCCACGCAGGTGCATGGCCGAGCTGTCGAGCTGCCGTGGCAATGCGGGCTTAGTGGGCGAGCTGGCGAGCCTTTGCCGCGACCACGAGTGCCACGTGCGAGCAGCCTCCCTTGCTACTGCTGTCGGCGATAGAAGCGCCGCGGTGTCCGCGCCCACGTCCCCGCGCGCCGACCCTACCCTGCGCTGTAACAACCAAAAATCCACACACTAAAAATACCAACTACAAAATTTTTTTTAGAACTCCCATGTGATGATGAGTGTCATGTATAGTAACCCAACCTAAGAGATGCATTAGGTCTAACCCCAACCAAGTTAAACACATAAGCATGGCATGCCATTTGTTAATTATGTTTATTTAAATGATAACAAATAAAGTATTGCATACATTGTTAAATCAAATTATGATCTAGAATTCTATTTGCTTTATGTTATGCTTATCAACTCCTTTGAAGTAATAAACCATGAAGCAACTAATTAATCAAAGCAAGGAATAAAGATTAAAAAGAAAATTATTTCTATTTTTGTATAACAAAACTACACCTATTTTTGTTATACAAAATAGCTAAATAAAATCTCCTAAAACTCCAATAAATTAGGTGCACCAATTTGGAATTCAAGTTCTAGAACCAAATTCGAATTCAAACAAAAGAGAAGAAATGAAAAACAAAATAGAAAAAGAAGAGAAAGGATGTAGGCCTCGCAAGCCGCCTCAGCCTGCTCGGCCCGCGCCAGCCAGCCAGCCCAACTGGCCTGCCAACCTTTCCCGTCTTCCCAGCACGCGCGCGGCCCACGAGCCGGCCCAGCGCGTCGTCCACGCCCGCGCACCCGTCTACTCGCTCGCAGCCACTACCCGCTGGACCCCCCGCATGTCAGCCACCCCCGTCTACAGTGTCGCCTTCCTCACCCACGCCTCAACCGCCTATGCGACCGGCGCCCGACAGCGGTGGCAGGGGCGGGCCAGGGGGTCACGCCCGGGGCATGGCCTTGTCCCCTTGGCGCCGCGCCCACGCAACCACGCACGGCCGTTGGATGGGATGCACGCCTCCGATCCTCCTCAATCTCCAGCCGTCGAACGCCGGGCTCCATGGCCGAGCTCGGCTATAAGAGCCCCTGATCCCGGTTGCCCTAGCGCTCGTCCCATCGCCCCGCCGCCACTTGGTGGCCAACCACTTCACACCGAGAGTAGAAGGCTGAGGAGGAGTTCGAGAGAGGAGAACGGAGCCACTGCCGGGAGCACGCCGGAGTTCGGAGCACCGCCGCGGATCAAGCCGGAGCGGACGGCACTGCACGGCACTGCTTCCGGAGCTACAACGGCCGCAACTCGTCACTGCACCGCCATCCTCTCTTCCACAGCACCCACGGTGAGCCCCCGATTCTTCCCCTGCTCGTCGCCGGACCTTGCTACTTCGGCCATGGCGCTCCATACCGTGAGCGCATAGGCCAAGGCCATCCCCGGTCTCTAGGCACACAAGCACAGCACACTCACATGCATGTCGCGACCACCCCCGAGCCCTTGGACGCTGTAGACCTCTCCAAGTCCCACGGACGCCATAGCCGAGCACGCATGCCACGCTCACGACGCCGCCGTCATGGCGCAACCACCACCGGAGCACCAGACCACCACCGGAGCACCAGACCACCTCCGAGCACCAGACCACCTCCAAGCACCAGACCACCGGTCCGAGCACCAGACCACCAGTCCGAGCACCAGACCACTAGTCCGAGCACCAGACTATCGGTCCGAGCACCCGACCACCGGTCCGAGCACCAGACCACCGCCCAGAGCACCGACCACCGTGGGCAGTACTACTGGGAGCGCCTGGCACCTCCTTGACTCGCCCGTCCTGTTCGCTGAAGCCACGGGTAACTCACGCGCACGCCGTGACCACCCCGCTGGAGCCCCGTAGTGACCCGCGCGCCTCGCCGTCGTCACCATGTCGCCGTGGCCGTTGGGAAGACCCTACCGGCCACCTGGAAATCAGAAGTCCTGCCCTGAGCTCTGGACGCCCTCGCCGCGACCACACGGATCCATAGGAGCCTACACTCCCCACTATGACGCCCCTCCGAGGCCATAGCCCCCACACCGACGCCGTCGACGTGATCGGAACACCGCCGCCGTGGCTGAAGCCACCGGAGGCCCTGGAGGATCCCTCGACCTACCCAACATGCCCGCTGGAGCATTGTGACGCCCACGCGCACCACAGAACCGGCCAATGCCGCTGCACTCGCGCCATTCCCGCACGCCGGTTGTGCTCGAGCCGCCGTTCGCCATGACCAGTGACTTAGGAAGCACCATCCGTTGCCCTAATCCCACCGTTGCAGTCGCCATGGCGCGGGGAGGCTTTTCCCCACCTCAATTGGATGCCTGAGCCGTTGCGGGAGCTCGCCGGTGAGCACGTCATCGGCGGGAGCGCGCCGTGGAAGAAACAGAGGAGAAGGGGCGAGTTGAGCAGCGCAGCCCTACACCCGGTGCACATGAGCCGAGCCAAGGGGAAATGGCAATGGACTCGGTCCACCATGGACCCTGCTTTGGGTCCATGGACTGTGAACTTGGGTCCACCGTGAGCCGCGCTCACGCCCACAGCTAGGAAATGAAGCCCAGTAAGAGCCCAACTGCGCCACGTGGCAGCGCCACAGCACGCCACGTGTCCGGGTCAGCCCAGCCCAAATCCGGCCCTGTCCAGGCCCAGTTTGAACCCGGCCCGTATTGACCGTTGACCGTTGACCTGGCCCCACATGTCAGTGACACGGACACTCTGGACCCACACGTCAGACGCTGACGTCAGCTGGGCCCCCACCTGTCAGTACCAGAACCGGGACGATGATGTCATGCTGACATCATCATGCCACGTGGACCAGTCACAGCGTGACACATGTCAGTCCAGGATTAATTCAGCCTTTTTCATTTTCAAAAATGGATTTAATCTTCAGAAATTCATAACTAATTCATACGACCTCAGAAAAATACGAAACCAAGAACAAAATTCATCTAAAATCAAGCTCTACGCAATGAACCCATGTTTGAGTGCATTCGGCTCTTTTGAATTTCCATTGCTCTTTGTGCTATTCTATAGACGTCGCTAACGCGACTATAATGCGAACGATGCAGACTCGGAGGAAAACCTGACGGACGAGGACCATGAGTACCGTGAGGAGAACGGAGACGACTACACTAAAGGTGCCACATCCCACCAAATCTCGTAGCACCTATTACGCATGGCTAAAATAGAAATGCTAGTGCTTTACTTTATTGTCGTGATCACACTATGGTAGGACTTGCATGGTAGAAAGCTTTCTTGATGGCCTTTACCTTGACGCAACATTATCCCTGCTCACCCTGCTGTTAGGCTAGTCACACGCTTGCTCTTATATTTCATTGCTTATTACTTCTACTACGCTTGCACTACATTGATGCGTGGTAGGAATTGGTGTTATCTGGACCATGGGGAGAGTGCTGCATGTGTGACTTGGGTGCGTGGAGGGTGAGGGTTGTGTCGACCAAGTTGGAGTATACGACAAGCCTGGGGCAAGTCTTGCCATGGGGTGCTACCTGGGCACCCCTGGAATGGATACCTGTGGTGGGTAAAATGGTATATGAGGTGGACCTGGGTGTGAACCTATGACGGGTGGAGCCCGGGATGGAGGTGCTGTGGTGGCACGGTAAATGGAAACCCTGATGGAGACATTCTGGCTTGGTCATCCCTAAGGACTTACTAGTACTCAGATTTACCGGGAAGCCTTACGTACCACTCGCCCTATATGGTGCGGGACGGCCGAACTACTTGGTAGGATATTGCCACTACTGCTAGGTTGATAGCGGACAATGTAAGGAGGTACGGGGCGTGGAGGATTTCCCCCACACCCTTCCGAGACTTCATGGAGACCTTGTGGACCCGGCTCATGACTCACAGTTTTAGCCGCTCTAGACTAGACTTGGGGTGTACCAGGGCTGAATGGTAGAGTGGCATTATCCTAGTCTAGCAAGCGGCCGGAATCAGCCCAGTTGACGACGGTCAGTGAGGAAGGCGGATCTTGTGGTTATGTAATACCTCTGCAGAGTGTCTGGTTGATCGATCGATACATGTGCCGACTCGTCGGCTATGGACCTTTCCTGGGTTTCGCTTAAACTAGATAGAGAGATGAGTCCTTCTCTTCTTCCCCTAGGAGTGAGTGTTCGGTCGTAGCCAGGGCCTACGGGCCTTGAGACAGTGCCGAGAGGTAGTTGGCCTATCGACTGAGCGATGGTATGGTTATGGTATGGTGATGGTGTGGAGATGATGGTATATCGATCCCTGGATCAAAACCTAGCTCTAGAAAGAGAATGGGGTGGAGTGTGTGTGGGGATGGTGTTAAAACTTGACAAACTATTATTAATTACTTGATATGTTAATGCATAGAAAACCCCAGCTTTTTAGGTTCCTTTGACTATGTCCAACTTGCATCCAATTTCCACAAAGCAATGCTCCTAGGGATGGGAGTGGCCAGTACAAATCGTACTGATAAATTTTGGCACACAGGTTCTGCTGAGGAGTATAGCTTCGAGGAGTTTGACGGATAAGGGGTTCATGCCTACGCTCGAGTTTGGCGATCTTATCTTCAAGCTGTTCTGAATGAATGCTACTTTTTGATTCTGCCAATGCGGCGATGTAATAAATTACGTAATTCTACACTATTTATACTCTGATGTTATCGTTGTATGGATGTGATATTCGACTGGAATTTTGGTAATATGATCTACAACGGTCTTATTACACTTCGACGCCGTGGATTTCCCTTCGCGGAAATCGGGGTCGTTTCAGTTGGTATCAGAGCCATATTTGACCATAGGACGAAACCCTTAGAAATGGACGATAGAATAGGACATGGACAGCCCTTCTTTCGGTTATATACCGACCCTGCATTTACTTTTATGCAAGGCTTATCTAATATTGACCTGCTAACACCTGTTCCTTAAAATATGCAGATGGCAACGAACGTTGACTGGCCGCCTTTAGGACCGCTACCTATGGACCACGCCAAGCTTACCTTCGACCTACGTGAGCTCGGGGGTTTTGCATAGACCCTCTATCGAGTTCTCGTCATGTTAGGTGTCCCCGACGAGCTTGTCAAGGTCACCTGCACTAGGAAGCCAGCTCAGGAAGGAGGAATCGAAGGACCAGTCATCACCTCAGTCAAATTCCCAGCTAGCACTACCTTACCTTCTGTCCCAGCATTCACCGAGTTGACTATAGAGGACACAATCGAGGAGGGACTGCGAGCTATCTTACACAAGGCACTTCGTAGAGTGATGAGGGACCACTATGAGCACCTGAAGACGACCGAGTTCTGTCTACTTCCCCAGGCCCTCGACCTCAGCCTTACCCCCAGTGAGCAGAGTTTCGCAGCCGGCAAAGTTATCCTTGCCGAGGAGGATAGATGCCTTCGTGTCTCAGCTATTCACCTACTGGAGCAGGACAGGTACATGACCCAGTTGGAGCAGAGGAGACGTCAGGACCAGGCCCTTCAGTGGGAGTACCAGGAGCAAGACTCGCAGGGAGTACAGGAGCGAGCTAGTCTACTAGAGATAGTTGCCAAGCTACAGGACGAGCTCAACCGTCGTGATGAAGCCCACAGAGTCAAGGTCACTGACTTACAGGACAAAGCAGCCGACCTAGGCAACAGGAATTGCTACCTCGACAGCAAGGTCTTGGAGTTGTAGAGAGAGTTGGCCAACAAGAAGGCCGAGTTCAACCGCAAAGGAGATAGAGAGAGATCCAAGGGTATTGATATGCTGAAGATCCAATCTCAGAACAAGACCCTGACTCAGGAGCTAGAGGAGTTTAGGAAGAAGGCCGTTCGCAACTAGGGTCACCTGATCGAGGCACTTAGGCAGACCGAGTACCTATAGGACAAGTGTGAAAGGACATGGCAGGCTTGGCAGAAGTCTGACAGGAAGCGCCTCAGGGAGATGAAGGGTATGTAGGATCAGCTACCCAAGGAGATTCGCAGCAAGACGAAGCCTAAGATAGAGGAGTTTGAGTTAGCCCCGACTCGTCTCAACCTAGACACCTACCCTACCTTACCTGGAGCCAAGCCTACTGAGGAGCTCGCCGAGGCATTGAAGTACGTGTCCCGACTTCACAAGTCTGACGAGGAGATTGAGATCGAGAACAGTCGTATTCTAGCTACGGTGTACGAGTTAGAGTAGAATGACCCTACGTGGTCATGAGTCATGTCAGTAGCTTCCATGAGTTGTACCCCATGATGTACCCCTTATGAGATGTATTATGAGACATTATGCGTAGTACGGTTCTCGCACGTCTTCAAGTGTAGCTACTGGAGATGATGCTATGTAATAAAACCCATGTAATGAATGTTTTGGATCTTATTGCATCTTATGGATCTTATTGCTTCTTTGTAATGAGTGTTGGATAGTATAAATGTTTTTCTTTAAATCATCAAAATCATGTAATCATATCAAATTATAAGCACTTATGGCACAAGCACTAAGATTCCTTTGATTCGTGTTGCAGATGTTGAACCGCCGATCTAATCGCCTAATGAATCGTGGACATGCGCCCACCCCCAAACCAGTTGAACCAAATGGGGGACGTGGTGGCAACAACCGTGGCCATGGCCGTCGCTGTGGACGTGGAGGGATACCCTTCCACCTAGAGAATACCCCACCACCTGAGGAGAACATTCCACCACCACCACCACCGAACCTGACAGAAGTGATGGCACAACAGACCCAGCTTCTTACAGCTCTTGTTGAAGGAGCAAACCGTCGCCAGGGAGGTCAGCAGAATGACTTCCAAAGGAAGCTAGAGGGATTCCTGAAGCTAAGGCCACCTACCTATGATGGCACCGACCCTGACCCGCTTGTAGGCGATGACTGGCTCAAGGAGATGGAGAAGAAGCTTGACCTCACTACTTTCACCGACGATGAGTGTGTTGGAGCTACCACACACCAGCTCACAGGTGCAGCACGCGCCTGGTAGGATAGTTTCAGTGATTCCCATGAGGACCCTGCCAACATCTCGTGGGATGAGTTCGCTGAAGCATTCACTGAGTATCACATTCCCAAGGGTATCATATCATGTTCACCTAGATATGTCCAAGTGACCCACCCATTAGGCCAAGTCATTAGATGTGAACCCCAGTCCAGAAAGTCCACCTCTATCTTGTGTGCCCTTAAAGCGAGTTCAGAATCACAGAAAGAGGAGAAGACAGTTCATGATGTGCCTATGGTCAGAGACTATCACGATGTATTCCCTGAAGAATTACCGGGTATGCCACTAGACCGTGATGTAGAGTTCATCATTGATCTTTTGCCGAGAATGGGACCCATTGCCAAGAGACCCTATCGCATGTCAGTTGATGAACTGGCCGAGCTCAAGAAACAGCTTGATGAACTCATCTCGAAGGGATATATCAGACCCAGTGCTTCACCCTGGGGATCCCCTGTTCTGTTTGTTAAGAAGAAGGATGGCTCAATGAGAATGTGCATTGATTACCGGAACTTGAACACAGTCACCATCAAGAACAAGTACCCCCCTGCCAAGGATTGATGATCTGCTAGATCAACTTCGAGGTGCCAAGTATTTCTCCAAGATTGATCTCAGATCCGGCTATCATCAGATGAAGATTCGAGAGAGTAACATCCCGAAGACAGCTTTTGTGACTAGGTATGGTCAGTTTGAGTTTACCGTGGTGTCCTTTGGACTCACGAATGCTCCCGCATACTTCATGAACATGATGAATAAGGTTTTCATGGATGATCTGGATAAGTTCGTGGTAGTATTCATTGATGACATCCTTATCTATTCACCCACCGCTGAAGAACACGAACATCATCTGAGAACTGTACTTGAGAAACTAGCCCAACATCAGCTCTACGCAAAGTTCAGCAAATGCGAATTTTGGCTATAGGAAGTTGCCTTCTTAGGCCATGTACTATCAGCTGAAGGTGTCATAGTTGACCCAGCCAAAATTAAAGCCGTGAAAGAGTGGGATCAACCCCGTAATGTGACTAAAATCAGAAGTTTCTTGGGATTGGCCGGATATTATCGTCGATTCATTGAGAACTTCTCCAAGATAGCCCGTCCAATGACCAACCTTCTGAAGAAGACTAAGGAGTTTGAATGGACGCCCGCGTGCGAGCAAAGCTTCTAGAAACTGAAACTGAAGCTTACCACAACTCCTGTGCTAGCATTGCCTGATATCAACAAAGATTTCATGGTCTATTGTGATGCATCCCGTCAAGGACTTGGTTGTGTACTGATGCAAGATGGAAGAGTGATAGCATATGCGTCTCGACAGTTGAAAGAACACGAGAACCATTACCCAACTCATGATCTTGAATTAGCAGCAGTTGTGCACGCCTTGAAGATCAGGAGACACTACTTGATAGGCAACAAGTGTGATATCTATACAGATCACAAGAGCTTGAATTACTTTTTCACTCAGGAAGATCTAAATATGAGGCAACGCCGATGGCTAGAGTTGATCAAGGACTATGACCTAGAAATTCATTATCATTTGGGAAAAGCTAATGTAGTCGCAGATGTTCTCAGTCGCAAGAGTTACTGTCATGCCTTAATCACTGAATCCATACCGCCTGAGCTCAAAGAAGAGATTGATGATTTCCAACTTGAGATACTACCGCATGACTTGTGGAATGAGCTCCGCATACAGTATGATCTCACAGATCGCATCCGTCAAGCTCAGAAAAGTTGTGAAGAGATTGAGTATCTCCGTGGTCTGATGAAACTAGGCTACAAGACCAACCACCAGGAAGATGAACAAGGAACCATCTAGTTCAAGAATAGAATCTATGTTCCATCTGACCCAGTACTACGAGAGGAAATTCTGTCAGAAGCTCACGATTCCAAGTACTGTATTCACCCTGGAGGATCAAAGATGTATCAAGACTTGAAGAAGCACTTCTGGTGGAAAGGCATGAAGACATACATTGCAGGACATGTGGCATGATGTGACACCTGTAATAGAGTCAAGGCTGAACATCAAAGGCCTATAGGATGCTAAAGCCTCTTGACGTTCTCGAGTGGAAATGGGAGAACATATCCATGGATTTCATAGTTGGATTGCCTCGCTCACAGAAAGGCAATGATTCCATCTGGGTGATTGTTGATCCTTTGACCAAGATTGCTCACTTCGTACCAGTTAAGACCAAGACCAATGCTGAAAAATTAGCGGATCTATATGTTGAGCATATTCTCAAACTGCATGGAGCTCCCTCTAGCATTGTATCTGATCGTGGTCCTCAGTTTGTGTCCCGATTCTGGGAAGCTCTGCACAAGTCCATTGGAACCAAACTTGATTTCAGTACCGCTTATCACCCACAGACAAATGGGCAGACAGAACGAGTAAATCAGATCTTAGAAGACATGCTTCGCGCTAGTGTACTGAATTATGGCTCTGATTGAGAGAAATGCCTACCTTATGTAGAGTTCTCTTACAACAACAGCTACCAAGCTAGTATCAAGATGTCGCCATTTGAAGCTCTGTATGGCAGACCTTGTAAGACACCTTTGATGTGGTTCCAACCAGGAGAAAGAACGTTCTTTGACTCCGCTAAGATTCAAGATGCAAAAGAAAGAGTTGCGCAAGTGAAGGAGAATTTGAGAATTGCTCGAAGTCGATACAAGAGCTATGCTGACAAAAGGAGAAGAGAACTTGAGTTCAATGTGGGAGATTTTGTCTATCTCAAGGTATCTCCGCTACGTGGAACTGTCAGATTCCATGTGAAAGGAAAGCTTGCCCCTAGGTTTGTTGGCCCATACAAGATTTGCAAGAGGATTAGAAAGCTCGCCTACAAACTTGAGCTACCTAAGGAATTGATGGGTGTACATCCTGTATTCCATGTCTCACAGCTACGCAAGTGTTTGAGAGTGCCCGATGAAGTAATTCCAACTGATACACTTGACATTCAAGATACACTTGAGTATAAAGAACATCCTATCAGAATTCTAGGCAGAGATACCAAAGAGACCCGAAGCAAGACTATTCCTATGTGCAAGATCCAATGGAGCAATCACACAGAGAGAGAAGCAACATGGGAGAAGGAGTCTGACCTCCGGCTACGATATCCATACCTCTTCGAAGAGTACGTTACGCTTTAATCTCGGGGACAAGATTCTGTTAAGGGGGTAGGACTGTAACAACCCAAAAATCCACACACTAAAAATATCAACTACAAAATTTTTCTTAGAACTCCCATGTAATGATGAGTGTCATGTATAGTAACCCAACCTAAGAGATGCATTAGGTCTAACCCCAACCCAAGTTAACACATAAGCATGGCATGTTATTTGTTAATTATGTTTATTTAAATGATAACAAATAAAGTATTGCATACATTGTTAAATCAAATTATGATCTGGAATTCTATTTGCTTTATGTTATGCTTATCAACTCCTTTGAAGTAATAAACCATGAAGCAACTAATTAATCAAAGCAAGGAATAAAAGATTAAAAAGAGAATTATTTCTATTTTTGTATAACAAAACTACACCTATTTTTGTTATACAAAATAGCTAAATAAAATCTCCTAAAACTCCAATAAATTAGGTGCACCAATTTGAAATTCAAGTTCTAGAACCAAATTCGAATTCAAACAAAAGAGAAGAAATGAAAAACAAAATAGAAAAAGAAGAGAAAGGATGTAGGCCTCGCAAGCCGCCTCGGCCTGCTCGGCCCGCGCCAGCTAGCCAGCCCAACCGGCCTGCCAACCTTTCCTGTCTTCCTAGCACGCGCGCGGCCCACAAGCCGGCCCAGCGCGTCACCCACGCCCGTGCACCCATCTGCCTCGCTCGTAGCCACTGCCCGCTGGACCCCGCATGTCAGCCACCCCCGTCTACAGTGTCATCTTCCTCACCCACGCCTCAACCGCCTACGCGACCGGCGCCCGACAGCGGTGGCAAGGGCGGGCCAGGGGATCATGCCCGCGGCATGGCCTTGTCCCCTTGGCGCCGCGCCCACGCAACCACGCACAGCCGTTGGATGGGATGCACGCCTCTGATCCTCCTCAATCTCCAGCCATCGAACGCCGGGCTCCATGGCCGAGCTCGGCTATAAGAGCCCCCAATCCCGGTTGCCCTAGCGCTAGTCCCATCGCCCCGCCGCCACTTGGTGGCCAACCACTTCACACCAAGAGTAGAAGGCTGAGGAGGAGTTCGAGAGAGGAGAACGGAGCCACTGCCGGGAGGAGGACCGAGAGCACGCCAGAGTTTGGAGCACCACCGTGGATCAAGTCGGAGCGGACGACACTACACGACACTGCTTCTGGAGCTACATGGCCACAACTCATCACTGCACCGCCATCCTCTCTTCCACAGCACCCACGGTGAGCCCCCGATTCTTCCCCTGCTCGCCGTCGGACCTTGCTACTTCGGCCATGGCGCTCCATACCATGAGCACGTAGGCCAAGGCCATCCTCGGTCCCTAGGCACACAAGCACAGCACACTCACGCGCACGTCGTGACCACCCCTGAGCCCTTGGACGCTGTAGACCTCTCCAAGTCCCACGGACGCCGTAGCCAAGCACGCATGCCATGCTCACGACGCTGTCGTCATGGCGCAGCCACCATCGAAGCACTAGACCACCATCGGAGCACCAAACCACCTCCGAGCACCAGACCACCTCCGAGCACTAGACCACCGGTCCGAGTACCAGACCACCAGTCCGAGCACCAGACCACAGGTCCGAGCACCCGACCACCGGTCTGAGCACCAGACCACTAGCCAGAGCACCGACCACCATGGCCAGTACTACTGGGAGCGCCTGGCACCTCCTTGACTCGCCGGTCCTGTTCGCTGAAGCCACGGGTAACTCACGCGCATGTCGTGACCACCCCGTTGGAGCCCCATAGCGACCCGCGCGCCTCGCCATCATCACCATGTCACCGTGGCCACCGGGAAGACCCTATCAGCCACCTGGAAACCGGAAGTCCTGCCCTAAGCTCTGGATGCCCTCGCCACATCCACACGGATCCGTAGGAGCCTACACTCCCCACTGTGACACCCCTTCGAGGCCATAGCCCCCACACTGACACCGTCGACGTGATCGGAAGACCGTCGCCATGGCCAAAGCCACCGGAGGCCCTGGAGGATCCCTCGACCTGCCCAACATGCCCGCTGGAGCATTGTGACGCCCACGCGCACCACAGAACTGGCCAATGCCGCTGCACCCGTGCCATTCCCGCACGCCGGTTGTGCTCGAGCCGCCGTTCGCCGTGACCAGTGACTTAGGAAGCACCATCCGTCGCCCTGACCCCACCGTTGCAGTCGCCAGGGCATGGGGAGGCTTTTCCCCACCTCAATTGGATGCCTGAGCCATTGCGGGAGCTCGCCGGTGAGCACGTCGCTGGTGGGAGCGCGTCGTGGAAGAAACAGAGGAGAAGGGGCGAGTTGAGCAGCGCAGCCCTGCACCCGGTGCACATGAGCCGAGCCGAGGGGAAATGGCAATGGACTCGGTCCACCATGGACCCTGCTTTGGGTCCATGGACCGTGAACTTGGGTCCACCGTGAGCCGCGCTCACGCCCACAGCCAGGAAACGAAGCCCAGTAAGAGCCCAACTGTGCCACGTGGCAGCGCCACGTGGCAACGCCACAGCACGCCACATGTCCGGGTCAGCCCGGCCCAGACTGGCCCAAATCCAGCCCTGTCCAAGCCCAGTTTAAACCTGACCCGTATTGACCGTTGACCGATCAACGTTGACCGTTGACCTGGCCCCACATGTTAGTGACACGGACACTCTGGACCCACATGTCAGACGCTGACGTCATGCTGACATCAGCTGGGCCCCCCACCTGTCAGTACCAGAACTGGGACGATGATGTCATGCTGACATCATCATGCCACGTGGACCAGTCACAGCGTGACACATGTCAGTCCAGGATTAATTCCGCCTTTTTCATTTTTAGAAATGGATTTAATCTTCGAAAATTCATAACTAATTCATACGACCTCAGAAAAATACGAAACTAGGACCAAAATTCATCTAAAATCAAGCTCTACGCAATGAACCCATGTTTGAGTGCATTCGGCTCTTTTGAATTTCCATTGCTCTTTGTGCTATTCTATAGACATCGCTAACGCGACTATAATGCGAACGATGCAGACTCGGAGGAAAACCTGACGGACGAGGACCATGAGTACCGTGAGGAGAACGGAGACGACTACACTAAAGGTGCCACATCCCACCAAATCTCGTAGCACCTATTACGCATGGCTAAAATAGAAATGCTAGTGCTTTACTTTATTGTCGTGATCACACTATGGTAGGACTTGCATGGTAGAAAGCTTTCTTGATGGCCTTTACCTTGACGCAACATTATCCCTGCTCACCCTGCTGTTAGGCTAGTCACACGCTTGCTCTTATATTTCATTGCTTATTACTTCTACTACGCTTGCACTACATTGATGCGTGGTGGGAACTGGTGTTATCTGGACCATGGGGAGAGTGCTACGTGTGTGACTTGGGTGCGTGGAGGGTGAGGGTTGTGTCGACCAAGTTGGAGTATACGACAAGCCTGGGGCAAGTCTTGCCATGGGGTGCTACCTGGGCACCCCTGGAATGGATACCTGTGGTGGGTAAAATGGTATATGAGGTGGACCTGGGTGTGAACCTATGACGGGTGGAGCCCGGGATGGAGGTGCTGTGGTGGCACGATAAATGGAAACCCTGATGGAGACATTCTGGCTTGGTCATCCCTAAGGACTTACTAGTACATAGATTCACCGGGAAGCCTTACGTACCACTCACCCTATATGGTGTGGGACGGCCGAACTACTTGGTAGGATATTGCCACTACTGCTAGGTTGATAGTGGACAGTGTAAGGAGGTACGGGGCGCGAAGGATTTCCCCCACACCCTTCCGAGACTTCATGGAGACCTTGTGAACCTGGCTCATGACTCATAGTTTCAGCCGCCCCAGACTAGACTTGGGGTGTACCAGGGCTGAATGGTAGAGTGGCATTATCCTAGGCTAGCAAGCGGCTAGAATCAACCCAGTTGACGACGGTCAGCGAGGAAGGCGGATCTTGTGGTTATGTAAAACCTCTGTAGAGTGTCTGGTTGATCGGTCGATACATGTGCCGACTCGTCGGCTATGGACCTTTCCTGGGTTTCGGTTAAACTAGATAGAGAGATGAGTCCTTCTCTTCTTCCCCTGGGAGTGAGTGTTCGGTCGTAGCCAGGGGCTACGGGCCTTGAGACAGTGCCGAGAAGGAGTTGGCCTGTCGACTGAGCGATGGTATGGTGATGGTGTGGAGATGATGGTATATCGATCCCTGGATCAAAACCTAGCTCTGGAAAGAGAATGGGGTGGAGTGTGTGTGGGAATGGTGTTAAAACTTGACAAACTATTATTAATTACTTGATATGTTAATGCATAGGAAACCCCAGCTTTTTAGGTTCCTTTGACAATGTCCAACTTGCATCCAATTTCCACAAAGCAATGCTCATAGGGATGGGAGTGGCCAGTACAAATCGTACTGATAAATTTTGGCACACAGGTTCTGCTGAGGAGTATAGCTCCGAGGAGTTTGATGGATAAGGGGTTCGTTCCTATGCTCGAGTTTGGCGATCTTATCTTTAAGCTGTTCTGAATGAATGCTACTTTTGATTCCGCCAATGCGGCGATGTAATAAATTACGTAATTCCGCACTATTTGTATTCTGATGTTATCGTTGTATGGATGTGATATTCGACTGGAATTTAGGTAATATGATCTACAATGGTCTTATTACACTTCGACGCTGTGGATTTTCCTTCGCGGAAATCGGGGTCGTTTCAGCTGCCACCCGGCGCAGCTGGCTCTGCCCCGCCTCCCACGGCCCCTTCCTCGCCGCCCTCCTCCCGCCCCGCCACTGTAGGCCATTTGCATCACGTCGTCGCGGCCCACTGAGAGAGAGAGCAGGGGAGGGAGCACGCGCACGCCGGCCTACGGGCACGACCGCCGGAGCGTGGCTCGTCGGCGCAGGGTGGGGACGTGGCCGCTGAGCACGTAGGGCCATGACGCTCCGTCGGAGGCGCGAGGCCGGAGCGCGGGCGCCAGGGCGTGGACGTTGGAGGCAGGGGCGCGGCGCCGAAGCGGGCCGCCGGAGGTGCGGGCGTCGGAGGCGCAGCCGCCCGCGACGGCGTGATGCGCGACGGCGGGTGCGGGAGGCGGAGAGGGTGGCGGGGACAGGAAACAGAAAAAAGAGAAAGGGAGAGAGAGGAAGAAGAAAGCAGTAGGGGCAAGAATGTCATTTCACTGCTGTTCTCTCTCCTCAACCGTCTGCAACCTGTCCGCGGTGTCCTATGGCCTAATTTCACCGAACCAGAGTGTCTTCTGGCAAACTGCTCAAAACAAGGGTGTTCGTCAGTAAATGACCATCACTTTGGATGTCCGCCAGACAATTATCCCTTTTTTATATATAAAAAGGCAATTTCTGGTTAATTGTTGAAGTAGCCATAGGATGGTGAGTCATACATGACCCATTTTCTTTGATTTCTACATGTTCGCTGCTGCAGGCATATAGATTAGATTCTAGGATGTCATTGTGGTATGTGTACTAAATAGGTCTAGCTAACTAATTGTTATTTCACTGATCACTGGATGGAATACTTCACTTTCGAATTATCCGGATTCTTGAATTTACAGTATGAGACGATTGTTCGCACAGGCGCAACTAGAGATCACTGTTTTCCTTTTGATGTGTGAGAAACCAAACCAGAAATATACCTCAAGATTGTAGTGTATTATTCCATAACCATTCTTTTGTTCAAACATCTCATCTCACAATTACAAAGGATTATGCTCATTTGATCAATATATTTGTCCACTTGATTGTGTATAGGTGACTGCTGGCAAGAAGACTTATTTTGCCTACTTGAGATGAGCAAATAGCAAGTGAGATGGTTGTCTTCCGAATTATACAGAGACCAGAGAGAAGTAGCGCAGATGAGTTGACTCATTTGATCTATATTTGCATGCTATACACAGTACAGTCAC
Organism: Miscanthus floridulus; assembly: GCF_019320115.1. Classification (NCBI taxonomy): domain Eukaryota; kingdom Viridiplantae; phylum Streptophyta; class Magnoliopsida; order Poales; family Poaceae; genus Miscanthus; species Miscanthus floridulus. The sequence continues at coordinate 40,197,467 of NC_089597.1, forward strand.
ATAAAGAAAGTGTGAATTAGATATTACATTTCAGTAGTACATGAATAGATGGAAGTTATCAGTTGTTAATATGCTTAGAGATTCTAACTTGGTTTTGCTTAATCAACATTTTATTTTGGGCATCCTATTAGTCACAACATGCAATTTCTAATTATCCAACTCCTGACACCAGACGTCCAGACAGCGGGCGGCGACGCCATCAGATAGTGGCACCAGTGTGCGCCGAGCACGTACAAGGCGTCGCCGGAGGCCCGCAGACATGAAGGATTCTACGGGCTCAGCGGCCGCAGTCGCGTTGGAGGCAGCAATGATTGCTGGCGATGCTTGCGGCAAGGTGCAGGCCGCGAGCGCACAATCGTCGGAGGCCTCATTCGTGCTTTGTGCGGTCTACCTCGAGGAGGTGCGGGGCCAGGCCACGTTGGCGGAGGCAGAGGTACTTACGGGAGGAAAATTTGGTGCAGTCTCGCTGCATCCACGCATAGTGCAGACCCCACGGTCATGGAAGCCACGTGTCCCCGTCGCATCGTGATGGCAACGATGCCCGAGTAATCTGCCGATCCGCGTGATCCCGCAACGTCCGTCATTTGTTCACCGCTGAAGTTTGGTTTCCAACGCCGCTCATCTGACCATTGGTGATCAATTCCTGGACACGTGGCTTCCATCGCTGTGGGGTCTGCACCATGCGTGGGTGCAGCCAGACTGCACCAAGTTTTCTAATTACGGCGTCATGCTCCCATGCATACCAACCTGGATGCGTTCTCTTATGGCTTTGCCGTGCACCACGCCTGCCCCTGCTGCAAGGCGCATCGTCCTGTCGCATGAGAATTGACCTAAGGTCTGGAGTTCGATTGGAGCAAAAGTTTCCCATTGATGAACTCAACGGTCTGGTATTCGCTGCCATCTCGAAGTGGGTAAAAAGCAGAGGATCTTTAGAGAACTGGATACGCCCCTATATTTTACGGAAAATGGTGTTCTTGCCCTTACGCAGAAGTCTAATTGTGATTTTACCCTTGTTTTCTCAACTTTGTGATTTTGCCCTTGCTATTTTGAATTGAATCATCCGTTTGCCCCTGGTTTGGATGCCGTCAGATGGTCATGGAATAAATGAATTAAAAAAATTCAAAATCTGAAAAAACAAAGGCCAAAAGACCAAATTGCCCCTTATCCTTATATTCAGCCTCCCTAAGGAAATTGTGCCTTTCTCACGGGCCGGCTGCATCGACCCGGGCGTCGGGGGCATCCGGCGGCGGCGGCGTTGGCAGCGCACAGCGCGCGGTGCGGCAACGGCTCCCGGCGGCGGGGCTCGTCGCGCGCGGGGCGGCGGCGGGGCTCGTCACGCGCGGGGCGGCGGCGGGGCTCGGCACGTGGCGCGCGGTGTTGGGGGCTTCGGGCGTGTGGCCGCGGCGCAGCTCCTCCTCCCTCCTTCCCGCTCCCCCCGGCGTGGCTCATCCTCCCTCCTTCCCGCTCCCCCCTGGCACGTCTCCTCCTCCCTCCGCCACACTCCGGCGGCGCGGCTCGCGTGTTAGGGTTTGAGGAGTACCGGCGACGGCGCGATTACTGGCGGCGGCGCAGCTCATCCTCACTCCGCCCCGCTCCTCCCTAGGCTCGCGCGCCGTAGTGGCTGGGGAGCCACGTGGCCTGCGGCGGGCTCTGCCCCGACCCCTCCCCCCGGCTCGCGCCCGCTGCGGCGCGGCTGGGGGCCTCGGCCGCCGTCCCGTCCCCCGCCCCACAGGGTCGCCGCCGTACCGCAGGCGTCGGCGCCGGCGGCGGCCGCCCCCGCTGCGACGGACGAGGTCAGGACGCTCTGGATCGGGGACCTGCAGTACTGGATGGACGAGAACTACGTCTTCGGACGCTTCGCGAACACTAGGGAGGTATGTCACCCGATCTGATTGATGCTGGCGGTGGATGCGTGTGATTTCGATTGTTGCTCTTCACGGAATATATGATGCGCCCGCGCCCTTTGCTGGCGGTGGAGGCTAAGTTAGTTTGTAGTGATTCTAGAACCTATTGTAATGATCAAGCTCTGGGCTATATTTGTGATTGAATCGTTAATTTTAAATTTTGTTTCATGAATTGTTAGCATGATCTGGCGATAGTTGTATATCTCGTAAAATAACTTAAAATTGTTGTTTTCTGTTTTTTTTTGCTGCCTATTTCTTCTACCCAAGGGTAATAATGTTTAGCAGCCATTGAGCCATGTTTGTTTTTACCAAGACTATTTATATGCTTCAGTTTGAGTTTCCTGATTGGTGTTTATAGATGTATGCTGCCCATGCATTCATGATTTTCTGACCCTTTACTTCATATTTACATGATTTTTCAGGTTCAAAATGTGAAGCTCATCCGTGACAAGAATTCAGGACAGCTTCAGGGCTATGGTTTTGTTGAATTTACAAGCCGTGCAGCTGCAGAGCGAGTTCTTCAGACATACAATGGACAGATGATGCCAAATGTTGAGTTGACATTTCGGCTGAACTGGGCTAGTGCTGGTGAAAAGCGTGATGATACTCCTGACTATACTATTTTCGTTGGAGATTTTGCTGCAGATGTTACAGATTACTTGTTACAAGAGACATTCAGGGTTCATTATCCCTCGGTGAAGGGTGCAAAAGTTGTGACTGATAAATTGACAACGCGCACAAAGGGATATGGGTTCGTGAAATTTGGTGATCCTACAGAGCAAGCTCGTGCAATGACTGAAATGAATGGAATGCCTTGTTCTTCCAGGCCTATGCGTATTGGTCGACCAGCAAGTAGGAAAAATACAGGAGGTGTTGTTCAAGAGAGAGGTAAGCATGGCCAGTCTCATGTCCTAATGATTCTTGTTAGCTTCTACATGTTTGCTGATTGATGCAATTGAGGATACATTTAACTTGTTATGTCGTGCTGGTGCTGCCTACGGCCCGGAGCCGTCGCCCTCCCGCGCCCGCGCACGCGCCAACGCGCGAGGAGCCACCACGGGGCCGACCTGCCGGCTCGTGCGCGCGCACGTAGGTGCCAGACTGGCACTCGCGTACGCTTGCTCTTCCCCGCATCACCGCAAGGATGGCCACGGCGGCGCCTTGCTTCATGGCTCGTCGGGAATGGCCGACGACTTCCTGTCTTGCTCTGACAGCTTGCCCTTGGAGCGTTCCGCACGGCTATAGGTACAGCCTCCTGGTCTTCCTGCGGAGACAGATTGCGACACCGCTGCTGTCTCGTGTAGGGACGACCATTGTTCCACCGGCAATGCCGATGCAGCGATCAGTATCAGCATGGTAGTGTTGCCTATAATGGATTTTGGTGATGAAAACAGAAGCAAACGGGGCTCTGATATGGAAGCAACTTGTATAGCGGTTACCTTTATTGAAAAAACATGTACTGTATGACATTCCTATGTGGTAAGGTACTAAGGTTATCAGTGCATGCATCTACTTATACAGTTTGTTAACCGATGTTCTACATGCATTCTTATACATTGAAGATTTTTGGTCCCACACAAAAGATTATATCGAAATATTTCAAATAATTGCAAGTTGTGCCAAATATGTTTGACCAAATTTAATCAATTGTCAGCATACAATAAAAAAGTCTAATTCCAAATCAGGGTAAAATCACAATTATGCATAACAAACAGGGGCAAAATCGTATGGGCATTCATGTCCTTTTGTACAAAGTTTAACACCGTTAGGGGTGGATGACGGAGCAGGGGCAAACTGGTGCTTCGTGAATGGCACAGTAGGGGTAAATTCACAAAGTCAAAAAAATAGGGGCAAAATCACAATTTTGATACAAAACAAGGGTACTAACGCAAGAGCCCCTATATTTTAACATGGGTACATACGTATATTATTGTTGTGACACTATATTTAGATAACAGTGCAACACATGCTCGTACTTACAATATCGTGGCATTGTATTTCCTGTTGTAATGCACGGGTATTTTTTGCTAGTAATCCTTATTGCTCTAATCATACACCTTTGGGTTAACCTGAAAGTAAAGTGCAAGAGAGAGGTCCTATCTATATACAGGTTCGTTCCACATGAATAATTTGCTCATATGACGATTTTGGATCGGACACACACGTGCACTCATGCACATAATCTCGTGTAACATATGCACACTAGTTGTAAACAATTACGGCAAGGACATGGGAAACTTAGAGTAATTCTAAGGTTTATACACCGACCTCAAGTAAAAAGCGAACTGTACTGTATCTACAGTGTCATCTACGGCCGGGCTGTGTTGTGATGTTAGGCTGACCATACACATGTTGGACCGGGTTTGTGTTCTGATGGGCTAACCATATGTATGCATTAATACATGTAGAGCATTGCGTGTAATAATAGATAAAACATACATTTGCAGCAAATAGTTTAGTCTCTACAGCCTGCTGGTGGAAGATAACACACACATGCGGCTTGGAAAGACTATGAGCCGAACGACCTAGCACCTTGTTCTTGCCCTTTTGGCCTTGCTCTCTACTTCAACTTTTTGTGAGGAAAATATCTTTGATGTTATATGGCATACCCCTTTTATGTATGACCCTAATTCTGTTGCTCCTTTAATAAGAATGCACAGGGCACGACAGTGCCACCACCTTGGGTGATCTAGATTTGTTTTGCTCCAGAGCGGTCAACTCCTCTTCTTTTCATCCGAAGGATCCGTATTTATCTTGTGGGAGTCCGTGGCGTGAAGTTGAAGACAAATTTGAGTTATTTGACGGTCGAGTTGTTGGATTCAATGGAGGTAGCACTGTTTGGCACAATGTTAAATTCCTGCCAAATATGTCTAGTTTTTTACGATTCGGTTGTGGGACCTTCCACGTTAAAAATATTTGGGGTTGTTGGTGATATGGACCCAGAGTACGTACCTCACCACCCTGATATAAGCCCACTACCATCGGGGTGGGCCGAGGCCGGTGAAGATGAGGCCTACCTGAGCTAGGGTATGACACCAGATGTGGCGACCAAAGAACACAGCGTAGGAAGCCTGGGCACCGATTTCATCAAGCTAAATAGCCATTTTGTTATTATTTTTTTTATAACTAACTAGAAAACACATCTGTAAACCGATCGCTGTCTATGTAATCACTTGGACTGAATGAGTTTAGTTAGTGCGTCTGTAAGTTGAGATGCTAGATAGCAGTAATGCCAGGTTGTACACCGACCATGCCCCATTCTTTGCGTAGGTTCAGGTCAGCTCCTCACCTCCTATTGTTTGCTTGTACAGACGCTGGTCAGTGTAGTTAGAGAACACAACGGTACCCCTTGCACGGCGAATGCCCCACCACCGTACTCCTGCGCCAGGGACCACACCGCGAACCCCTGCGGCGTCACATCAAGAGCCTTGCCGCCTGGCTTCCTTCACGAGGACCGCGCGCCTGACGACGAGAAATCACAGCTACAGATAAAAACATCGTGCGCAACGCTGGGTGCTAATAAAATTTGTGAGTGGTAGCAGTGGAAACGGGGGCCGGATGGTTGGGGGTACCCTCCATCCTCGGGGCGCATCTCCACCCAAACGAGCCGGCTGTCGCCAGCGATGGCGAACCCCTCAGCGGTCCTCACGGCGGCGGAGGCGACAGCGGCGCTGATTGGCGACTCCCAGGACCCGTACGGCGCGGTCGACTTCCTGGTGCCGCCCAAGGCGGCGCGGGGGTGCATCGCCGCCGGCCAGGGGCGGTGCTAGGGGTATTCCCCTGTATGCCACGGAATACCCAAGATTTTGGAAACAAACATACATACATATAGGTATAACTTGTACAGTTGCTAGATGTTGCAAATCTGGCCCAAAGCCCAACAAAAAGCAGCAACTATCAGCCCACCAAAGTAAAAAAAAAGCTCGCATCGTTTCCTGGCTGCAGGCTGCCGCTCCCAACTCGCATCGCACCAATCTCGTGGAGTCATGGAGGCGCGCAGAGAGCAGGGGCACGGCGGCACCTCGGCGGCTCGGCGCCTCCGCCTCTGCCGTCGGCCCGTCGCCCCTTCCCTAGTTCCCCTTGCCCTGCGGCTGCGGCGCTGCGCGAGCGGTCCGGTCGAGCGACGAGCGCGACCTGCGCTCCTGCGCCCAGGCGCCTAGCCCTAGCGGCCTAGCATCCCAGCTCCGGAGAGGCGGGCAGGCGGCGACCGGAGGGCGGCGGCGAGCCCGGCGCTCCGGCATCCCGCGACGACCACGGTTCGGTTCGGCTTCGGCTCCGGAACCGTTGAAGTTGAAGCAAGGTGAGCACAGTAGCACAACAGTGTCAGATCCATTCTTCAGAGTTAAAATTTAGGATTTCGTTTTCTATTTTTTTTGCATTGGATTCTTCATTCTTGTATCATAGATGAAGAAGAAGGGTGCTAGCATATTTGCATTGTTGGAGAAAGCTACAAAGGCAAAGAAAACAACTTCCACATCCACACCAAATCCTCCTCCTGTTGAGGTTGAGAGCCTGTCCCCTGCTGAGAGCAATCCGCAGCTAGCAATTGTGGAAGCACAGGATGATGGTGAAGCAAATGATGAAGCTCGAGCTCCCCAGTCGGACACGGACATAGTTCCCCCAACTCCAATTGTAGAAGATTATGCAACTGATGAAGAGGGTGAGGTCGGAGCAGATTTGGAAGCACTTGAGCATGATCCCGGGAAGCGGATACCCATCTCAAGGTATGATGTTAATGACCAGGATAGAGTTAGAAGGAGGTACATTGAGTTGGGGCCATGTCAACCTAAGAACCATGATTTTCCATCTAGAGATATAAGTGGTCATCCACGTCGCTTTTGTTGTATTTGGTTTAAGGAATATCCTTGGCTTGAGTATAGTGTAGAAAAAGATGCTGCTTTCTGCTTGGTCTGCTATTTGTTTAAGGATAGAACAAAATGCCCCGGTGGAGATACATTTGTGAATGGTGGGTGGCGAAATTGGAACCTTAAATCAAGATTGAAAAAACACATGGAAGCTATCAATAGTGCTCATAATGAAGCTCAAGAAAAATATGATAGGTTCACTACACCTACAACATCAATTCGAGAATCCATTGCTTCAAACACCACACGGTACAAAGCACTGTATAAGCTCCATTTGACATGGACACTCAAGTGCTTGAGGTTTCTGTTGCACCAAGGCTTGGCATTTAGAGGGCATGATGAAAGTGAAGAGTCACTAAACAAAGGAAATTTCCTTGGGCTTTTAAACTGGCTAGCAGGAAAATTGTAGTGGAGCATATGCTTATGAAGTACAATTTGACTTTTGCAATGGTTCGTGGGCAAGGATACGATGGAGCTAGCAATATGAGAGGTAATGCTAATGGGCTGAAGAAACTAATTATGGATGAGTCTCCTTATGCTTATTATGTTCATTGCTTTGCTCATCGGCTACAATTAACTCTTGTTGATGTTGCTAAGGAGAGTGGGGATTGCACTTGGTTTTTTGGACAGCTTGCTATCTTGTTAAATGTTCTTGGCAATTCATGTAAAAAGATGAGAATGATTCGAATAGCTCAAGCTAAGGAACTAATTGATGCATTGGACTTGGAGGAAGTAGAAACCCGGAGGGGTTTCAATCAAGAAATGGGTTTGGGGAGGCCATGTGATACTCGTTGGGGCTCTCACTATAAAACTGTGAATCATGTTATCTCTATGTATCCTGCAATAAGGCGTGTTCTGATCAATATTGGAAAAGATGATACTACAGCAGAGGCCCAAGCAGCTATGACTATGTTGACATCATTTCGGTCATTTGAGTTTGTATTCATGGCACACTTGATGTAAGAAATATTTGGTTATACCGAGGACTTGAGTAGAGCTTTGCAAAACCAAGATCAAGATATTGTCAATGCTATGGAGCTTGTTGATCTTACAAAGTTTCATTTGCAGTGCTTGCGGGAAGATAGTGGATGGACTGGTTTTCTTGAAAAAGTGACTTCTTTTTGTATAAAGCACAAGATCAAAGTTGCTGATATGGAGGGTCCTTATTATCTTGTTGGGAGACCTAAAAGAGGGTTTTATAATGGCGCAATAAATTATCATCGCTACCATGTTGATATGTTTGTGAGTATCATTGATAGGCAACTTCGAGAGCTGAACGATAGATTTAATGAGGTAAACACATAACTACTTTCTTGCATGGCAGCTTTTAGTCCACTTGATTTATTTGCTGCTTATGATCAAGAGAAGTTGGTTAGACTTGCTACAAAGTTTTATCCTAAGGATTTCACAACTGATGAATTGTCAAAACTTCCATATCAGCTCACTATTTACATTTCTCATGTGCGTAGAGATGAAAGGTTTAAAAATTTAAAGAACCTATGTGAGCTTTCAGTTATGCTTGTTAGCACAAAAAGATATGAGCAATATTATGTTGTCTACAAGCTTCTTAAGTTGGTGCTAATTCTTCCCGTAGCCACTGCCAGTGTTGAAAGAGTGTTTTCTACGATGAATTATGTGAAGAACAAGCAAATGAATAAAATGGGTGATGAATATTTGAACAATTACTTGGTCACATTTATTGAGAGGGAATTCTTCAGTCAAGTGAAAGATGATGATATTATTAATCAATTCCAAAAAGGGGACCGTAGAGTTATATTTTAGTAGTTTTGATATTTTGTAATCTTTCTTAATTATTAGAGACAATGGCACTATGCCCCTATATTCAGAGGTTGTACTTTGCTTATTACTATTGCACATTTATATCGAAATTTTTTATGTACGCGGAATACCCAGCTATGAAATCCTGGCTCCGCCACTACCGCCGGCAGGTCGCGATCGAGCGGGCGGCAGGTTAGGGGAGCGGATGAGGGAGAGGCTCAGAGACGCCGGGACAGGGACTAGGAGAGTGGGAGTGCTTGCTGCTTGGCAGAGCGATGCAAGTCAGTGTGTTGACTGGTCAAAGTCAAATGCTCTTTTATACCGCCTCAGAATGATTTTTTATTTAAAATAACTAATATTTAATAGCAAGTGTCCAATTAAATTTTTAGAAAATAGCCACCTGCAAAAAATAATAGTGTGGCAAATGAAAATTATCAAATGACATGACTAATAAGACAGTCTCAGTGAGAATTTTATGGCTCTGTTTCTAAGACTCCCTGGTATTGAAAACAATGTAAACAAGTTTCATCTCTCATGAAACTCATTTCATTCCATGAAACTATATATTTTCATCTCTCTCTCTTTTTAAACAATGCCACATCAGCTTATTTAATATCTATGAAACTCACATTGAGACTGACCTAATACACACAATAGTGTTTGGTTCTATGAACAATTTCCACGTGTGAGGTTGTGCCACGCTATTTTATTTGATGCAACTTATAGGCAAATCATATCGTTTTGCTTGGCGTGCGTGACCGATAGATGATTCAGACTATTTTGTTATTTTATGTAGTGTGACTGATATATGAGGCATGCCATTTTGGTTGGCATGACTGAGAAGTGTCAAAGACTAAATTTTTTCTTGTTGATGCAAAACAAAAGACCTATGACCTTCAAAAATCTTGTAATTTTTAAGTAGTTGTAAAAAAGAAGCATATTTTGCTTGAGCGGGCACCGTAGTTTTTTTGGGGTTAATTGATCTATGCCATTATAATTTCTTCGTTTCTGAAGAACGTCATTACTATTCGTCTATTTGGAAGCATGCCATTATAATTCTTCGTTTCCCACAAAAATGACACTGAATACGTATGGACACAGTCTGGGCCCAGCTGCAGGCGTATACGAAGACGTATACTTCATCTCCCCTGTCACTGACACGCGGGCCCCACATGTCATCTTCTTCCTCCTCTTCTTCGAATCTCTCTCTCCATCCCGAGCGCCAGGTCGTAGCGGGTCGCTGCCTCCGCGGGTCGCCCATGGCGATGGCCGGTGCCACCGCCGTGGGTCGCTGCCTCCTCCTCTCCCGCCCGTCCCCTTTCTGGCTCCGCCTCCTCCGCGCCGCCCTCTCCACCGCCGCCCCCACCCTCGGCCCCACCTCCACTCCTGCTCCCCCTCCGCGGCACGAGCTCCTCCTCGAGCGCCTCCGTCTCCGCCACCTCAAGGACGCCTCGTCCCCTGGCGTCCCGAGGCCCGCCTCGAGGGCCGCGGAGCGAAACTCGCAGCAGGCGAAGGGGAAGAGGGTCGAGGCCGCCGAGAGCTTTGAGGACCTCGGCCTCGGGGAGGAGGTGATGGCCGCGCTCGGGGAGATGGGCATCTCCAAGCCGCGAGCAGCAGCAGCAGCACAAGCCCTCCTTGCTCCAGCGCCTCCACCAAGCACCGCCGCCGCCATTGCTGGGGTCGACCCGAGCTCGTCGATCTCCTCGCACAAGCCATCTTACGCCCTTCCGCTGCTTCCATCGGCTTCGCAAGCGCTCCCTCTCCGGCTCTATCTCTCACGGCAGCCCGCCATTATACGCCATTATACGGCCACGGCGAGCAGCAGCAGCAGCACGCCGAGCAGCGCCGCGGGCGAGCATCAGCAGCGGCCTGGGCTGGGGGTGGGGAAGGGGCCGTGCCTGCTGGAGCTCACGGGGACGGGGATGGGACCGTGCCTGCCGTATCCATGGAGGAGGAGGTCCGCCGGACGCCGGCCATGGAGGAGGAGGCGCCCGCCGCCGGGGAAGGCCAGCAGCAGCGGCACGCGGGGTCACGACAGCGGCTCGTCGGCTCGCCCGCAAGCCCGCAGCCGCCGCCGCCGGCAGCGCCCGCCGTGGCCGCGTCGGGATAGAGAGAGAGAGAGCCAAAGAGAGAGATGAGGAAGAGGAAGATGACATGTGGGGCCCGTGTGTCAGTGACAGGGAGATGAAGTATACGTCTTCGTATACGCCTGCAGCTGGGCCCAAGCTGTGTCCATACGTATTCAGTGGCATTTTTGTGGGAAACGAAGAATTATAATGGCATGCTTCCAAATAGACGAATAGTAATGGCGTTCTTCAGAAACGAAGAAATTATAATGGCATAGATCCAATTAACCGTAGTTTTTTTAGTTTAAAATTTTGTTTTTTCCACAAGTTTCCGGTTAAGCTACATGGTATCCGTCCTGGTTTAAATTAAGCCAACGGTGGATCATGTGTATGTTGGTGTGATCTTTGGGAAGTCCAATCTTGCGTCTAGCTTTTAGAGCTCCCATGTAAGCCCATCGTTTGAATACAAGATTTTCCAAGCGGTAGTAATAGAAAACAAATGGGATTTCAAATCCTCAAGAATAGAGAACGGCAGTTAAGTGTGGGTAGTGAACGCGCGTTAGAACCCCGTAGTCAACGAAAATCAAGTAGAGGAAACCCTTGGCCAAGCATGCATATATATGCCGTCCACTTCATGCAACCTATATTCAGCGCCCACAGGTTTGACCAATGGCGTGTTGAAAGCTCCCATACTACACACACTGTAATTGATGTGCTAGGCCTGCCTCGACAATCAGCGCGCGCGGTGCATGAGAAAGGTAAAACTAAAGCGATGTAACTCTGTCACGGCTGATGTTTTTGCACGACGGAGACTGCCTGTGTGACGGAGAGAGTGACGCACGGCGTGGGAGGAACAACGGATACGGATGAAAACGAGATGGCCGGAAGACGGAAAAAAAAACACACACACACCAGGCGCACCGCGGCACCTATAAGTACTCCTGGGCCTTCGCCTTCCCCTTGCACAAAGCAAGAGCTAGCTAGCAGAGAGCATCCTCTCAAAAAGAAAAAAAAAGCTAGCAGAGAGCAAGATCCTGTTACTCGCAACTGAAGCACACGCAAATCTAGTAAACGCTGCTTAGCTTGCCTGTGTGTTCGGTCGCATAGATACAGCACTTAATTTAAGATGGTGTGCGAGTCGGCAAACGAGACGATGCCGCTGCTGACGCCCTACAAGATGGGCCATCTGGAGCTCTCCCACCGTGTTGTGCTCGCGCCGCTGACGCGGTGCCGCTCCTATGGCAACGTGCCGCAGCCGCACGCCGCCGTGTACTACTCGCAGCGCGCCACCAAGGGCGGCCTGCTCATCGCGGAGGCCACGGGGGTGTCGGCCACCGCGCAGGGGTGGTATCCGGAGACTCCTGGCATCTGGACGCAGGAGCAGGTCGAGGCGTGGAAGCCCATCGTCGACGCCGTCCACCGCAAGGGCGCCTTCTTCTTCTGCCAGATTTGGCACGTCGGCAGGGCTTCCACCAATGGTACCTCGTGTGGCAGACTATTTTTCGAGAACATGTTTTACTATCAACTCAGTCGATGATGTTGTAGCTGATTCTTTATTTGTGTGCCACCCTGCGGCAGAGATGCAGCCTGACGGGCAGGCGCCCATCTCCAGCACGGACAAGCAGATCTCTCCCGACGCCGAGTTTGGCGTAGTGTACTCCAAGCCGCGGCGTTTACGGACTGAGGAGATCCCGGGCATCGTCCACGATTTTAGGCGTGCGGCACGAAACGCCATCGAGGCGGGGTTCGATGGTGTGGAGATCCACGGCGCGCATGGGTACCTCCTGGAGCAGTTCATGAAGGATGGCACCAACGACCGTGATGACGAGTACGGTGGCAGCCTTGAGAACCGGTGCCGCTTCGCGGTGGAGGTGATCGATGCTGTCGTCCACGAAGTGGGCGCGCACCGCGTGGGCGTTAGGCTGTCTCCGTTCGTTGACTACCTGGAGTGCGCCGACTCTAACCCGGTGGCGCTCGGTGAATATATGGTGCAGCAGCTGAATAGGCACGAGGGGCTACTCTATTGCCATATGGTGGAGCCACGGATGGCCAATGTTGACGGCCGCAGGCAAATCCCTCATAGGCTTCTACCGTTTCGGCAAGCCTTCAACGGCACGTTCATCGCTGCAGGCGGGTACGATCGGGAGGAAGGCAACAAGGTGGTCGATGACCATTACACTGATCTCGTTGCCTACGGGAGACTCTTTTTGGCCAATCCAGACCTGCCTAGAAGGTTTGAGTTGGGTGCACCCATGAATGAGTACAACCGGGCAACTTTTATCACTCAGGATCCTGTCATTGGCTATACGGACTACCCATTCTATGAGGACAACCATGTTTGATTATGTAGCTCATCGATTCGATGGCGTGATTGATAACTAGCAGAGTATACCTCCTGCCCCGTCGCCTACAGCTGAAAGCACAACGCCATTAGATCCTAAAATATTCACTCTCATGAGGTCAAACCCATGCCCTTAATTTCACAGCTTTAATTATTTCGCTGATACATGTATGTGAAGTTGTGAACTCATCCCCTATGTATAATTAAAAGGGTTGCAATACCCTATACAAGTTTTTCCAAGGCAATAAAATAAAGCAATATGGGAATAATTTAAATACTATTTGGCTTATCAGGCTTGCAGCCATAACCGTAGTTATAAAAAAAAACCATCTTACCGTTACTAATTATATTGAAGGCTCACGAGACATGCTAGAAACAAAATCTAAAAGCTTTAAACATCATTGATAATAATAGACAATATATCTATTTTCTTTTTACAGAATAATTGGTCACCACTGACATCAGAGTATCTCCGGCGATAATACCTCTAAATCTGGGGCCCTACATGTCTAAGTAGGGGCTTTTCCTGCTTTCTGGACAATGATTTCGAGGTTTAACTCCAGCAACAACAACCCCAAGATCTGAGCCTACAAACATTTTGTTAATATACACCGACATGTTAAAAGGTTATTATTTGGTTTTGGTAATTGAGTGACAACCTAGGTGGACTAATATGTGGTTAAGTGATTTACACAGAAGATTTGTTCACAAGAACACTTGTGTGAGCAACTCATACCATAGAGGTGAAATAGCTTGGATATGTTGCATAGCTCACGCATGTGATGATGGAGCTTATTGCATATGAGACATGACATGGAGTCACGTGACTAAGGTGGAAAAAATCAAGACACGACTTGGCTTGATGGACCGTTTGCAAGAGTCAAGGGCAAGTCATGGACTTGGCGCCGATGGACCGAGGCAACGGTGAAGAGCAAGTGAGGTCAAGATCAATGAACCAATACGGTAACATGATGATATGAAGTGAATCATATCATTTGTGATTATGTTGGTGCATGTGTTGCACCAACATCGAAGGAGATGAAATGGAATGCGCAAGGCAAAGTTATAACCTATAGGGCATTTAATTTCACCGGTCATAGGTGTGTAGAGAAGTTTATGACCGGGTTTAGAATAGATGGCTGTACTATCAAGAGGGATAAACTTGTTTGCATATCGGTCATCTAGTGCCATTCAAGTGATCTAACTTTCCATCGTTGCTAGGATCGAGTGGCGTGGTGAATTGAGTGACTAATCATTTGAAGAACATTTATGAAAAGCTAACACACATGCACAAAATGGTGATCACTTAGTGGTGTTGACACATTTGCATAGGAGAAGTTATTAGTATTGAAACGGATCAAGTTGGAGAGGAAAAGGAGAAGAAAAGGGCTAGTTATGGTTGTCCGAGGGTCCGAAGTTGCAACCTAACTCGTAGCCAAATCGCAGCCATTATAGAGGGTGGCACCGCCCTTTCTGATGGCCAAAAAGTGGGCAACGCCATCCTAGGGCGGTGCCAGATAACAGTAACAACACCCTTTCGTATTTTGGGCATAACTTCTAGCTCCGAACTCCGATTTCGATGAACTAGGACTTTTCCAAAAGCTAACGAATAACTCTACAGCCTTGAAGTGATGGATTTCAATTTGGAGAAAGTTTTGGTCACTGGACTGTCCGGTGACCATAGCGGTGTGGCGCCGCCACTTCTTTCCAGAGAGGGGGGAACTTGGTCGGGGGCACCGCCACCCTATGTCCGGTGCCAAATCAGCCAACGACTATTTCAAAGTAGCCGTTGCAATTCGACTATTAGGGCATCGCCACCCTATGTCCGGTGCCCGCACGTTGCTGTCCGGTGCCTGCGCAGAAATATGTTCTAAGGCTCCAACGACTTTATTTGGCTTGGGGGCTATAGATAGAGGTGGAGCTTGAGCTTGGCTGAGGTTGAGCACCTTGGGGATGTGTTGCCCTTGTGTGTACTTGGTTTGAGAAGCCTCTAACTCACTTGTGCTTGCGAGAAGTGTGAATCTAGTGCAATTAAGTGATTCTAGTGCGTTGCATTGTGAGATTACATCGAGTGGCACTAGGTGATCGAGTTGTAAGCCGGTGTTGCTTCTTGAAGGTTGCCGCCTCCTAGATGGCTTGGTGGTGGTCTCCGTCGAAGCATGCAAGGAAGATTGTGCGGTGCTCCAGATAGTGGCGGAGGACGGAAAAAATAAGGTGTGGCGAAAATCGATAACATGGATATCAAAGATTTCTCAGTATACAAATACGGAACTCTAAAACTAACCGACACTAACTTTCAGTCATCGCTCGCGCCAGCCATGACGGGCTTCACCAGCACCGCGCGATGGCTGGGGCGGGCGCCGGGCTTCACCGGCATCGCTCGCGGCGCGGCGAGCAGGAGGGCCTCGTCCGGTGCCCTCAGTGGTTGCGGCTTAGTCGGGGGCGCTCGTCATCGGTGGCGGCGGCGGGGTCCATGCGACGATGGCCTGTGGCGCGGGGAGCAGGGAGCATGCGACGATGGCCTGTGGCGCGGAGGCTTGGCTGTTGCGTTGCCATGACGGGGGAGGGGGGCACCGCCGCCCGCACCTCGTGCTCGGCCCGCCCGTGCGGGTGCGCCGCCACGCCGTTGTGCGCCATCCGATGGGGGAGGGGAGCACCGCCGCCCGCGCCCTGTGCTTGGCCCGGCCGCACGGGTGTGTCGCCGCGCCAGGGCGGGGGGGCTCCCACCGCCGGTTGCTGGTCGCACCGACGCGGCGGCCAACGGCGAGGGGCGGACAGCCAAAGTTTCGACCGGGTTGCTTCCTCCTGGCACCGATCTGAGCATCGGCCACCGGGTGTGCGGGTGAGAGGGAAGGAGGGAGAGGTGGCGGCGGCGCAACCGGAGGGCTAGGAGTCGCGAGGGACCTAGGGAGGCGCGCGCGACGGGGGACGAGATCGCCTGGGAGCTTATTGCCCGAGGGAGTTTCTTTTTTTTGGCGGATGGAGGACGTCAATTGTGTGATTTCCGCGATTTGCGTGACATCGCAACTTTCCTTCTGACTGCGATCGCGAGGAGGACGCACGGTATCGACGGACGGTAGGGAGGAGCGACCCCAAAAAAAGTCGCACAAAAAAATAGTCTTACTTTTGTTCTTTTTAGTTGTAGGAGATTGACTGTGTTGTTGCAGGGGACTGCTCATTTACTTGGTGTAGTGGTGAAAGTGTGCACTGTAAGGTTGTGTAGCTGATCAATGATTCCATCATCAATCATGCAAGCTTTTCTTGAGGGATCAATCATGCAAGCTTGGTAGATAAAAGGTGAGGAAAAACTACCTTGCTGCATTGAACATAAAGAAATTATAGGTTCAGCTGTTTGGGATGATACATTGAAATATTAGAAGAAGGATTTATGTTATACAGTGTGTGCATATGAATACACACTCAAATTTATTTAAGCAATCCCAGCTCATTAGTTAATTCCTTGGCATCTGGATGACTTTAAAGTTCAATGCACTTTTTGCGGTCACAGTTCTGTGATATGGGTTTCACTCTTCTTGACTCGAATCTGTCACTACCATAATATCTATTAGTTGCATTTGCTATGCAAACATATAAATATATTGGAGAAGGTTGTTTTTGCTTTAGTCATATTATTTAACATCAATTTGGAAATATCATTGCAATTTCTTGCCTATTTTCCATTTTGTGTGAATTAATTATGAAGTAAAAAATTATGCAAGATTGAGGCAGGGCACTTATTGTTAGTTTGACATCACCAAATGAATATCATGGTTGATTACATTGTAAATACATTTGTGATACATTCATTTCTTTTTTTTAGTTCAGTACACGTTTGGATAATTCCATTGGGTGCTAATGTACGAGGAAGACATTTCTTAGTATTTCAGTTATGACCTAGAAGCTTGCCCGTGCGTTGCTATGGGATAGCTAATATTTTATACTAAACACACATGATTCGCACGGATAAGATAATAATACTGTAAAAATTAAATATCAACGTTAAAGTGACATCTAATACAGTGTGCAGCTGCAAGTATCTAATTAGAGCTGACCTTCAACCCTCCTTAGGCCTATTTATTCTCTGTTTATTTTAGCTTTTCACTATCTACTGCAGATCTAAGGTATGTTTATCTGCAACAAACTGATTACATTTCTGAGACTTTACATAGTGGTTTAACTTGATTATCTTGCATGAAACTATAACCTGCAATTTGTTCTTAATAAAAGTAGTTAACTTGTTGCTGATCTCTAAATGTCAATGTTAGGATGAGCCCTTCAGAGTTCATTATACCATATGATCAACATATGGAGTCAGTAAAAAAACAATTATTCTATTGGGATGAGATTCAGGATGAGGTTTGAAGGGGAAGAGGCACTAGAGTTATTGGCCTTCTTCACTTTGTACCTTCATGTCACCTGGTCCGTCATTGTACCTGCTCATTATTTGTAGTTATCTATCCGTGATGTATTTTTATCTTTTCTTGTAGGTTTACTGGTACAACAGTTGGCTGTGAAAATCTTGACCCACTATGGCCTGATTCCTCTGTAAAAATCTTTGTACAACAGTTTGATGGATGGAGCTTTCAGGTCTGGAAATGCACAAGAAGCATTATCACTTTATCAGGAGATGACTCGCTTAGGTTTGTGCCCACATAAGTTCACCTACAGCATTATTGTGAGAGGCCTCTGTAACCGATGGAAAATGCAGGTAGCGGCCAGCTTTCTTGACGGAGTGAGGAAAGATGATGCTAATCTGAATGCAGCTGCCTTTAATGCACTGATTGATGAATACTGCATGAAGAACCATTGACTATCTCTGTAGGATTGGTTAATGCTGAGCTACTAGGTGAAGCAACTGGAGGCATGGTGATTTCAGCTGTTTACAATATGGTGCCCAATGTGATGAAGAAAGATGATCTATTAAAAAACTTGTTCACAAGGCATTTTATGGTTGTTTCCTTCTATGTCTTTCATGCTTTAATCAATTCATGTTTGATAAGATATCAAAAGTGCAGTCAGAGCAAGTATGTACCAATACTAACATGCTACAATTTCTAAATTAAAATAGTTTCCTTTCCTTTGTACGTAAAGCACATGATCATTTATAAGCATGATTCCTTCTCTTGGTTGTTTGACCCTTTCAAGCTCACCAATTTAGAAGGCATCAGAGTAAGTGGTATGTGATCCTAGAGTGGATAAGAATCCTTAGTAGTATCTGTATAGTATGAGCCTTTTACGGGTTCTTTTTTGCTTATGTGGGCTCCTATTACAGGATTATGTAGGGGATTGATCTGTCTTCTGTTGCTTCGGCTTTATGGACATTGCATATTCGGATATTCCTATTATCCATCTTCTATGAAGAAATCGCAAAAACAATAGACGTTTGACAATGTATTTCTTTATGGACATTGCATATTCGGATATTCCTATTATCCATCTTCTATGAATTAAATGTATTGTTTTCTTCTGGTATTTTAGTGTTTATAAATGTTACTTGTACCTACAGGTCAACTTAACTGCGAAATTTGGACAGGCAATGGACGTCGACCCGGAATTCAGAGCATTGGCTGCCATGTGCCGCCAGTTTCCAGCCCTACACTAATTGCAGCTAGGAAATGGAAGAGCTCGGAGTTTGTTTTTTCAAAGACCCGCTGCTGCTGGAACGAAGGAAGCACTTGGCATTCTCTTTGTAGGCCCTTCTTTGTTAAGGTTCTTAGTGTACTCGCTACGGTTCGATTGCGTTAAGTTCTGTATGCATTTTGCTGAGGAATCTGAGCTTGTTTGAGAACGGATGAACATTCAATTCATACAGAGTTAATGTCAAATATAGATTACTGCTTGAGCGATGCTCCCGTGGTCATTGTGGGACTGAAATTGTGTTTGATGGGACTGGAATTGATCGAGATGTACTTGCCTGAGTCAATTGTCGCTGTACTTGAGAGAAGTTCTTGTATGTTTCTTAGGTCTTATGAATTTTATTTATTTTTCCAAAAGCCACTAAATGTCTAAATTCAGGTTTAGGACAGGATTTGCAATTTGTGTTTCGAATACAAAAGGCCATGCACGTTAGCTTTTAGTCATACGCTAATCTCTTAGCATTGTCAAACAAACACCTTATGGCCTAATTGGTTGGCTGCTCGGTGTAGCCTGGCTCGTTCCAGGATCCAGGCTCGTGCTAGCCAGGCTCATCAGATGCAACAGGTATGTGTTTGGTTGCCGTTTCTACTCTAGCCAGGATATGGAGAGAAATTGTTTGGTTTGCCTGTGCGCCGCACCATCCCTCTCTATTCGGCGCTGCATGCCCATTGCTACGGCACGGGTGGTTAACCAAGCCGGCAAGAAACGCAGAATTTTCCGGAATGCGCCGAGCCAAGCCAGCGCACGCTCGTAGCACAGCATGGGACAGGCCCTGACGACGCTGCGGGCAACCAATCACGCGAGTCTTGCATGAAGGCAGCCTGGCTGAGGATGTTAGACCTAAAACAGGATATCTAGTCATAGAACTGCATGTCGAGGATGTTGGACCTAAAACAGGATATCTAGGCATAGAACTAGCCTATCTATTTGTTATTTAATAAAAATCATGAAACATCTACTGATCAGGCTACAAATTGATCATCAGGTGATTACAAGCTTCTCATGGAGCTTTGAAAGGAGTGGCAGGGGTTATCTGCCCCGCCACTACAAGGGAACATCACACATGCATCTTTTTAAGAAGAATAAGGGTGATAAATCTATGGTCACCTGAGAATATATATTTTTTTCTCAAAAGTAAGGGATATTAATAGTGGAGTTTATGAGCCTACGGTGCCGTGCTTCTAGTGACTGTTAATTTCATAAACTTTCTTTTTTGGATTAAATGTCAGTTTAATATCTTACAATATTGTTATCTTTTCTTGCGATCCATATGTTTTTAATATAAAAGTTTAGTTATCCCATAGCAATGTAAGGGCACGCCAGCTAATCCTACAGAAAGGAAACTCTCGGTGACTCTGAAGGCTCCAACAGCCAGCAGGCCAAGGATAAGGCCAGCCAATGAACCAAAAGGCCTATATATGTGATCAGTGGCATGTACGTGATATACTCCAAAAGCCACAGTGGGCCAATAGCCCAAGACTCCAAGAGAACGTAGTAGTAGTCACTGTTTTTCTTCCTGAGGCTGCCGGCTCAGACATTTAGGGGTAAAACTTTCTGGAAACTCAAGGTACGGCGAGCCTTGCCCTTGCCATAGAAGAGAGCTCCGCCTCTGGCTCCCGGAGAAGTGATTGTGAGGGGTATTATGCCCATCCCGTGGAAGCCACGAAGAACAACTCTAGTTGAGTCTGTCATTGAGGTACCATCACTTAGTTCGTGGGGTTCTTGCGGCGCTCAACGTATGGGCTTGGTGTGGTGCCAATTAGCCGCCGATCCACCAAGTGAACGATCGATACAACGGGGACTAGCGTGTTGGCAAGCACGTGAACCTCAAGGTAAAAATCACCGTGCCATCCTTGTCTTCCCGTTGGTTTGCATTCTCGTTACACAAGCTTATATTTACTTTCATTTATATTGTGCTTATGTAGTTTCTCTTGTAATTAGTTAGGTTGTATAACTTGCTAGTTACCTTCTTGCTTGTGTTGCATAGAAGTAGCTCCCTTGCGTAACTAATTTGGCTTGACTAGCCTTATTAGCTGCATTGCTTGGTTTGTGTAGCTAAGTAATTTGCGCTCTCTAATTCAGCATTAGTTGCCTTGTTATTGAGCATTGCTAGTGAGCTTAGTGTCCTGTTCGCTTGGCTGATAAGTTATGGCTGAAAGTACTGTTGGTTGATTTGTTGTGAGAGAAAAATACTGTTCGTTGGCTGAAAAAAGTACGACTTATAAGCTAAGCGAACAGGGCGTGGGTGGCTTTGTGCTTTTGCTTACTAGCATGTGTAGAAGCTTCCCCGTTGCTTGAAGTACTAGTTACATAGATTTGTGTGACCATGCTAATAGAATTGATTAGGTGAGCTCTAACTAGCCCGGTACCTTAGTTGCTTAATTAGGATCTTTGTAAGGTGCTTGAGAACTTAGAGGGTGTAGTCTTGGCTAGACCGATAGTTTTAATTCCGTATTTGTTTCGGTTAGCCGACGCGTTTAATTTTTAGAAAGGACTATTCATCCCCTCTAGTTCGCCATCTCGACTCTACACATATGAGACCGACTTACATTATTAGATCAAACAATTTTCTTTTCATCTTCTCTCTCTTTTTTCCTCTTCTCCATAGTTTTTTTGAGTGGATCCTCTTCTCCACAGTTGGTAGGTGAGCTTGGGAGGAATTGGCCCATGTGACCCATATGTAGTTGCAACATGGTGATTTAATACCATTTTGGAAGTTTAGTTAAGTGATATCCAACTTATCTATCCCTAATATATATAATAATAAAAAGGTAAATTTTTTTGTCTTTTTTTCGTCCAGCCCATTCAATTTGGTCCAACCATCCCGGTCCGCCTATTCCAATTTGGCCCAACTGTCCAGCCCACTCACTCTGTCTAGCCCACTCGCCTTCTACACTCGGCCGCACACCTCGCTCTCCTCTCCCCGCAGGGACAAATAACTTTTTACCATTATAACGGACGGCCACTCTCCAGTTCTCACCTTGGATGAAATTCCCATATTCTTTCACCAGCGTTGTTCGCTCCGAGATACACTTTTACCACTTTTGCACTCGTGGCGCTCCAGCACAGCTTGCCACGTCGGCCCTGAGTGCGCGAAGGGTGCAAAATGACCTCGCCTGCCCCTGCCCCCCCTCGTCTTAGCTATCCAGGGCCGGTCTCAGTTGACCCAGCCGGCCCATTTGCCCTGTCCCCTTCATCTCCCCCAGCGCTCTGCTCTGGACCTCGCCGTCGCCGCCCTCCGCCGCCGCATTCCATATTCCATCCCGCCGAAGCCGTCAGCTGAGAAAAGGGGGAAAAAGGTATGTCCCGTACGGACCAACACTCTCATTCCCCGTTTTGGGTTTGCACATTTACGATTCTAGGTTAGGGTTAGGGTTAGGGTTTTTGAGAATGATGATGGACTTGCTTTTCTTTCTTGGATAGTACATGTAGTCGGTGTTGAAGGCAGACGCAATGGACTGGCATTCGACTAGTGGTTGCCCTGTTTGGTAAGAACCCTAATTTTCCTAGTCGTTTTCTCTTCACTTTCATGGGACGGGACTGCGGATGCTGTGTAGTAGGTTGTCCCTAACATTGCATCTGTGTTTGTGCCAGGATTGATCCTGGTAATGCGTTTAGATTAGTTGTAAAGGTTTCTAAGTGGATTGCTGAGGATGAGTACGGGCTAGTGGCAATGGCTGAGCAGGAACACCAAATCTGGCTTGATAGGACTCAGCATTATTCTCTAGCTAAGTTTCATGACGAAATGGGTGGGAAGATAATCTGGGGACCTTCACAGACATTGGCAGTTTGGGTGGTTGAGCTTGACAGCCCATCTCAATGGAAAATAAGGAGGGATGAACATTTTTAGCAGCTTATACTGGCTAGATGGAATGAAAAGGAAGCTGTGCTTGTAGTGGATGTTGTCAATAAAGATGATCAATCTGTCAATGCTTGCTCTGATTTTAGGTTTGTCTCTGGTGTAACTTCTGCTGGCAGTGGTGGTCCTAGTAATGCTGCTGGTAATGGTGCTACTGGTAATGATCAAGGCAGTGCTGCTCCTAATAATACACAAGGTAGTGTTGTACATGATAATGTTGAAGGCACTGGTGACACTTGTAGCAGTCCTCCTCCTTCTATGCCACCTAAACAAGCACAACCAGTAGATTGGGCTGAGTTGACCATTTTACAAGAAGATAATGAGGATGGAGACGCCAAGCAAGCTGCTGATGAGGATAAAGTTTATGAGGCTATGGGTTTCGTAGCAGTAGATGAGAGAGCTGAGGATGCAGCTAGGGAAGCTATTCCTATTCCTACCATGACAGCTGAGATGTAGGCTGATATGGAAGAGGCGGTAGTTCCAGTTGATGACCATGATGATCAAGAGCCAATGTTTGACTGGGATAGACAAAATCCAGATTTGTCTGTTGGGGTTTATTTTCCATCCATGAATGATTTTAGGCTAGCTGTAAGACAACATGCAATAGTCAAAGATTTTGAACTTGCTACTGCTCATTCAGATACTGAAAGGTTTAGGGGACATTGTGCTTCTCTAGGATGTCCTTGGATCATTAGAGCTAGAACCCAGCATGGTGGGAGTGTCAGGGTACTTTGCATTTCATTGCTCATACAATATTTTTGCAATTTTTGTATGGCTTTTAGGTAATGCTGACTCAAATACTCAAATGGTTTGCTTCTTTGTAGGTGCAAATAAATGAAGGTGTGCATACATGTGCCTCTAGGAACAAGGTGCCTAGGGGGTGCTATGGCATCACAAGGTTGGGTGGCAGAAATGGCATTACCATATTTGATGAGGATGCCAGCCATGGGCCCAAAGGCACTGAAGGCAGAGCTAGATGAAAAGTACAACATTGATATCAACTACCAGACTGTTGTGTATGGAAGAAAGAGAGCAGCTGACAAGCTTTTTGGTAAGCTTGCTGATTCCTTTGATTGGTTGTATAGGTTTAAGGCAGAGGTGGAATTGAGATCACCTGGTAGTATTGTTGAGGTTGATAGTGAGGAAATTGATGGCAAGGTTCATTTTACTAGATTTTTCTGTTGTTTCAAGGCTTGCCATAGATGGTTTTAGAAATGGGTGTAGGCCTTACATTAGTATAGATTCAACCCACTTAAATGGGCTCTGGAATGGCCAGCTGCCCTCTGCTCAAGCATTGGATGGCCACAACTGGATGTTTCCATTGGCCTTTGGATTTTTTGGGTCAGAAACCAAAGACAACTGGATCTGGTTTATGCAGCAGCTTAGCAAAGCAATTGGCCCTATGGAAAATTTAGCAGTGTGTACTGATGCTTGTAAGGGTCTTGAGGCAGCAGTGGCTCAGGTCTGGCCTGATTGTGAGAAGAGGGAGTGTTTCAGGCATTTGATGGAGAATTTAAAGAAGTATTATACTGGAGAGGTGTATGCCAAGAATATGTGGCCAGCAGCAAGGGCTTACACTCCACACAAATTCAAGTTCTATTTTGACAAGGTTGTTGATGCTAGCCCAGGTATTGTCAAGTGGCTGAATGACTACCATAACCTACTTTGGGCTAGGAGCAAGTTCAGTACAGAGATTAAATGTGATTATATCAACAACAATTTGGCTGAGTCTTGGAATGCCTAGATCAGAGAATGCAAGGATCTCCCTGTACATTGCTTGGCTGATGCTATTAGGGAGAAGACACTGACTTTGTTTGCTAAGAGGAGAAGGATCTCAGTTGCTTTGAATCCTGGCATCTTGCCTGCTGTCATACACCAATTGAATGCAGCCTCCAGGGGTCTAGGGCACCTCAAAGTAAAGAAGGGCCATCCACAGGAAGCAGAAGTTACAGAAATATACAAGGACCAAGAGGTTAGGAGGCATGTTGTTTATCTAGAACAGCATGCCTGTACTTGCAGGGAGTGGCAGCTCACTAGGAAGCCATGCCCACATGCCCTAGCTGTCATCACCAGCCAAAGACAGCCACAAATGGGCTTGTTTGTTGACCAGTACTATTCTGTTGAGAAATTCCAAGTAGCATACCATGGTGTTATCCCTCACATCACTGATAGAAATCCAATGGCCAGAAGTTGACAAGGGTTTCAAATGTCATGCACCAATAATCAAGGAAAAAAAGAAGCTAGGTAGGGAGAGGAAGAAAAGGTACCCTGGACCATTTGAACTACTGGTAGAAGAACTAGGCAGGCAAAATAGCAAAGATTGTGGAGAGTATGGACACAGGAGTGGCAGCTGGAGATGCTCACTGACAGGAACAAGGAAAAGGTTAATTCTAAACTTATTTTGTTTACCATTCTCACCAATACTTATATAGTGTACCCTGATCTATTTTGTTTCATGCCAGAAAGAGGACAAAGAAGACAGCAGCAAAACCTAGAAGGCCAAAGAAGGCAAAGAAGGACCAAGCAGATGAGGGCTCAAGTGTTTAGTGTTCACCAAGGACAAGACTGGCAGCAGCCAGAGAAGCAGCTGATAGAGCAGCCAAAGCAGCTCAGCTAGCTACAGATAAGGCAGCAGTAGCAGCTGAAGCAGCATCAGCCAAAGAAGCAGCCAAAGAAGCACCCCTAGAGACTGTATACCAAGCACCTGGAAGCCCCCACACACCTACAAGGTACAATTTCATTGTTCACTGTACATTTTGCAAAATATTAAAGAAGCAACACTAAATGGTTTATATGCACACAGGAACAATTGCCTGGAATTGGTAGTTGTGAACGTTGTGAACCTGCTAGGAGATGAAGCAACTGGCAAAAGAAAGATGATACTTAGGAGGAAGCAACTAGCTACCAAGATCAAGAAGACTCCAACAAAAAACACTCTAGCAAAGAAGTCTCCAGCAAAGAAGACTACAGGAACCAAGGGGAAGAAGAAATGAGACAAAGCTTGAATTGAAAATGTCTCTTATTTTGGCCCATGCTGTCCTGAACCTGTTTATTTTCGGAAACAAGCTTGTATGGTCTTTTCTTTTGCAAACTGTTATGTAAAACCTGTCATGGATGTGGCCACAGTACATCCTTGTGTATGGATGGGGAACTGCTGTGAAGTGGCCAGAACAAAACCTGTCATGTAATGCAATGCTTAACTGTTAGGTTTGTTTCTATCACTTGATGAGTTTGTGATCTGTGCATTTGCTATCTATGCTCCATTCATTGTCAGCGAGGGGGAGATGAAGGGGACAGGGCAAATGGGCTGGCTGGGTCAACTGAGATCGGCCCGGATAGCTAAGACGAGAGGGGCAGGGGCAGGCGAGGTCATTTTGCAACCTTCACGCGTTCGGGGCCGACGTGGCAAGCTGTGCTGGAGCGCCACGAGTGCAAAAGTGGTAAAATTGTATCTCAGAGCGAACAACGCTGGTGAAAGAATATGAGAATTTGTCAAGGTGAGAACCGGAGAGTGGTCGTCCGTTATAATGGTAAAAAGTTATTTGTCCCCTCCCCGCACGGTCCGCTCGGCTTCTCGCACGAGCACATGCTACGCTCGCTCGCCAGCGTCGCCGCCGTTCCTCCCCACGTGCAGAGCCACTGCCGACGCCGCTCCAGCGAGTAGAGCTGCCACCGCCGCTCCTGTCGGCGCATTCGGCCCTCGCCGTCCACAGCCCCGTGCCCTCCCCCGACGTGCCCATCCGTCTCGGCCTCCCAGCGGCCGTCGGCCATCCAAGGTGTCGCACCCAATTTTGCAAAGCAAAACCAAGTACTCATATATGTACGCCCAGGATGTCCAAACACACACATATATCACAAATTGCAATAGTATCAAAGTAAAGTACTTATTACATCGCATATCTCATCATAAAGTTAAATACAAAGTTTGCTCAAAGGCAATATTATTACAAACACAGCGGAAAAACTAGCCCAGCTGCCACAGGGACTCCAACTGATGAACGTCTTCCTAGTAGTCCTGGACATCCTCCGAAAACTCTTCATATCCATTATCTGTTACCCATCCGGGATTTTCATTGGATGTAAAGCAAGTGTAAGCTCACCATGCTTAGCAAGTATGACAAAGGGATCTATGAGGCTCCAATAGGCTTGACACTGTTTGACTGTGGTTCGCAATTTTAGTTGATCAATTTTTAGCAACCTGAATTACTACTTTAATGAACAGTCCCAATTCCCAAGTGGTATTAAAGTATCATCAAGCTTTGTCTCAATTCCCAACCATCCATCATCCACAGTAACCACTAATCTCGAAGGATCCAGACCGCTCGTATCCATGAGCACGGCTGTTATAACAGGTTAATTATTTCTGCAGAAATTGTACATCATTATCCACCGAGCTGTGATTCCCAATGCCGGGGTTCACGAGACCCACTACACCTCTTCCTAGGAAGTGTGGCAGAGTTTCACTATGAAACCCTTAGCTAGTTGCACTAACAAATCGTAGCTACAAAGGAATGGCACATGTGGGCATCGCAGCACGGTGCACACCCTAATAGAAAAAGGAAAGATACCCTCTTACCCCTTACTGGAGCTACAGACGAGCTAGTACAAACTAGATAATAGGTTAAAGTCAGAGCCATTTGACACTCGGGGTTGTATGGTCCCTCCTGGGTTGCCGCTTCAGGATTAAGTCCTTATGGAGAGGTACTAGAGTACTCAACCCCGTACTCCAGCCTCCTATTTGTTTCTAAAAAGTTCCATTTTATCACATTGCATATAGTCTTTGAATATGTTTAACAATTACTTCATGTTAAGCGCAGCAGCATCTATCCAAAATGCCTACCCAATAGACCCAGGTATCAAGGATATGTGGTACAAAGAATCATCTAGGTAAAGTCCTTAAAGGCAATTCAAATTAAACTCATGCATGAATGTAAGTGGTAGTAGTTCATAGGTAACAAGGGGCCTTTGGTACACTTGCCTTCCTCAAAGTCGTCCTGGGAGTACTGCTGATCCTGCTAGGGGTCTTCAGTCACCTCGAATGGCTCACCCTCTAATTGTGATCCAATCATCAATCAAGCATCATTCCAATCATTACATGCATACAAGATAGAACTCTATTAGAACAGTACACCAAACAGTGAAAACATATGTTGAAAAGCTTACAGATCTGTTCTACGCATTTCTACGAACACATGAGCAAAAGAATCACTCAAATCAGACTTAAAACGTGAAAGTTATGCGTGAAATAAGATGTAATGGCAATTCCGTAAATAAACTAACCTATTTTCGAATTAAAATAATTAAAAATCTGAATTTAAATGAAAACTGGACTGGGCATACTATTTCTGGAAACTTTAGGGGCTTGAACGAATAAAAACAGGACTAAATAAAAATTAGTTTGAACTGGACTGGACCGCGGGTTGATTACTGGAAAAAGCGGGGGCTTTTCTGCAAAACGCGCTCGGTTGACTGGGGTTTGACCCGACGACTGATCGGGGCTGCTGACTCATCGACACGTGGTGGCTGTTCACTGGGCGCGGTGCACCATGCGGGCGTGGGCGCGCTGACGCGGCACGGTGCGACAGGTCCACGAGTCTACGGTGGACCGGCCACTTAAACCTAACCGGTACCTAATCCTGGCCATCCACGCTAGATCCAACGGCGCAGGGTGAAAATCGGGCGGTGGCTCGCCGGGGAAGAAAGAGAGGCCGGCGGCGCCATGGCCGGTGCGACTGGACCTTAGTCTACGGCTTCCCAGGGAGCCAAAGCAAGGTCTGAGGGCACGGGAAGACGGAGGGGCTCACCGTGAGTCGTCTGGAGGGGAACGCGGCATTCAGGAAGGCTCCGAGGATGGTCGTCGACGGCGGCCGTGAACTGGAGAGAGAAGAGGCGCGCGGGTGAGGGTGTAGCCAGGCAAAACAACATGAAATGGGGAGTACCTACGGGCGCGGGGAGGTCCGGCGGTGCTTCGGGTGGCCTTGGCGTCGGTGTTCGCGCTCGGGAGGGGGGGTTCTCACCGGCGGCGGTAGCTCACAGTAGCGGGCAAGGATGGAGAAGGGCTGAGGGGAGGCTCGGCCTTTATAGGTGGGCGGCTGTGGCATGGAAGGAAGGGAAGCAGGGCGGGTTCGGCACCTTCCAAACGGGCGCCGGTGGCTTTCCATCGGTGCCGCGCCATGGCCGGGCAAAAGAAGGAAGGGGAGCGCCGGGGAAGGAAGGTGGACGACGCGGCTGACGAGTGGGTCCAAACGCATAGCGAGAGAGCAGCGCATGCGGCGTAGGCCGAGCAGGCCACAGCAGCGTGCCGTCGCGTGAGGCGGGCCGCAGCGAAGCAGCAGCTAGGCCGCCGAGTTGGTGCGCGCACGCGGGTGGCCAGCTGGGCCGCACGGGGTGCGGGCCAGCGCGTCAGCGTGGAGCAGTCGCTGGGTGGGCCGCGCCCGGCAAGGCAGGCCACGGGAGGAGGAGGGAGAAGAAGGTCGGGCTGGCTGGGTTGGGCCAGAAGGTGACTTTCTTATTTTTTTTCCAAATCAAATGTTTATCAAATCCTATTTTCTCCATTTTCACTTTTAAGTCAAATTCAAATAAGTTTTGAATGCAAATTTCAATCATCTAGCCCTACACTCAAACAAAACCCATATGATTCGGCATGAATGCAACAAACAAGTTTCTAAACTTATAGTTTATTTTATTTATACAGTATTTATTATTTAGCCTATGTTAGAAATACCCGGAAAATGTATAAATAGGGCAAGAATTTAATTGCTAATTACAGTAGAATTTTGGGTGTTACAAACCTACCCCCCTTGGGATGAATCTCGTCCTCGAGATTCGGATGGTTCAAAGAGATTGGGATAGTCAGTTCTCAGATCTTCCTCTCTTTCCCACGTTGCCTCATCCACTAAGTGTCTGTTCCACTGAACCTTGCACATTCTTATTATTTTGCTCCTTGTGATTCTCTCCACTGTTTCCAGGATTCTTACTGGATATTCTTTGTATGATAGATCCCCTCGGATATCCAGTTCTTCCAAAGGTAGTTGTTCCTCAGGTACTCTCAAACATTTCTTAAGTTGTGACACATGGAAAACATCATGAACACCTGAGAGCTGCTCCGGTAACTCTAACTGGTAAGCAACTTCTCCTCTCCTGTTGACGATCTTGAATGGTCCCACATACCTGGGTGACAACTTTCCCTTGGTATGGAATCTCTTTACTCCTTTCATAGGTGAAACTTTGAGATAGACAAAATCACCAATTTCAAATGCCAAATCTCTTCTTCTTGTGTCCGCATAGCTTTTCTGTCGGGACTGTGCAACCTTTAGGTTTTGCCTTATTGTTTGCACTTGTTTTTCTGCCAGTTGCAAAACATCTGGTCCAAAGACTTGGCTTTCCCTCGTTTGATTCCAAAACAATGGTGTTCTGCACTTCCTGCCATACAATGCCTCAAACGGTGCCATTTTAAGACTCTTTTGGTAGCTATTATTGTAGGAGAATTCGGCATAAGGTAAACTCTTATCCCAACTTGTCCCATACTGCAGAGCACAAGCTCTTAGCATATCCTCTAAGATCTAATTTGTCCTTTCGGTCTGTCCATCTATTTGAGGATGGTAAGCTGAGCTAAAGTTCAACTTCGTATCCATTGACTCATGCAATTTCTGCCAAAAATGTGATGTGAACTGTGTACCCCTATCCGAAACGATCTTCTTTGGTACACCATGTAAACATACAATCCTTTCCATATATAACTCTGCTAACTTTGCACTCGAATAAGTTACCTTGACCAGAATGAAATGGGCCACTTTTGTCAGTCGGTCAACAATCACCCAAATAGAGTCAAATCCTCTCTGTGTACGGGGTAATCCAACTATAAAGTCCATTCCAACTTCTTCCCATTTCCACTCGGGTATCTTCATAGGCTGTAGTAAACCTGCTGGCCTCTAATGTTCTGCTTTCACTCTTTGGCACGTGTCACATATAGCCACATGTTCTGCTACGTCTCTCTTTAGTCCATACCACCAGTACCTCTCTTTAAGATCAAGATACATTTTAGTACTTCCTAGGTGTATGGAATAGGCTGAGTCATGAGCTTCCCTCAAGATAGACTCCCTAATAGATTTTACTTCTGGCACACAAATCCTTTTACCGAACCATACTGTCCCTTGATCATCCATACGGAATCCTGGGGCTTTACCAATCACTATACGCTCTGCAATATCCTTGATCCTCTCATCACCCAACTGTCCTTTACGAATCTCTTGTTCCAGAGTGGATTCCACCTCTAACTCCATGGTGTTGACCACAATACCCAAATTCAAGTATTTGAACTCCTCACACAACTCTTCAGGTAGTTGAGTTGTATAGGCCATGTTCACATAACTCCTTCTACTCAAGGCATTTGCTACAACATTAGCCTTTCCCGGGTGATAGTGGATATTCAAATCATAATCCTTGATTAACTCGAGCCATCTACGCTGCCTCAGATTCAGATCTGACTGTGTGAATATATACTTCAGACTCTTATGGTCCGTGTAAATCTCGCACTTATGACCAATCAAGTAGTGCCTCCAAATCTTAAGAGCATGCACCACAGCTACCAATTCTAGATCATGAGTCAGATAATTTAGCTCATGTTTTCTCAACTGTCTAGATGCGTAGGCAACAACTCTGCCTTCTTGCATAAGAACACCTCCTAGACCTTGCCGTGAGGCATCACAATAGATAGAGAAACTTTTGGTGAGATCAGGTAAGATGAGCACTGGAGCAGAAGTCAATCTCTTCTTCAACTCCTCAAAACTGTCCTGGCATTGTTTAGTCCATACAAATTTGGCATTCTTCTCTAACAACGCAGTCATGGGCTTGGCTAACTTAGAGAATCCCTCGATGAATCTCCTATAATACCCAGCCATACCCAGGAAACTCCGAATCTCACTAACATCCTTAGGTGGCTTCCAACTCAACACATCTCTAACCTTTTTGAGATCTACTGCTACTCCTCCATTAGAGATTATGTGACCAAGGAAAGATACTTCTTTTAGCCAGAACTCACATTTGCTGAACTTGGCATAAAGTTGATGTTCTCTAAGCTTTTGCAACACCAATCTCAAATGTCCTTCATGTTCTTCTTCATTCTTAGAATACACTAGTATGTCATCAATGAACACGACGACAAACTTATCAAGGTACTCCATGAATACTTTGTTCATCATATACATGAAGTAGGCAGGTGCATTAGTCAGACCAAAAGACATGACTGTGAACTCATACAGTCCATAGCAGGTCACAAAGGTGGTCTTGGGGATGTCAGTACGCCTTATCCTCAACTGATGGTATCCAGATCGAAGATCAATCTTGGAAAACACACACGCCCCTTTCAATTGGTCAAATAGGTCATCAATTCTAGGTAATGGGTACTTGTTCTTAATTGTGACCTCATTAAGTGACCTGTAGTCTATGCACATCCTTTGTGTACCATCCTTCTTTTCTACAAACAGTACTGGTGCACCCCATGGTGATGAACTGGGTTGAACATAACCCTTATCTAACAATTCCCTTAGTTGTTTCTTAAGTTCTGCTAATTCATTCACTCCCATTCTATAGGGTCTCTTAGCTATGGGTGCAGTTCCAGGTAAAAGTTCAATTATAAACTCGATGTCTCGGTCAGGTGGCATACCTGGCAATTCCTCAGGGAAGACATCCGGGTACTCATTTGCTATCATTATATCTTCTAAGGTTGTGCCCTCCAACTGATTAACCCGACAGATTTCTGTAGCAGACTGAGTTGCCACAAACACCACTTCTTCTCCAGTTGAAGTGATAAGATTCACCGAGCTATTACCACAATTAATAACTGCTTTCTACAACCTTAGCCAATCCATACCCAAGATGACATCGATACCGGTGGAATTTATGACTACAAGATTTGCTTGAAATTCTACCCCCCTTATGCTGAGACTAGCAGCTAAGCATATCCACTCTGCTTTCATTACCCCACCAGGTGAGCTTACTAACATGTGTTTCTTCATAACACTTACTGGAATACCATGCTTCTTTATGAATGTATATGTTATGAAGGAATGTGAAGCACCAGAATCAAAAAGTACTGTAGCTGAGTTTGAGTTGACCGGAAACGTACCGATCACCACATCCGGTGCCTCCTGAGCTGTTTCAGCAGTAACATGGTTCACCTTTCCCTGAACGTAGTTCTGCTGTGAGTTAGTCTTCTTGGGGCATCTATTGGAGTAATGTCCCGGCTCTCCACAATTGAAGCACTTGTTGTCATTAACTGCATTTGGCGCTTTTGGTGCGCCATTCCTCTGCGGAGCATTGGGGGCATTATTCCTCACTGGTACATTGTTGGGTTGCTGCTGGCGCTGAGCTGGTGCCTTGTACTGTTGTTGCTGCTGCTGTGCATGCTGCTGCTGCTGGTTGCGGTTGGGACCTGTCTGACCTTGATAGCGCTGCTGAGGTTGAGTTTGTTGAGGGTTGGTACGGAAGCGAGAGTTGCTCCCAGATTACTGTCCTTGAAATTTTCTCTTCTTGTCCTCCATCTGGCGGCGCTTGTTCTCAATCACTAAAGCTTTGTCCACCAGCTGCTGGAAGTTAGCAAAGGTATGGGACAACAGCTGGTACTAGAGACCATCATTCAAGCCCTCCATAAACAGCTCCTGCCTCTTTCCATCCTCGTCTACCTCAGTAGGTGCATACCGTGACAATTGTATAAACTTGTCACGATATTCAGCAACAGTCATGCTCCCCTGCTTGAGAGCCAACAACTCCTTCTTCTTCAGCTTCATCAGTCCTGCAGGCACGTGATGAGTGCGAAAGGCACTGCGGAACTCAGCCCAAGTGATGGGATTAGCTTCGGTGCGGCCGAAGCAGAATGAGTCCCACCAATCCTATGCAGCTCCCAGCAACTATCCAGAAGCATATAAAACTTTCTCCCTATCATCACATTGGGCAATCTCCAGTTGCCTCTCAATGGCACGTAGCCAATCATCAGCTTGGAGTGGATCGGCAGAGTGCTTGAATACAGGTGGGTGTCCTTTTAGAAACTCTCCCCTCTTATCCCTGACATGAGGGGGTGCATTCCCATTCCCTTGCCCCATGTTCTGCATGTTCTGGGCCATCTGCTGAAGCAACTGGGTCTGCATCATCATCAGCTGCTCTATGGAGACTGGGGGTGGTGGTGGCGGTTCCTCGCCTCCCTGGTTGTTCCTCCTGGTGTTCACCATCTGTAGAGGCATCACATAAGTCTCACATGTCCAAGCATATAACTCTTACAAGATACTGGTGTAACAAGAGTAGGTGTAGACAAGAGGTATATGTAGGGTATGCAAGAAGATATTTGTTCTGAACTTTTCCAGCGAGTTGGATAACAGCAATGCTGTAAAACAAGCATATCTCACTCTCTGTTTATCATATGATTGCGTAGCATACCTTTCTGGAAAGCTTATGAAATTTTATACAACTTTCGTTTAGAACACTTTTTCAGATTCCAACGTTTACTTAGTCAAATTCAGACGATAAGAAGTACTGTTCCGGAATCCTGACAGCACAGAAACCTCAACTTACAACAGCTGTATCTCACAATTTATAATAGCTATTGAGGTGATTCCAGAGCCAGAAGAAAGATGTTGAAGTCTACTTATCTCCATAAAAATTTCATGACCTTTGAGTATCTAGATTACGAGATACGAACCGATAAAGACAGACTGTTCCGAAAGATACAGAATGGACAGCATGATAAAACGAAACCCAACTATTTATTCATAATATCCTTAAACCTTAACCTTAACTAAATGACCGTGGACATGCCCACAAGTCATCACAATCATATCAAAGATCCAAATCAAACATTATTCATAATGATAAACATCCAACCATGCAACTAACACTTGTCCAACCATTAAAAGAAAGAAACTAAATATTCTCTCGCGTAGCTACGCGTACTTATTACATATTTTTAAGACTCTCCTATGGGTACGGGTCGATGGTGGTGCTGGTGCTGGGGTCTCCAGACTCTCCTCTGGTCCTCGGGGGTGACTGAGCGGGTACTCCTGAATCTTCCACATCTGGACCTCCTAGCTGCTGCTTCAGTGTAGCGTTCTCACGAGCCAGCTGCATGTAGGCCCTCCCCATGACATCGAGCTCATCCAGGGCCTGATCCAAGTCAGTGTGGGTCTCGGCCAAGCACAACAGGGTAGGCCTCAGCCTCAGGTTCGCCTCTCCAAGTGGTGTAGCGATGTTGCACGTAGACTGTCCGCTCCGACGGCGTGGAAGATAGCGGTCATCCTCCCAGGCGATGTCGTCGAAGTGACGGTCGCGGTTGACCATCAACGCCTGTCAAGCTGCATCCCTAATGACGGCCGCACGTGTGAGCCATGCAGTGGTGGCGCGGTGGATGGAGCGCACCCGAGTCCCCTCTCGGATGTACACTTCTGTCTCCCAGAAGCCGGTGTAGTCGGGGTGGGTCCAATGCTCCGTCCTGTACTAAACAGTGCCTCCGGGGTGGTAGCGATGCACAAGTGCGAGAAGCCTAGGGTGGTAGTAGCCATCACCCTCCAAGTCGTAGTGGATCTCCGTAGTCCATCCCTGAGCCAACGGTGCATTGTGATCATCATCATTGTCATCATCCCCATCGTCTCCACCGTCTCCATCGTCTCCACCATCTCCACCGTCTCCACCTCCATCAGCATCAGAATCATCTCCATCATCGGGGTCACCTGCTCCCTCCTGGCCACCTTGTTCCTGTACTTCCTCGGGATCTTCCTCAGACTCCTCTATCTCAATGGGTCCCTCGATCATGGGTCCCTCCTCTGTTTCTTGATCCATCGGATCCTCCAACAAGTCCTCCAGAGGTTCCCCCATGGGTACCTCCACAGGTGGTTCCTCCTCTTGGTTCCTTAGAGCCTCCACAAGGTGTGCCGGGACCACGCTTGCCCAAAGTGAACCTGGTCCTCCTAGTGGGCATCAGGATGGTCCTCTTGCGCGGGGTTTGCTTGGTACGGGCCATCTACAAGAATGAAAAGGTTGAGTATTAGAATAAAATAATTTTGGCAACAGATAAAGAACAGGATATAAGCAAAAAATTTATAGCAAAGTAAAAGTAGTAAAATAAAGATAATGAAATCCTAAAAACGTCCATTTCTATCTAGGTTGTTCGTCCTACAGTCAGTTATAGCTCTGATACCAATTTGTCGCACCCAATTTTGCAAAGCAAAACCAAGTACTCATATATGTGCGCCCAGGATGTCCAAACACACACATATATCACAAATTGCAATAGTATCAAAGTAAAGTACTTATTACATCGCATATCTCATCATAAAGTTAAATACAAAGTTTGCTCGAAGGCAATATTATTACAAACACAGCGGAAAAACTAGCCCAACTGCCACAGGGACTCCAACTGATGAACATCTTCCTAGTAGTCCTGGACATCCTCCGGAAACTCTTCATATCCATTATCTGTTACCCATCCGGGATTTTCATTGGATGTAAAGCAAGTGTAAGCTCACCATGCTTAGCAAGTATGACAAAGGGATCTATGAGGCTCAAATAGGCTTGACACTGTTTGACTGTGGTTCGCAATTTTAGTTGATCAATTTTTAGCAACCTGAATTACTACTTTAATGAACAGTCCCAATTCCCAAGTGGTATTAAAGTATCATCAAGCTTTGTCTCAATTCCCAACCATCCATCATCCACAGTAACCACTAATCTCGAAGGATCCAGACCGCTCG
Organism: Miscanthus floridulus; assembly: GCF_019320115.1. Classification (NCBI taxonomy): domain Eukaryota; kingdom Viridiplantae; phylum Streptophyta; class Magnoliopsida; order Poales; family Poaceae; genus Miscanthus; species Miscanthus floridulus. The sequence continues at coordinate 40,233,654 of NC_089597.1, forward strand.
TATTCGTGAGCATGGCTGTTATAACAGGTTAATTATTTCCGCAGAAATTGTACATCTTTATCCACCGAGCCGTGATTCCCAATGCCGGGGGTTCGCGAGACCCACTACACCTCTTCCTAGAAAGTATGGCAGAGTTTCACTATGAAACCCTTAGCTAGTTGCACTAACAGATCGTAGCTACAAAGGAATGGCACACGTGGGCATCGCAGCATGGTGCACACCCTAACAGAAAAAGGAAAGATACCCTCTTACCCCTTGCTGGAGCTACAGACGAGCTAGTACAAACTAGATAATAGGTTAAAGTTAGAGCCATTTGACACTCGGGGTTGTATGGTCCCTCCTGGGTTGCCGCTTCAGGATTAAGTCCTTATGGAGAGGCACTAGAGTACTCAACCCCGTACTCCAGCCCCCTATCTGTTGCTAAAAAGTTCCATTTTATCACATTGCATATAGTCTTTGAATATATTTAACAATTACTTCATGTTAAGCGCTGCAGCATCTATCCAAAATGCCTACCCAATAGACCCAGGTATCAAGGATATGTGGTACAAAGAATCATCTAGGTAAAGTCCTTAAAGGCAATTCAAATTAAACTCATGCATGAATGTAAGTGGTAGTAGTTCATAGGTAACAAGGGGCCTTTGGTACACTTGCCTTCCTCAAAGTCGTCCTGGGAGTACTGCTGATCCTGCTGGGGGTCCTTAGTCACCTCGAATGGCTCACCCTCTAATCGTGATCCAATCATCAATCAAGCATCATTCCAATCATTACATGCATACAAGATAGAACTCTTTTAGAACAGTACACCAAACAATTAAAACATATGTTGAAAAGCTTACAGATCTGTTCTACGCATTTCTACGAACACATGAGCGAAAGAATCACTCAAATCGGACTTAAAACGTGAAAGTTATGCGTGAAATAAGATGTAATGGCAATTTCGTAAATAAACTAACCTATTTTCGAATTAAAATAATTAAAAATCTGAATTTAAATGAAAACTGGACCGGGCATACTATTTCTGGAAACTTCAGGGGCTTGAACGAATAAAAATAGGACTAAATAAAAATTAGTTTGAACTGGACTGGACCGCGGGTTGATTACTGGAAAAAGCGGGGGCTTTTCTGCAAAACGCGCTCGGTTGACTGGGGTTTGACCCGACGACTGACCGAGGCTGCTGACTCATCAACACGTGGCGGTTGTTCACTGGGCGCGGTGCACCACGCGGGCGTGGGCGCGCTGACGCGGCACGGTGCGCTGGGTCCACGAGTCTACGGTGGACCGGCCACTTAAACCCAACCGGTACCTAATCCTGGCCATCCACGCTAGATCCAATGGCGCAGGGTGAAAATCGTGCGGTGGCTCGCTGGGGAAGAAAGAGAGGTCGGCGGCGCCATGGCCGGTGCGACTGGACCTTGGGCTACGGCTTCCTAGGGCGCCAAAGCAAGGTCTGAGGGCACGGGAAGATGGAGGGGCTCACCGTGAGTTGTCTGGAGGGGAACGCGGCGTCCGGGAAGGCTCCGAGGTTGGTCGTCGACGGCGGCCGCGAACTGGAGAGAGAAGAGGTGCGCGGGTGAGGGTGTAACCGGGCAAAACAACGCCAAAACGCGAAATGGGGAGTACCTACGGGCGCGGGGAGGTCCGGCGGTGCTTCGGGTGGCCTTGGCGTCGCCGTTCGTGCTCGGGAGGGGGGGTTCTCACCGACGGCGGTAGCTCACGGTAGCGGGCAAGGATGGAGAAGGGCTGAGGGGAGGCTCGGCCTTTATAGGTGGGCGGCTGCGGCATGGAAGGAAGGGAAGCAGGGCGGGTTCGGCACCTTCCAAACGGGCGCCGGTGGCTTTCCATCGGTGCCGCGCCATGGCCGGGCAAAAGAAGGAAGGGGAGCGCCGGGGAAGGAAGGTGGACGACGCGGCTGACGAGTGGGTCCAAACGCGCAGCGAGAGAGCAGCGCATGCGGCGTAGGCCGAGCAGGCCGCAGCAGCGTGCCGTCGCACGAGGCGGGCCGCAGCGAAGCAGCAGCTGGGCCGCCGAGTTGGTGCGCGCGCGCGGGTGGCCAGCTGGGCCGCGCGGGGTGCGGGCCAGCGCGTCAGCGTGGAGCAGTCGCTGGGTGGGCCGCGCCCGGCAAGGCAGGCCGCGGGAGGAGGAGGGAGAAGAAGGCCGGAGCTGGCTGGGTTGGGCCACAAGGTGACTTTCTTATTTTTTTCCAAATCAAATGTTTATCAAATCCTATTTTCTCCATTTTCACTTTTAAGTCAAATTCAAATAAGTTTTGAATGCAAATTTCAATCATCTAGCCTACACTCAAACAAAACCCATATGATTCGGCATGAATGCAACAAACAAGTTTCTAAACTTATAGTTTATTTTATTTATACAATATTTATTATTTAGCCTATGTTAGAAATACCTGGAAAATATATAAATAGGGCAAGAATTTAATTGCTAATTACAGTAGAATTTTGGGTGTTACACAAGGTCCTGCTCCATCCTCCGCCGCGGTGGCGTCGCTGCTGGCCGGACCTTGCACGCGAGGCACATCCGTCTCGGTCTCCTGGTGTCCGGACGGAATTGACTTGCTTCTCCATGATGTGTTCGATTCAGGTCGTTCTATTTCCCTTTTTTCTAGGATTTTTCTTCCTTCTCCAATAATCCTCTCTTCGAGAACGAAATCGACTTGGTTCTCTATGGTCCGTTGGATTCAGGTTTCTCTCTTTTTCCTTTTTTTCCTATGAGTTAAATGCATCAGACATCTATTAACTTGTGAGAAGGTTTCAGTTAAGTCCATCAACTTTGAAAGTGACTTTTTGGGCCCATAAACTTAATATTTGTATCACTTAGGTCCACAGCTGTCCACATTGACTTCTCGTGCTGACATGGCATGATGCCGTGACCATGCAGGCACGAAAACAGGCCAGCTGCAGCCGTGGGTGCGCGAGCAGGCGCGCCGCCGTCTTCCTCGTCGCGCTGCTCTGCCTCGGCGCCGACAAGCTCATCTCCACACAGTGACGACGCCATGGCGCCGGTGGTGCCCTGAACGGTGAAGACAAGCAGCCGCTGCTGGACAGGGCCGTGGTTGTTCGGGTCGGCGCTGGGTTCGTCGTTGCGCTGGCTGCGTCCGGTGTGCTCGCCGCGTTCTACGACGTGCTGCTGGTCCTTTCCCTGGTCAACAGGGGAGGCGAGGCCCTGGAGACGGTGTTCCTGGCGCTGCAGTGCGCGGCGCACCTGGCCGCCGCGGCGGTCGTCGCGCACGAGAAGCGGTTCGGCGCGGCGGCGCACCCGCTGACCCTGCGCCTCTACTGGCTGGCGGCGCCCGCGCTGACGGCGCTCATCGCCGGCACCTCCGTGGCGCGCCTCGCATCGGGCGCGGCTAGGCTCCCGGACGACGCGCTCGCTGTCGCGGCACTGGTCCTGTGCCTTCCCCTCCGGCTCCTCTCCATCCAAGGTGATGCCACTGTCCCTGAGCGAGGTGAACAGCTCTAGGCACTCGCCATACGTGTTCTGGTACTTGGGCGACCGCTCACCAGGGCAGCACCTCTGCCACCGATTGTAATGGCACTCGAGGAACAGCTCGTCGACGAGGCAGATCGCCCCGGTGTCGAGCATCCTCGGGATGAGGTCGAACTCGGTGCCCTCCACGTCCATCTTCATCACCACAAAGTCCTGTTCCGACACCGTCTGCTTCAGCCACTCGGCGAGGTCGAACACCGGGACACGCCGCAACTCGCCTGATGACACCCCATTGGTCGCCCCGGCCGCGGTCCTGATGCGGCCCATGCCACGGCCGTTCGGCTTTCTGGCGTTACTGTTGGCGCCCTTCTTCTTGCCGGCCGGGCCACCGTTGATCTCGAACATGAGCGTCTCGTTCCGGACCCAGGCGGCGTAGGGCAGCAAGGTGACGCCTTTCTTGGTGGCGTACTCTGCATGGAACGCAGGGTCGGCCTCAACGGCGAAGACCTTGAAGGTGTGGTTCTGCTTTTGGAAGCAGCTGCCGATGCTGGAGCCGTGGCTCCGGGTGCCCACGTCGACGTACACGTACCGGCGCTTGAAGCCGATGTCGGCGAGCGCTGGCAGGTACTTGATGCTCTTCATGTTCCTCTTCAGCGAGATCCATGGCTTCGTCAGCTCTTCTTGGATCAGCGGCTCGGCGAGGTCGATGATTCGGTGCTGGTGGTCGCGATACGTGCAGTTGCTCGCGGGATTGTTTGCCGTTGAGGGAGGAAGACGTGCTGGTGGTGGTGGAGGAAATGCCTGCATGCTTCTGGAAGACCAGCTCCCGGAGGGTGGAGCCATCCCGGCCGTTGGTCTCGCGCGATCGGAGTAATCCGAGGGACGGGAAAAGAGCCTAGAGGGACCGGAGGCTGTAGGCGTCGCTGGCGCCGGACGTGAGGACAACGAGGTGGCCGTCCGGCTTCATAATCCGTGCCGCCTCGGTGGCGAGGTCGCCCTGGCGTTTGGAGGAGTCTAGGGCGCGTCCGGCGAAGATGAAGTCGACGGAGGAGTCCGGGAACGGGAGTTGGTGGTCGCTTCCGGCTACGGCGAGGGGCGGGGACCGCTTCTTGGCAACTGTGACGGCGCCGAACACGCCGAGCTCCCACAGCGCCATCGCCTCCTGGGCACCGCCGAGGCAGACGGCGTGGGAGGACGCGGAGAGCATGCCGTCCGCGAGGTGTCTTCGGAGGACGGCACCGCCGAGGCAGACGGCGTGGGAGGACGTGGAGAGCATGCCGTCCGCGAGGTGTCTTCGGAGGACGGCGGCATGGGAGGACGCGGAGAGCATGCCGTCCGCGAGGTGTCTTCGGAGGACGGCGGCATGGTGGTCTACCGCTTGTCTCCATTCGTGGCTGCGCCACGCGTCCAGCGACCTGACGGCCGCCTGGGCGTGAGTCCTCCTCCCGGCCACGGCGGCCCGAACGGCGGGGTCTGCTGCCCTTCCGCCACCCGCCCGCGGCTGGTGGCAGAGCAGCGCGACGAGGAAGACGGCGGCGCGCCTGCTCGTGCACCCACGGCTGCAGCTGGCGTGTTTTCGCGCCTGCATGGCCACGGCATCATGCCATGTCAGCACGATAAGCCAAGATGAACAGCTGTGGACCTAAGTGATACACATACTAAGTTTATGGACCCAAAAAGTCACTTTGATGGACCTAATTGAAACCTCCTCACAAGTTAATGGATCCCTAATGCATTTAACTCTTTTCCTATTATAAATTAGCCCATGAATCTTCTCAGCGAGACTCAGCTTGTACAGGGGTTCTCAAGGAGCGCGGTGGCTGGCGTCCAGGAGCGCGGCAGCCCATGTCCAGGTCGAGGCATGCGGCGCCGGTCAAGACTTCCATGGCCACTTCTGCACAGGTGTCGCCAATCTTTCCGCTTTTCCTCTCCACAAATCCTCCTTTTGCTAGGCGATCGTCCTCTCCCTCCTAACAGCGAAGCCCACGACCGCTCACTTGTGTGCTGGGTGCCACCATCATCCTGCGATGGTGTGGCTTTGACCCAAACCTTCCTCCATACAACACCCCCAGTATAGAATTTTGACCATGTTCGTTCAGTTAGGACCTAAATATACTCCGGGCAGCAGAGTTCAGTCTGAAACTCTGAATAACCTGGAATCGTCGTCAGGAATATCTGTTCTTCCTGATATCTGCAGATTAGTCCTGGAATCATCTGTTGGAGATGCTTGTTGTATAATACAAGTAATGGGTACTTCTACTGATCTGTCTGGTGTAATTCAATTATTGGTCAGATGGATTTTAAATTCATGACTTTGCTATGCTACAGAATGAATATGAGAGTTTAGATGTTTTTGCAAATACAGAAGCCTCTCTGTCTAACTGCAAGATGTTCTATCTGTCCTGGACTTCCTCTTCCAACTAGAGAAAGAAGAGGTTGAGTGGATCCTGCACTCTCAACCGTGGCAAGGTCTTTCTTTTTATTTTTGTGAATGCAGTTAAAAATCGGCCTTCTTTTTTATAACACAAATTTATTCTACTCTGATTCTCAATCGTGTGACATATATACTGTGGTCTCAGTTTTTAATGGCGTTGACTCGCCGCCATCTTAATCCAAAGTGGCACAAAGTTTATGCGAAAAATCCAAAACCATTCTGAACCGGCACTCAAACTCTTTGTCAAATCAAGGCTGCAGGTGAGTTCAAATTCCTTAATAATTTCTTATGTCTATGATCCATGGGCAACAATCGGAAAGATTGATATGACTTGCATTGTGTCAAATATTCAGAGATTAACTCAAATATTTACAAGTCAGAAGTTCAAATAGATCCACTGAATTGATGCTTTTGCTCTGTAGGATTGGGGGAGAGACTACTGCCAATTTGCATGTCTGTTCAAAGGAGAGCTGTTGACTGAACTGAATTTTGCCGGGGTCAGACTCAGTGAACTGCTCATCAGTTCCTATGGCTGAGCAATTTTGCGCACATCCTAAACATTTGTTTTTCTATGCTAGGTGTTAGAACATAGTAGTCATTTCCTTTCTTTTATTTGCACGTTAGATCAGATACCTTGCTATCCAGGGGCAAATGCTGTTAAAGTTAATGCATATAATGCACTATCTGGTAAGTGTAAGATATCTTAATCTAATTTCTGTAAAATTGGACAGTACTAAGGAAAGATAACTGAATACTGCAACAGAAAAAGCCCAATGAAGTTACATTTTTTTGTTTCATGAAGCAGCTCATACAACGAGATGTTCAGATGGGCCCTTTTTTATATGGAAAATTGTCTCACGGACATCAAAAGTGATGGTCATTTGTTAGCGGACACCTCGTTTTGAGCAGTTTACCACAAGACACTCTGGTTCGGTGAAATTAGGTGACATGACACCGCGGACCGATTGCAGCCGGTTGAGGAGAGAGAAAATTTCGTTTTGGACATCCGGTGCCCCTGAGCCACAGTTGGGTCCGCCTCTCTCCCTCTCACTGACGTGCAGGCCCCACTTGTCATCTTCTTCCTCCTCCTCTCTCCTCTTTTCTTCTTCCATTGCTGAGCAGCAGCCACGCCGTCGACCAGCCCCGGCCACGCAGGCGTACGGACGAGCTGCCGAGCTGCCGCGGCCATGCGGGCGAGCCGGCGAGCCTTTGCCGCGACCACGAGCGCCACGTGCGAGCAGCCTCCCTCGCTACTGTTGTCAGGCGATAGGAGCGCCGTGGTGTCCGCGCCCACGCCCCCGAGCGCCGACCCTACCCTGCCGCCACCCGGCGCAGCTGGCTCTGCCCCGCCTCCCACGGCCCCTTCCTTGCCGCCCTCCTACCCGCCCCGCCACTGTAGGCCGTTTGCATCACGCCGTCGCGGCCCACTGAGATAGAGAGAGTAGGGGAGGGAGCACGCGCACGCCAGCCTACAGGGCATGATCGCCGGAGTGTGGCTCGTCAGCGCAGGGTGGGGACGTGGCCGCTGAGCACAGGAGGGCCGTGACGCTCCGTCGGAGGCCGGAGCGCGGGCGTCAGGGTGTGGACGTTGGAGGAGGGGGCAGCGGCGGCGAACCAGAGTGTCTTCTGGCAAACTGCTCAAAACAGGATATTCGTCAGCAAACGACCATCACTTTGATGTCCGCCAGACAATTGTCCCTTTTTTATATATAAAAAAGGCAATTTCTGGTTAATTGTTGAAGTAGCCCTAGGATGGTGAGTCATACATGACCCATTTTCTTTGATTTCTACATGTCGCTGCTGCAGGCATATAGATTAGATTCTAGGATGTCATTGTGGTATGTGTACTAAATAGGTCTAGCTAACTAATTGTTATTTCACTGATCACTGGATGGAATACTTCACTTTCCAATTATCCCGATTCTTGAATTTACAGTATGAGACGATTGTTCGCATAGGCGCAACTAGAGATCACTGTTTTCCTTTTGATGTGTGAGAAACCAAACCAGAAATATACCTCAAGATTGTAGTGTATTATTCCATAACCATTCTTTTGTTCAAACATCTCATCTCACAATTACAAAGGATTATACTCATTTGATCAATATATTTGTCCACTTGATTGTGTATAGGTGACTGCTGGCCAGGAGACTTATTTTGCCTACTTGAGATGGGCAAATAGCAAGTGAGATGGTTGTCTTCTGAATTATATAGAGACCGAGAGAAGTAGCGCAGATGAGTTGACTCATTTGATCTATATTTGCATGCTATACACAGTACAGTCACATAAGAAAGTGTGAATTAGATATTACATTTCAGTAGTACATGAATAGATGGAAGTTATCAGTTGTTAATATGCTTAGAGATTCTAACTTGGTTTTGCTTAATCAACATTTTATTTTGGGCATCCTATTAGTCACAACATGCAATTTCTAATTATCCAACTCCTGACACCAGACAGCGGGCGGCGACGCCATCAGATAGTGGCACCAGTGTGCGCCGAGCACGTACAAGGCGTCTCCGGAGGCCCGCAGACATGAAGGATTCTATACGGGCTCAGCGGCCGCAGTCGTGTTGGAGGCAGCAATGATTGCTGGCGATGCTTGCGGCAAGGTGCAGGCCGCGAGCGCACAATCGTCGGAGGCCTCATTTATCTTGTATTTTAGGTAGTGTTGTTGAAGAAAATTTGGTGCAGTCTCGCTGCATCCACGCATAGTGCAGACCCCACGGTCATGGAAGCCAAGTGTCCCCGTCGCATCCTGATGGCAACGATGCCCGAGTAATCTGCCGATCCGCGTGATCCCCGCAACGTCCGTCATTTGTTCACCGCTGAAGTTTGGGTTTCCAACGCCGCTCATCTGACCATCGGTGATCAATTCCTGGACACGTGGCTTCCATCGCTGTGGGGTCTGCCACCATGCGTGGGTGCAGCCAGACTGCACCAAGTTTTCTAATTACGGCGTCATGCTCCCATGCATACCAACCTGGATGCGTTCTCTTATGGCTTTGCCGTGCACCACGCCTGCCCTGCTGCAAGGCGCATCGTCCTGTCGCATGAGAATTGACCTAAGGTCTGGAGTTCGATTGGAGCAAAAGTTTCCCATTGATGAACTCAACGGTCTGGTATTCGCTGCCATCCTCGAAGTGGGTAAAAAGCAGAGGATCTTTAGAGAACTGGATACGCCCCTATATTTTAACATACGTATATTATTGTTGTGACACTATATTAGATAACGGTGCAACACATGCTCATACTTACACTATCGTGGCATTGTATTTCCCGTTGCAATGCACGGGTATTTTTTTTTGCTAGTAATCCTTATTGCTCTAATCATACACCTTTGGGTTAACCTGAAAGTAAGTGGCAAGCGAGAGGTGCTATCTATATACAGGTTCGTTCCACATGAATAATTTGCTCATATGACGATTTTCACTACCAGATCCGGCTTGTTTGCCGATGGCCCGCAGCCATCGGCGAAGTCTGGATTGCCATCGGCAAAGGCTTTGCGATGGCAATCCGACGTGGCCGTCGGCAAAGAGCCATCGGCAGACATTTCTTCTTCGGCAAAGGGAGGTTTGCCGACGGCCAACTGTCAGGCCATCGACAAAGCTTTGCCGATGGCCACATCAGCAATCGGCAAAGGCGCCACGTCAAGCCGACGCGCCGTCAGGCTGACGGTTGGGCTTTGCCGACGGCTGACGCGGCACGGCCTTCGGCAAAGCGTTTTTTATTTTTTTTTCGGAATTTCTATGGCGACGGTCAACGGTCGTCGGCAAACTATTTTTGCGACGGCCGGCCATCGGCAAAGTTATGGTCATTTTGCCAACGGCCTGGGAAGCCGTCGGCAAACCTGGGATTTGCTGACAAGTAATCTCAGGTTTGCCGACGGCTGGCCATCGGCAAACCTGGGAATTTTTTTCTTTCCTTTTCTGTTTTGCTTGCATTTCCACGGACATTTCAACACATACATCACATATATAGCATATGACCCACATATATAGCAACAAAATACCATTTTCATCCGCACATCACATATATAGCATGGTACCCCACATATCCTCCAAGTCATCATACAACAAGCGACAAATGTCGATCGTCCATTCCATACATAGTCATCCATACAAGGTCCAAAAGCGACAAGTGTCAGTACCTAGCTCGAGGCGCCGTCCCCAGGGGTCCCAGAGCCCCCACCACCTTGCTCCCACGGAGACCAACTCGGAGTCATGCCCCCACCTTGCTCCCGCTGCGACCAACCCGACTGCGGGGCCGAACCGTACTGCCAGTACTGCCCCAGCTGCTGCGGACAGACGCCTGGAGGCTCGTAGTGCCCCTGCTGCGGCCAGGAGGAGTGCCCCTGCTGGGGAGCTCTGGTAAGGTGCCCAGCCGTGCGGTGGAGAAGGACCCAGTGGAGGGCTACCACTTGAAGTCGGGTTCGAACCCGCCGACGGTGCCTGCACAAAGACCAAGTGATGTAATTAGTACCTGTAGGCTGGCCGCACAAGCTAAAGCGACAATCAATGTACTCACCTGACCAGGTACAGGAACAGGCAGTGGAACTACCGGTGGTGGAGCGAAGATCGAGGCAGGAGGCTCCTGCATTCCCAGGATCTGGGCCCGGAAGTGTAGGGACAGGTCCGCCAACTGTCTCTGGTAGTGCTGCGTAAGTGCCAGCAAGCTGCTCCTGAGGGGCCCGCATCCCGCTGCGCCTGGATAGCCGCCTGGCTGCCTGGGCCGCCTGCAGCTCTTGGACCGTGGCCTGCAATATTACACCAGAATGGTTGATAGTATTTGAAGGCAAGGTACATCATGCGTGAAACGAGTGAACGACGAATGAAACTCCACTTACTGAATGTCGTCATCATCTGCGCGCTGCTCTGCTGCCGAGGCGCTATGGGGATCTGCGATCCGCCCCCCCCCCTTTGCCGGTCTTCTTTGCGGATCTGGCTCAACGTCTGAACAGACGATGGGTCGATGACGCTGTTGGCCATAAAGTACCGGCCGTGCTGCTTCCCTCCTCCAATCATCACGAGGTCAGTGTCCAGGGGCTCGGTGGCGGGGTCGTAGTCATCGCCATGGCGCTCTCGAGCTGCTGCGGCGTACTTGGTGAGCTTGTCGTAGACAACCGGGCTGGTGTACTTCTCTGGCCCAAGCGACGAGCTATACATGGTGGTGGGCGCTTTCGCTTTGTCGATGTGAGCAAGCGCGTACCCCGTGAACTCGTTGATTTGCTCCCCACCATGCGTCGCCGACTGCGGACAAACACAAACATGGTTACAAGTAGTGACAATTGAGTGCTATAACAAATGCATCAATAGAAGAATACCCATGTTTCCATGAACTCTGGCAGGATCTGGCTCCCTTGGTGTGTGAGACCCCTGACCTATCGAGCTCTGCCTTGCATTCCCCATGGAGGATCCAGCGGGTATAGTTTGGAACGTATCCGTTCTTCCAAATATCATGGTACATCGGCCGCCTCTCTTCTTTTTGTCGTTCTTACACTTGCTACAGGGACACCACACCCGAATTGCCCCTTTAGCAGTGGGCCAAATGCTTGCTCTAGGAAGTGACCGGTCCCCTTTACCCATTCCTCTGTCTTGTCTTGAACCCCGTGTACATCCACTCACGGTCAGCCTCCTCTGTCATGCGCAAACGTAAGCGAGTAACAGAGGTGATTTATACCTAGGGGGGGGCGCAGAGCGGGTAGCGGGCCGTCGACGATTAGGGTCGCCGAGGTGCTCTGGTTCCCCTCCGACAAGCCCTGCTCTGCAAAACAAGAAAAAACACTATAATACAAAATTTCGGCAGAACCTCCCCTGTGCGGGGATGTTCCCAAAACCTGTTCAAGAAAAAGCCGGCATGATGGTCGACGTTCCATTTCGAGCACGATGTCTCACACAACCATATCTGGCACAAGGCCATCAACGACCATCGACACGAAGGCCGATAACCCTGGGGCTTTACCTTCTTTGTCGGCGACGCGCAGGACGATGGCGTGGACGAACGGTACGGAAGGTCGTCGTCCGAGGTTCTTCCTCCTCCTCCCTCCCCTCCTCTTCTTCTTCTTCCTCCTTCCTTCCTTCCTTCTCCTTCTTCTTCTTCCTTTTTCCCTTCTTTTTTCTCCTCCCCTTCTTTTTCTTCCTCCCTTCTTCCTCCTTCCTCCCTTCTCCTTCTTCCTCTTTCTCTTTCTCCTTGTTCCTTCTTCCTTTTTTCTTTCTCCTCCTTGTTCTTCCTCTTCTTCCTGTGGCCGGTTGGGTTGGGGGGGAGAGGGAGCTCGGCGGGGACAGGGGGGAGCTCGGCGCGGGAGAGGAGCCCCGAGCTCCTCATCGGTCGGGCGTGGCGGCGGCAGTCCTCGCCGGCCGTCGAGCCACGCGCGGGGCGCCCGGTGGTCCGCGGTACACGACGGGCCGTTGGGTTTGGGGGGAGAGGGAGCTCGGCGGGGACAGAGGGGGAGCTCGGGAGAGGAGCCCCGAGCTCCTCAACCGGTCGGGCATGGCGGCGGCGTCCTCGCCGGCCGGTCGAGCCGCGGCGGAGGGGGGCCGCGGCGGGGACACGGCGGGCCGGCGGCACTGCGGCGGGAGTAGGGAGCTGCGGCGGGCCGACGGATGATGCGGCGACGCGGCGGAGCGTGTGGTGGCGGCGGCGGCGCAATTGGAGACGCGGCGGAATGGGGTTAGGGTCGGGTGCGATGGGGATGGGGTTAGGGTTGGGATGGGCTAGCTGGGCCTCTTGCCTTTTAATTTTTTTTTAAAAAATGTGTTTGCCGACGGCCACGGCCATGGCCATCGGCAAAGAACCATCACGTGCGGCCTCAGGGGCCGTCCTAGGCCTCCACCTTGCCGATGGCTACCTGGGCCCGGCCATCGGCAAAGAAACTTTGCCGACGACCTCACATGCCGTCGGCAAAGTTTGAATTTTTTTTTTGTTTTTTTTCAGCCCATTTTTTTCCTGGTGCCTGCCCTACATCAAATATAACCCAACTTCAAAAGTTGGGACAATTTGAGTTTTTTAGCTATATTTCGTTAATTATTTCTGTTTCTTTGCATTTTTTCGGCGACTCCAAATTTGAACTGCAAGCTACATGAAATAATGGGATTTTTTATTCGAAAGATGGTATTCCATGATTCTAGGAGTATGCTGAGTCTGTATCCAGGAGCTCGCATGAAATGACGACCATGTTGGTGTCGTAACATGGGGAGTTACGTGCGTGGAAAAGGTGTTTTTAAATTATATAAAATCCATACGAAGTCCGAAATTGATGAAACTTGACGAGTTGTGTTGTCATGGCATGTGGAGGCCGTGGTAAAAATTTTAAAAAGTTTCGAGCAAGTTGGTGACGTCGGATGGCCAAAACCCATACATCTCCACAACTCGTCAAGTTTCGTACTTGTGGAGATGTATGGGTTTTGGCCATCCGACGTCACCACTTGCTCGAAACTTTTTGAAATTTTTACCACGGCCTCCACATGCCATGACAACACAACTCGTCAAGTTTCGTCATTTTCAGACTTCGTATGGATTTTATATAATTTAAAAATACTTTCCACGCACGTAACTCCCCATGTTACGACGCCAACATGGTCGTCATCTTCATGCGAGCTCCTAGATACAGACTCAGCATACTCCTAGAATCATGAATACCATCTTTCGAATCAAAAAAATCCCATTATTTCATGTACCTGCAGTTCAAATTTGGAGTCGCCGGAAAAATACAAAGAAACAGAAATAATTAACGAAATATAGCTAAAAAACTCAAAATTGTCTCACTTTTGAAGTTGGGTTATATTTGATGTAGGAAGGCACCAGGAAAAAAAAATGGGCTGAAAAAACAAAAAAAAAATCAAACTATGCCGACGGCATGTTAAGGCCGTCGGCAAAGTAGGTTTGCCGATGGCCAGCCATCGGCATAGACGGTGGGCCGGCAGCTCCTGAGGCGGCCACGTGGCCTGTCTATGCCGATGGCCGCGGCCGTCGGCATAGCCTTCCCTTTTGCCGACGGCCTGACGGCAAGGGCCATCGGCAAAGGGCCACGGCGTCGGCCGGCGTCTGCCCTGGGCCAATTTGCCGATGGCCGGACGTTGCCGACGGCCTGGCCGTCGGCAAAGATTAGTATTTGCCGATGGCTCGGGTTTGCCGATGGCTTTGCCGTCGGCAAAGATCGGCTTTGGCGATGGCCTGTCTTTGCCGATGTCTGGACTGTCGGCAAAATATCTTTGCCGATGGCTCTGCTTTGCCATCGGCAAATCCTGTGGTCTGCCGATGGCTTATTCTCTGGCCATCGGCAAACCTCCTGGCCGTCGGCAAATAAGCCGTTTCCGGTAGTGTTTGGATCGGGGACACACGTGCACTCATGCACATAATCTCGTGTAACATATGCACACTAGTTGTGAACAATTACGGCAAGGACATGGGAAACTTAGAGTAATTCTAAGGTTTATACACCGACCTCAAGTAAAAAGTGAACTGTACTTTATCTACAGTATCATCTACGACCGGGTTGTGTTGTGATGTTAGGCTGACCATACACATGTTGGACCGGGTTTGTGTTCTGATGGGCTAACCATATGTATGCATTAATACATGTAGAGCATTGCGTGTAATAATAGATAAAACATACATTTGCAGCAAATAGTTTAGTCTCTACAGCCTGCTGGTGGAAGATAACACACACATGCGGCTTGGAAAGACTATGAGCCGAATTGAACGGCCTAGCACCTTGTTCTTGCCCTTTTGGCCTTGCTCTCTACTTCAACTTTTTGTGAGGAAAATATCTTTGATGTTATATGGCATATCCCTTTTATGTATGACACTAATTCTGTTGCTCCTTTAATAAGAATGCACAGGGCACGACAGTGCCGCCACCTTGGGTGATCTAGATTTGTTTTGCACCAGAGCGGTCAACTCCTCTTCTTTTCATCCGAAGGATCCGTATTTATCTTGTGGGAGTCCGTGGCTTGAAGTTGAAGACAAATTTGAGTTATTTGACGGTTCGAGTTGTTGGATTCAATGGAGGGTAGCGCCGTTTGGCACAACGTTAAATTCCTGCTAGACATGTCTAGTTTTTTACGATTCGGTTGTGGGACCTTCCACGTAAAATATCTTTGGGGTTGTTGGTGATATGGACCCAGAGTACGTACCTCACCACCCTGATATAAGCCCACTACCATCGGGGTGGGCCGAGGCCGGTGAATACGAGGCATACCTGAGCTAGGGTATGACACCAGATTGTGGCGACCAAACAACACAGCGTAGGAAGCTGGGCACCGATTTCATCAAGCTAAATAGCCATTCTGTATTGTTTTTTATAACTAACTAGAAAGCACATCTGTAAACCGATCGCTGTCTATGTAATCACTTGGACTGAATGAGTTTAGTTAGTGCGTCTGTAAGTTGAGATGCTAGATAGCAGTAATGCCAGGTTGTACACCGACCATGCCCCATTCTTTGCGTAGGTTCAGGTCAGCTCCTCACCTCCTATTGTTTGCTTGTACAGACGCGGGTCAGTGTAGTTAGAGAACACAACGGTACCCCTTGCACGGCGAATGCCCCACCACCGTACTCCTGCGCCAGGGACCGCACCGCGAACTCCTTGCGGCGTCACATCAAGAGCCTTGCCGCCTGGCTTCCTTCACGAGGACCGCGCGCCTGACGACGAGAAATCACAGCTACAGATAAAAACATCGTGCGCAACGCTGGGTGCTAATAAAATTGTGAGTGGTAGCAGTGGAAACGGGGGCCGGATGGTTGGGTGTACCCTCCATCGTCGTGGGCGCGTCTCCACCCAGGACGAGCCGGCCGTCGCCGGCGATGGCGAACCCCTCGGCGGTCCTCCCGGCGGCGGAGACGACAGCGGCGCTGATTGGCGACTCCCAGGACCCGTACGGCGCGGTCGACTTCCTGGTGCCAGCCCGAGGCGGCGCGGGGGTGCATCACCGCCGGCCAGGGGCGGCGCTAGGGATATTCCCCTGTATGCCACGGAATACCTAAGATTTTGGAAACAAACATACATACATATAGGTATAACTTGTACAGTTGCTAGATATTGCCAAATCTGGCCCAAAGCCAACAAAAAGCAGCAACTATCAGCCCACCAAAGTAAAAAAAAAAGCTCGCATTCGTTTCCTGGCTGCAGGCTGCCGCTCCCAACTCGCATCGCACCAACCTCGTGGAGTCGTGGAGGCGCGCAGAGAGCAGGGGCACGGCGGCACCTCGGCGGCTCGGCGCCTCCCCCTATTGCCGTCGGCCCGTCGCCCCTTCCCTAGTTCCCCTTGCCCTGCGGCTGCGGCGCTACGCGAGCGGTCCGGTCGAGCGATGAGCGCGACCTGCGCGGGCTGAGCCCAAGGCGCCCAGCACCTAGCGGCCTAGCATCCCGGCTCCGGAGAGGCGGGCAGGCGGCGACCGGAGGGCAGCGGCGAGCTCGACGCTCCGGCATCCAGCGACGGCCACGGTTCGGTTCGGCTTCGGCTCCGGAACCGTTGAAGTGAAGCAAGGTGAGCACAGTAGCACAACAGTGTCAGATCCATTCTTCAGAGTTAAAATTAGGATTTCGTTTTCTAATTTTTTTTTTGCATTGGATTCTTCATTCTTGTATCATAGATGAAAGAAGAAGGGTGCTAGCATATTTACATTGTTGGAGAAAGCTGCAAAGGCAAAGAAACAGCTTCCACATCCACACCAAATCCTCCTCCTGTTGAGGTTGAGAGCCTGTCCCATGCTGAGAGCAATCTGCAGCTAGCAATTGTGGAAGCACAGGATGATGGTGAAGCAAATGATGAAGCTTGAGCTCCCCAACCGGACACGGACAGAGTTCCCCCAACTCCAATTGTAGAAGATTATGCAACTGATGAAGAGGGTTGAGGTCGGAGCAGATTTGGAAGCACTTGAGCATGATCCCGGGAAGCGGATACCCATCTCAAGGTATGGTGTTAATGACCAAGATAGAGTTAGAAGGATGGTACATTGAGTTGGGGCCATGTCAACCTAAGAACCATGATTTTCCGTCTAGAGATATAAGTGGTCATCCACGTCGCTTTTGTTGTATTTGGTTTAAGGGAATATCCTTGGCTTGAGTATAGTGTAGAAAAAGATGCTGCTTTCTGCTTGGTCTGCTATTTGTTTAGGATAGAACAAAATGCCCCGGTGGAGATACATTTGTGAATGGTGGGTGGCGAAATTGGAACCTTAAATCAAGATTGAAAAAACACACGGGAGCTATCAATAGTGCTTATAATGAAGCTCAGGAAAAATATGATAGGTTCACTACACCTACAACATCAATTCGAGAATCTATTGCTTCAAACACCCACATGGTATAAAGCACTGTATAAGCTCCGTGTCGGTGTTTCGTACCAGCACTGGCAAGTAAATTTATAGTGATGCGCGTTGGGCTCGGATGGTGCGCTAAAGAACACAAGATTTATACTGGTTTGGGCTGAATATCCCTACGTCCAGTTTGTTGCTGCTCGTGTTATTAGCACCAAAAATGGTTCATAGTAGGGGTACAAACGATCGAGAGAGGGACTGGTCCCAAGTCTCTGATGGAAGGATCAAAAGGAGGCCAAGAGCTTGGTAGCAGCTTGACTGTGGTTGTTGTGTGTTGTGCCGTAAAAAGTCCTCCTCCTTTCTGGAGGAAGCGCATCCCCTTTTATAGATGAAGGGGACGGCTCTTACAAGTGAGAGGGCTAGGGTGCGTATACTACCTTGCCTTGTTGCTCACGTCTACCTAGTCTTGTTGCCCATTCTGGTGGGTGCGAAAGGATGATAAGCGCCTACAATACTATCGATGCCTCTGTAGAATGTCAGGGATGGCTACAGAGTACTGCCCCACGCAGGGTATGGACTCTGGTATAGTGGTTTTGACTTATGAGCCTTGCCCAGTCTTGCTTCGCACGCCTTCTGGTTCCTATGAGTCTCTGTCAGAGGGACACGGGGTCAGGGTTTGGAGTAGCGCTTGTGGGCATGGTCGTCCAATTGGAGAGGCATCCGGAGGCGGATGAAGCGTGTGCTCCGCTCTGGTGAACCTGAGGGGGTGGGAAGCGGGCGTCGCTCCCCTTGGGACCATAACGTGGTGATGACATATCCGTCATTGTGGAGGGTCGCGAATCCTTTTCTAGAGCGTAGTGGTTGTCGTATATCTTCATCGGGCTCTGTGTCCCAGAGCTGAAGGCGGCGCCTACAACTCTACAGGGCAAAGAGCACGTACCTGCAATACTTTTCAGGCTCTGCTACGTCCGGAAGGGTCTAAAGCATCCGTCCCGTCATTCCCTGGCAGTACCTTCCTGCCGGGGCGCAGGGGTATGGTCCTTGAAGCCGTGGTTGACCTGAACGTCTTGTCTTGCCCTGTACCCATCATCATGAGGGGAACGGGGAGAACGTTGAGAAGTTGTCAGGCAAGACAAAACAGTCTTTAGACATCGAGCGGGGCGAGGTTTATCCTCGGTCATCGGGCGAGGCGGAGGGACCAGTCCTTATTCCTTGGGCGAGACCAAACCCTCCCCTCGGGGTTTGGGCGAGGCAGAGTCTATCCCTCAAACCGTTCGGGCGAGGGGGAGACTAGCCCTTAGCCTCGGGCGAGGCGAGGCTGGCCCAAAGGCGTCGGGCGAGGCGGAGCTATCCCGAAGGCGTCGGGCGAGGGCTGGATGACTAGCCCTTAGCCCTCGAGTGAGGCGAGGCTGGCCCAAAAGGCGTCGGGCGAGGCGAGGCTGGCCAAAAGGCGTCGGGCGAGGCGAGGCTGGCCAAAAGCGTCGGGCGAGGCGAGGCTGGCCAAAAGGCGTCGGGCGAGGTGGAGAGACTAGCCCTTAGCCCTCGGGCGAGGCGGAGCCTGTCCCAAAGGCGTCGGGCGATGGTGGAAACCAAACTCCCGTCATTCAGGCAAGGGAACGTAGCGGCGCCCTTGTCCGTCTAGAAGTTTTTAACGTTCGATGGTTATTGGTTCCACCTTCTAGGGTACCCTCGGGTATTAGGTTTCCCCGACAGTAGCCCCCGAGCCTCCAGGTGATTCGGATAGAATCGCCTGGGTGGGTGTTTTCGATTTCATCGGAGTTACTTTGCTAGAGGATGCACGCGAGCGCACCCGATGGGTTGTAGCCCCCGAGCCCCCGGGTGATTTTCCGAGTAGAGGTTCGCTCGGGGGGTGTTTTCGATTTTGTCGGAGTGTTACTTTGCCAGAGGGTGCGCGTTGAGCGCACCTGATGGGTGTAGCCCTCAAGCCCCCGGGTGATTCGAGTAGAGTCGCCCGGGGGTAGGGGTAGTATCGGACTCTTCGTGGGTAAGGCTATAAGACTTGGTTTTTCGTCAACTGGATATTTTTAAGGGAATCGTGGTATTCCGTTTGTGGGAATTTTATTCAGGTCGGCCTGGCTGGGACCCGACTACGGATCGAGGCCTGGTGATGCTTGCGTCCTTGAGTCCTGGTAGTTTGCGGGCCTATCCCTCGTTGGGACGGCCCTTTGCTCTGGGACCCAAGGTTGGGCCGACCTCCGGTCATTATGGGCCCAGATGGGTTTAGTGAGAGGATTTTTTCTGGTCCACGTCCCCTTTGTGGGAAAAAGAGTCCAGTCGTTTCGGGAAAGCGAACCGTCCAGCGCCGATTTTGGTGGGAGAGGATAGGGATCGTGGGCGAGCTGTTGTCCCGCGAAAGTGAATGATGGTGCGCGTGGCTATCCCGGAGATCGAGGTGGACGGTTGCCCTTCTCGCATCCGTCGCCACTATAAACCACGGGGTTCACCCCTAAGGTTCCGTATTTCGCTTCCTCGCCTTTGCATCCACAGCTTTCGCCGCCAATCGCCTTATCTTCCCACGCCAAGGACTGCTGCCGCTGTTAGGTTTGCATCCGGTTTACCGCCACCGTCGAGCTCGCGTCCACGCCCACTGCCCTCATTGAGTTCGCACCTACCTTCCCCCGGCGTTTCGATGGAGTTGTGGGGCAGATCCGGCATTACTTCTCGGGTGTTTGGAGGGCCTCACCCGCCGTGGCCTCTCCTCGCACCGCTATCCACCAACGGGGAGTGGCTGTTGCCCAGTGATGTAGAGTGAGTCAGTGCCGCCCTGAAGGGTACATCGTGTCTTTTGCCATCTTTCATGAGCGGGGATTTGCCGTACCCGTGCATAGATTTCTTCGGGGGTTGTTGGATTATTACCAAGTGGAGTTGCAGCATCTTACCCCAATGGTGTCCAACATATGGCGGCGTTTGTTGCCCTATGTGAGGGTTTCCTAGGGATCGATCCCCACTTCGATTTGTGGTGGCACTTTTTCACCGTCAGTTTGTCGAAGAGGAAGATCGGGGGAAAGGATGTGAGCATGCCGATGGGATGTGCCAGCATTCATCTGCGCCCCACCCGATCGAGGGACTACCCACTGATGCGTCTGTCATCCTCAAATAAGGGGTGGCACTCGCAGTGGTTTTACGTCAGGGACGACCTGAGCACCACATTGCTGAAGTACTCTGGGCGCCTTATCGATGAGGCCCCAGAGTCGTGGCAGTGGGGCTGTCCAACTCCGGAGAAGAAACACCTTGCCGACCTTCTCACCGCCATTCATGCTCTGAAGGTCTGGGGCATGAAGGGGTCGGGGATCATTGGTGCCTACCATGCGAGGAGGGTGGCACCGCTAATGGCGCGCGCGCTTCCCTTGTACCGGATGGTCCCCGAAGAGTCGTTCGAAGGAATGGTGCTTGTTGATGAGCGCTTGCTCCTTCTAAAGTGGCATAGCGTATCAGTGGAAGCGATGGAGCCTATGAAGGACACCTCTGGCTCTGCCCTCGAACCTATGTATCTGGTGCCAGGGCATCCCCCCAATGCGATCAGAACTTAGGTTCTTTGAATTGTAAGCTTTCCTTCCCGTGCCCTCCTTTTCGATTGAATTTCTGATCCTTTAATACAAACCCTTGGATGGCAGGACCAGCTGAGGACTGCTATTCTTCAAGGACTGCCTAGTCCCTACTGCCCGAAGGATTCGGGTCGTGGCGGCGGCAACAAATCGCGTCGTGGCCAAATGGGAAAAGAGGACAAGGGAGCAAAGAAAGCTGAGGAGCGGCGGAAAGCAGGAAGCACGGGGGATCGAGGAGAGGAAGTAAGCAAGAGTGATGACGACGATGATGATGACGATGATGATGTTGATGAGGTTGCTGCCAATGTGGATTGGGGTGTTCCTAGAGGATGAGGGCATGCTCGTGACCCAATGCCCCTCCGTCTGTGCAGGAACCCCCTCGTCCCGCACGGAGGGAAGTGAGTCTGCAAGGTTGGCGGAGGTTGGAGCCGAAGAGTCCGTCGCTTCGCGCGGGGTGCCGGTAGAGGATCGGTGGGTGGCTGGATCCGAGGAGGTCCCTGAGGTGCTGATGGAGGAGGGCGGTCCTGTTGCCGCATCCCACGAGAGGGCGAAGGTGGGTGGATCTACCACCTAGCCCGAGGTGTTGATAGAGAGGGGTGGCTCTGCGGCCACAACCTCAGAGATGAGGGAGATGAGCTCCCCTACCCAGGGGCAGGGGGCAGGTTTGAAGTGGTCCCGTCCTGATGAGTCGGGGCAGGGGTCTGGGGGTTTGTCCCCAAAGCGCTCCCACCGGCCGAAGGTGTCGTGGTAAGCCATTGACTCCCCTGTTTTTCTTCCATTTCATTTTTCTGTTTTGACTTTATACCTTTTTCCTTTGTGTAGACTATTGCGGACGGGCTGCCCTCTGGGGCCGACGCCCAAGAAGAGCCTTGCCCATCAGGCAGGATGGGCGGCGTCGCCCGATGTTGCTCCTGTTTTGGGCAGGAGTGGTGACGACGCTGCGGCCGTGTTGGCCGACTCGACGGCGGCGCCTGCGCCCTTGGTGGCCGCCGAGCAGGTGGGATCCTCCGTGGTGGATGCGGCACCACCGGCCGAGGGTCGCATATCGCCGGTGGAGATGGTCATGACCGTGCCAAGCCAGGATCAGCCGGGCGCAGCCACGGTGGTGTCCGAGGGCGTAGTGCAGTCCGCGCCACCAGGGGCCCAGGTGGATCCGCCCATGGCGCTCAAAGCGGCCTAGATGGAGGAGGATCCGGTCGGAGGGTCTTCGGGCATCATGGCAGTGGTGCGGAGGACCCGGAGGGAGTCGCCCCAGGCCCCTTTGTCGGGAGGCAGCCGCTTCCCGCGCGGGGCGAGCCGCCACTTTAGTGGATGGCCACTCAGGACCCAACGTCGGCTCTTTTCACGCTCGAGGACCATGCCGAGAGCATGGAGTGGGAGAGTCTCGCCTTTGGGCTTTTGACTATGATGAATGCCCTGAACCAGGTCAGAGGGGCCCTATGTGAAATTGTCATTCCTACTAGCCAGGTATCTGCTCGTTCTTCCTCGTTTTCATCCTTCTTCAAGTACTTTCGTGTTTTCGCTATTTTTGCTACGGTCTTCTTTTTAGGTCATTGTTGCTCATAGTCAGAGAAAAATCCTAGTTCCTCCATGCATAGAAGGCGGAATGGGATCGCCTTGCCGAGGAGGCCCGGTTGCGAGGAGATGTGGAGCGCGAGCTTGCTGCCACCCAGCAGCGAGGAGGCCAAGGCGCGTCAGGACGCGGAGGAGGCCCATGGATGTTTGAGGACTTGTCGGCGAGGACAAAGCTGGACGAGGAGTAGATCGCCAGGCTCGAATAGGAGCGAGACGAGCTTGCTTGCAGAAGAATGCCGCGGCTAGTGAGAAGGTCGACGAGCTCCTGGCGGAGCTATAGACATGAGTGGGACCTCAAGCTGAAGCCTAACTAGGAGAGGTCCGCGACATTGTAGGAGAAGGCAAACAACAGGATGCTGCGGTGATCATTCGGACCATCCGAGAGCGCGACGAAGCGCGTCGGGAGGCCAAGGCATGCCAGGCGGATCTTGGAGTCGAGGTGACCCGACTGACTGTGATACCGAGGAAGTTTCTGCGGTTTTGCGTACCGATCTTGCCGAGGTGGTGTGGGGCTTCTCCAAGCTGAAGGTGTATGAGTATGATCGCCTATCCCCGCCGTTCTGGTGGTCTATGACAAACCTGCAGGTGGCACAAGAGGAGGGGGACCCAGCTCGCTTTGTGGCCCGTGCCGCTAGTATCCGACTCGGGTGGGCCAGCTTGAGGAGAGTGCTTTTCAC
The DNA here is from genome assembly GCF_019320115.1 of Miscanthus floridulus. Taxonomy (NCBI): domain Eukaryota; kingdom Viridiplantae; phylum Streptophyta; class Magnoliopsida; order Poales; family Poaceae; genus Miscanthus; species Miscanthus floridulus. The sequence goes on from NC_089597.1 coordinate 40,256,613, forward strand.
GCCGGGATCACCCCAGGCCTTCACGTCGCCCATGCTCATACGAGAAGGAGATCAAACCTGGAGTGTGATGAGCGAAGGTTTCCCGCCTACCTATGAGGATGATGAGCTGGACTGCGATTGAGAAAAGTGGTGGCTCCTCTGCGAAGAACCTAGCGGATAATCTAAAAGAAATGGTTCTCCCTTCGCGGAAGTAGTTAGTCGAATAAATTTGAACAACACTTATATGTAATATGTGAACAAGTTTTGGTACTTTCGAGTCTAGAAGCAGTTTGTGATTTTGCTTCGTAATTTCGTTTTGTTTGATTTCACCTTCTTCCCTTTTTGCAATCAAAAAGAGTGTTTATTCGATCCGACCCTTCCCTTTGTCTAAGGCCGTAGGGCCGGTGGTGCTTTCAGGGGAAAAAATTGGGTTGTGCTGCTTGAGCAAAACATACCATAGCCGTCTAGTCATTTGGTTTTTTGCAGTCTTACCAATCTATTCCCCCGAATCTTGCCGCTGGTCTTGATGCGAGGAGGGAGTCTGATGTAATGATTGTTTTGAAAAAAGGAAGGGAGGTAGCCGTACCTTTACCAGCCCCCGAGTGAGGTCCGACCCCTTGCGTTCACTGGGGTCAGGTGTTATTGGAGACCGAAGCGTTCAAATGGAATCCCATTCTGTGGTTTTTGTGACAGGGTCGATAAAGTCCTCGGATGGCGTTCCACTATTCCCCTTCCTTCCTTCCAACAGAAATCCCCAAATGGGGACTCTATGGGCTCGGCAAGGGGGGCCTTCGAACCTGTGTCCCTGTATTAAGTGGCTCGAGCCCCCGGGCCTTGTCAGGGTCTAATAGGGGTCGATCGTAATTCGCGTGTTACCCTATCCTCGACTTTCGTAATCGGAGGGGCCGAGTAGACAACACTTGCCTCAGTGGCTCGAGTGTTGTGCTCAATGAGCTCACTAACGGGTACGTTCGTGTGGAATCCGGGTCCATCATTTGCTGATGGGGTCGGAAGAGCCCTCTGGTGGCATTCCACAACTTCTTAACCTGCCTCCCAGTAGATGCCCAAGCCGTTCGATAGGCTTAGGTGGCCCGATGGCCTCTCCTCGATGGAGATTCTATGGGTTTGGCTCGGGGTTAGAGTCGAATGAGAAAAGGTTGAGACGTCCCTATCCGCTTCTGAGCGGGGTCGGGCAGGGCCACTGGGGCTCGTCTCAGTTATTTCTCCCTAGCTCTGTTTGGCACGAGGCGGCCTCGAGCTCTTCGTGGGCCGACCTTTGAACCTCGGCCTACTGCCACCCATATCGAATGAGGCGACTGTCGTTTCGTGACGTGACACGAAGCATTGGGATGCCATGTTTTGCATATGCAATGTTTGAACGTAAAATTTAATCGAAATAAAGGCGGGGTCGGTAACGTCACCTTGGTAGCACGAGTGACTTTTGTTTTTGCGATTGATTTTTAAGTGATCTGCCAGCTTCCCCCCAAAGGGGGGCTCTATAGGTGGACCCCTCCAAAGTCCTTTTAGGAAGGTGGGAGCTAAGGCTAGCAGTGCGAGGAACTGTGAACACAATTATGCTGGTGAACCAAAAAGACTCCGTAGCCGACGAAGTGTAGGGTCCGGTGGTTCATCCAGTTGTACTCATTGTTGTATTCCCACACGCCGTGCTTTTGGTTTCCCAAATGTAAGGAGGGATCGGGCTAAGAGGGTGTTTAAACAAACATGCACCCTCGGCAGCCCCCAAGCGATGTTTGTGTCCCTGCCGTTGCTGGGGTCAGAAGCTCGGTAAAGAATTCAACACTCAAAGTAAATAAAACAGGGGTGCTTATCTTACAGTCGGTCGTTCGTTCATTGTTTTGCCTAGGCCGACCGATCGACCCAGGGGGCCCGTTGGGCTCCCCTAGAAGGAGGTTCCATTGTTGGGTCGTCCCTGGTCCTACCAGGCGGCGTCCCATCGATCAGAGCGCGTCCCGTCATTTTTGGCATGTCATCTCAGATTTCTGTCAGCATTGATTTTCGCATTTGTATGAATAGGGGAAGGCAGAGAGTTTTTGTCCAAACACTTTCGCCTTCCTTAGCTGCAAGCCCCCTCTTTAAATAGGGGGGGGGAAGAGTTCTCACTGAACCTCTCGCCAGCCTTCGAACCGCCACCTCTTCTCCTTCCTTCCACCGAATGTATGGTTCCTAAGTAAGAGAGGGTAATGCAGGGAGAGATAAACTACAGGTCCACCGTGTCCAGAGCGTGATTCGAGCTGGAGGTATCCAACATAGATGAGATGGAATGGTTCGCCTGTGCTGAGGGGGGTCACCGCTGTCGGAGGAGAAGAGGCGCGGAGGGCGACGAGCGTTGTTGATTTTGCCACGTTGGTCGCGCTTCCTTCAGCGGGAGGCATTTTCTGCCCCAACCGTTGTTGGGGTTGGGGCTGATGATGATGGCGTAGTTCCTGAACGTCCCAGCAGAGGGGCACCAATTCACAGGCGCGGTGCTCGAACGTTGAGATGACAGATGCCTTCGAAGGTCCATGACGCGAGGGATGTTGCCAATGGAGAGCGTGGTGTGCAGCCGACCCAGTAGCCGAACTAGCCCCATGGACATCCCGGGCGTTGCCAATGGAGAGCTTGGGCGGCGGCCGAGTAGATGAACTGGCCCGTGTACATGCCGGACGTTGCCGATGGAGAGCTCGGTGCGGCGGCCGCAGTAGACTCGTAGTAAAGCTAGCAGAGAAGGTAATTGAATAAGTTTGGGGGAGCCCCCGAGTGAACAGTCCTTTGGATTTTAGGAGACACTAGTCTTTGCATGATTGAAATCATTTTGTAAGTGGTTTAATTTATGCAAAAATGATCAAATTTCATTTTTGTTACGGGCAAATCAGCTATTCAGTTTTCTTTTTGTAGAAGAGGTTTCGGTGCCTCCAACCTTCCCATGGCCCAAGTTGAAGAAAGCTAGGAGTGGGTGTGAATATTTGCCATGCTGGCGAGCAAGAGGTTGTAGCCGCTGGGGCATGGGTCTCCCGAGTCCTACCAGTTGTACTCGAATTTGTTCCGAAATCTTAGTCCTTAGGACTTGTTTACGAGAAGATCAGGAAAACTTAGATAAAGTTTCAAAGATAATACAAGAAGTGTTTGCAAGATAAACGTACTTGTACTTATATCAGCCCCCGAGTGAGGTCGGCCCCATCACAATTTGCAGGGGTCGGATGTCACTAAAGATTCGGGTTTGAAATACAAAGATGATAAGAAGAAACATGTGTTTATTTAAGGGTAAAAAACGACATAGCTGCTCAATGTTCCAGGCGTTGGTGAAGACCTCGCCGTTGATGGTTTTCAACCGATAGGCGCCTGAGCAAAGTATTCTGTGCTGACATAGGGCCTCCTAGGGCGGGGAGAGTTTGTGGCGGTCCTTGTTGCTCTACCACAAGGGGGGATGGAAGGTCCTCGACGTTGAAGGCTAGACCCCACACCCGTCGGCTGTGGTACCTCGCAACGCCTGCTGGTACTTAGCTGAACGGAGGATGGGCATGTTGCGGGCATCTCTAGCTAGTCCATGGTGTCTTGGTGGGACGCCTCGGCCCCTATCGTCGTATGCTTTGATTCTTGGCGCTCCATAGTCAAGGTATGTTGGTGAGAACGGCCTCGGAACCGTAAACCATGAAGAAGGGTGTGTAGCCGATGGCCCGGCTGGGAGTTGTCCTTAGGCTCTAGAGCACGCTGGGAGCTCGGTAACCCAGCGTGCGCCGAACTTGTCAATTGTTTGAAGATCTAGGCTGAGGCCCTGTAGGAGCATGCTGTTAGTGCGCTCAACCTGCCCGTTCGTCGGGGGTGCGCGACGGCCACCTAGTCGATCCGGATATGCTGTTCATCGTAGAATCAAATGAATTTCCTACCGGTGAATTGCGTGCCATTGTCTGTGATGATGGAGTTCGGTACTCCAAAATGGTGGATGGATGTCGAGGAAGAATAGCACCAACTTGTTCAGATTTGATATGGGAGATTGGTCGAGCTTCGATCTATTTTGGTGAAATTGTCTATGGTGACAAGCAGGTGGTGAAAGCCCCCGGGCCTTTTTATGTGGCCCAACCAGGTCGAGCCCTAGACCACAAGGAACGGGAGGGGGGCATGAGATCGACCCTGGGCGCTGGGCCAGGACGGGTGAGTCACGAGCGTAGTACTGACCCTTCGTAGGTGCGTACAATTTGCTCGACATCGGCTACTGCGGTGGGCCAGTAGAAGCCCTATTGGAATGCGTTCCCAACCAAGATCCTTGGCATGGCATGGTGACCACAGACCCCACCGTGGATATCGCTCAGCAGAAGTTTTCCTTGTTCGCTAGGGATATAGAGCTATAGGATCCTGGTGTGGCTCCGTTTGTAGAGTTCGTCTTCTACAAGAGCGAAGGACTTGGTGCGACGTGCGAGCCATCGGGCTTCCATCTTGTCTGCTGGTAGTATGTCGCAGAGGAGGTAGTCGAGGTAAAGCGTTCTCCAGTCATTGGGAGGGTCGACTCTACTGCTGGGTCCCTTCAAGCTCCATGACCTCGGGTTGGGTGGAGCAGTTGGTGGATCGGCCCATGGGTCGGACTAGATGGGCCATCGTTGGCCTGTTCCAACCCCACGTAGTGTACCAAAGGTTTGTGTGATCGCTGGCGAAGACGCCTGCCGGGACTGGCTCGGTCGAATGCTGCTTTCACGAGCGTGTCGGCTGCTTCGTTGAGGCGCCTTGGGATGTGATTGAGTTTGAGGCCATCGAATCTGTCCTCCAGCCGTCAGATTTCTTGGTAGTATGCCTCCATCTTGGCGTCGTGGCAGCTGACTCCTTCATGACCTGGTTGACGACCAGCTGGGAGTCGCCTCTGACGCCAAGGCATCGGATGCCCAGCTCATGGTGATTCGTAGGCTATTGATGAGCGCTTCATATTCTGCGATATTGTTTGATGAGGGGAAATGGAGCCAAACCATGTACCTCATGCGGACCCTGAGGGGAGATATGAAGACTAGTCCCGCATCGGTGCCCTTCTTCATCAGCGATCCATCAAAGTACATCGTCTAGTACTCTTGATCGATGACTGCTGGTGGCATCTGGACCTCGGTCCACTCCGCGATGAAGTCAGCCAGCACCTGGGATTTGATCACTGTTTGGGGGGGCATAAGTAATGCCCTGATCCATTAGCTCGAGCGCCACTTTGAGGTTCTTCCTATAGCATCCTGGCTACGGATGACCTCGCCGAGGGGGAAAGATGTCACGACTGTCAAGGTGTGACTCGAAGTAGTGGCATAGCTTTCTCTTGGTGATGAGGACGGTGTAGAGGAGTTTCTAGATTTGGGAGTACGGTTTTGGAGTCGGATACACCTCACTGATGAAATATATAGGGCGCTGTACCTTGAAGGTGTGCCCCTCTTCTTGCTCTACCACTAAGGCGGCGCTAACCACTTGTGTGGTGGCCGCTATGTACAGTAGGAGGGATTCTCTGTTGCATGGAGGACTAGGACCGGGGTTTAGTTAGAAATTGCTTAACCATGTCAAGCACCTCCTAGCCTCGGCGTCCACTCAAAGCGGTCGGCTTCTTCAGGAGTCGATAAAGGGGGAGTCCTCGTTCGCCGAGGCGTGAAATGAATCGGCTGAGGGCGGCAAGGCACCCTGTGATCGCTGAACCCCCTTTATGTTTGGATCGGGCCCATCTTTGTGATGGTTGATTTTCTCCGGTTGGCTTCGATGCCGTGCTCGGAGACAATAAAGCCAAGTAGCATGCCCCTCGGACCCCAAAAACACATTTTTCGGGATTGAGTTTGATGCCGTTTGCCCAGAGTTTGCAAAGGTTTGTTCAAGGTCGGTGACAAGGTGGTCGGTCGCTTGGACTTAACTACGATGTCGTCAACGTAGGCCTCAACGGTCCGCCCGATGAGGTCCCCGAAGCAATTGAGCATACAGCGCTGGTAAGTTGCCCCAGCGTTCTTCAGACCGAACGGCATTGAAACATAGCAGAACGATCCGAAGGGGGTGATAAAAGACGTCGTGAGCTGGTCGGACTCTTTCATCGCGATCTGGTGGTAGCCGGAGTATGCGTCAAGGAAGCAGAGGGTTTCACGCCCTGAGGTGGAATCAACTATTTGGTCAATGCGTGGCAATGGAAATAGGTCATTTAGGCACGTCTTGTTGAGGCTCATGTAGTCGACACACATGCTCCATTTCTCGCTCTTCTTTCGTGCAAGAACGGGATTTGCTAGCCACTCTGGGTGGTATACTTCCCTGATGAACCCAGCAGCCAACAGCTTTGCTATCTCTTCGCCGATGGCCCTGTGCTTTTCCTCGTCGAAGCGGCGCAGGCGTTGCTTCACCGGCTTGGAGCCTAGGTGGATTTTTAAGGTATGCTCGGTGACCTCCCTCGGGATGCCTGGCATATCCGAGGGTTCCACACAAAGATGTCTTTGTTATCATGGAGGAAGTCGATGAGCGCGCTTTCCTATTCAGAGGAAAGCGCAGTACCAATGCATACCCTCTTAGCCTCGGAGCTACTAGGGTCCATGAGGACCTCCTTGGAGCTCTCTGTCGGTTCGAACGACCCGGTCATTTCTTGGCGTCGGGCATTTTTTCAGCAACCTCCTCCCTGAGGGTGGCGAGTTCTTTGGAGGCGACGACTGCGGAGGCGTGATCACAGCATTTGACTTCGCACTCTTAAGCGTGCTGGAAGGAGGTGCCGATGGTGATGACCCCACGGGGGGCCGACATTTTTAGCTTAAGGTATGTATAGTTGGGGATCGCCATGAACTTTGCGTAACACTGTCGTCCCAGGATGGCGTGGAAAGTTGGAGGAAACCCCGCTATGTCAAAGGTGAGGGTCTCAGTCCTGTAATTAGACCGATCCCCAAAAGTGATGGGCAGATCGATCTGCCCATTGGCATGGCCTGCCTACCAGGCACGACGCCATGGAAAGGTGCTCGGATGGGGCGGAGGTTTGTTCGGTCGACGCCCATCTCGTCGAGCGTCTTGGCGTACATGATGTTGAGGCCGCTGCCTCCATCCATACCTTTGTGAGCCGCTTTGGGCCGACGATCGGGTCGACCACAAGCAGGTACCTTCCCGGGTGTGGGACAGCGCCCGGGTGGTCGGCCTGGTCGAAGGTTATGGTGGATTCTGACCATTGGAGGAAGGCAGGCGTGGCCAGTCCAGCTGTATAGACCTCGCGGTGCGTGACCTTCTAGCGGCGTTTGGAGTCATAGGCCGCTGATCCTTCGAAGATCATGAGGGCACCATTCGGAGTCGGGAAGGCATCATCCTTCTCCTCGGCGTCATCTGTGCTAGGGGCAAGTTCCTTCCCCTGCCCCTTTGTTGAGGCCCCCGGACAAGTATTTGCGCATGAGGCCACATTCCTTGTATAGATGCTTGGTCGGGAAAGCATGGTTTGGGCATGGCCCCTCGAGCATTTTTTCGAAGTGGTTTGGAGTGCCCTCCGTGGGCTTTCGGCCACCTTTGCGGTCGGCAGCGGCCATGAGTGAGTTGTCGCGCCGTTGCTTCTTATTGTTCCTTTTGGCGGGACGGTCGGAGGTGCCTTCGCCGACGTCCTTGTCCCGCCTCGCCTTGCTGTCGGGGCAGTCGAAGATGGCTCCGACCGCCTCCCCTCCTGAGGCGTGGCTAGTGGCGATGTCCAAGAGTTCCTTGGTGGTCCACAGGCCCTTGTGCCCCAGCTTGTGGACCAGGGATTCGTAGGTTGTCCTAGATAGGAAGGCTCCTATCATGTCGGCGTCGGCAATGTTAGGGAGCTCGTTGCACTGCTAGGAGAAGCACCGGATATACCCACGGAGGGTTTCATCGGCCTTCTGGCGGCAGTTCTTGAGGTCCCATGGGTTTCCAGGGCGTTTGTACATGCCCTAGAAGTTCCCCACAAAGATCTCCATGAGATCCGCCCAACTTTGAATGGCGTTGGATGGTAGGTGCTCCAACCACGCTCGTGCCAAATCGGCCAAGAATAGCAGGAGATTGCGAATAATGAAATTGTCATTACTTGCACCACCGGCTTGACAGGCAAGTTGATAGTCTTCGAGCCAAAGCCCGGGGTTCGTTTCTCCAGAATATTTTAGGATATTGGTGGGCGGTCGGTACCTCGGGGGGAACACGCGTTGAGATGTATCGGCTGAAGGCCCGAGGGCCTGGTAGGCCGGGGCTCGGGCTCCGGTCCTCGTTGCTGTCGTAGCGTCCGCCGCGTCGAGGATGATAGCCGCGATGGGCTCCTTCCCTTCCATCGCCGTGGGTACGCCTGCGGGCGTCGATGGTGCTGTGCACATCACGGTTGTGGCCGAGACGTTGATGTACCAAGATAGCAGAGTGCTGCCTGCCGCCTAGCGGTGTCTGGTGAACGGACCTGTCCTTGGCGGAGCATACCGAGGGCATGCGCTGGCTGGTGTTGGGCTCACGTCGCCGAGACAATGAGCTTTCCGCCTGCTGTGCTACCGTGCGCTCGAGCAACGTACGAATCTCTCGGTGGGCCCGGTGATCCTCGGACGTCGCGGCCAATGGGAGGCCGTGAAACAAGGCCATCGCGGGCGGCGATGTTCTGGCTTGCCCGAGCAAAGTGAGGGAGAGTCCCATCGTCGGTGAGGATCCTCTGGTGCACATCACGGGCCGAGGCATGTGCGTGCCCACCGTCTCCGCGACTCTTGATTTCCTCATCGATGTTCCGGTACTCCCAGACAAGCTGTTGTCCGGCGTCATCGATCTCTAGCTTTCGTGCTCTTAGCTGCTCCATCCTTACGTGAGATGGAGCCGCCGCCTCCCCTCGGTCCTGGCATCGGGGTTGCCTGTTGGGGTTGTCTCCTCTCCGGAGATGCTTTGGACGTGCCCCTGGGCGGTTTGCGTCATGAAGCATTCCTGGGAAGGGTGATGGCTCCCCCTACTGGAGTCAGAGCTGGAGGACGACTCTGGTTCCTCCGTGAGGAGCCCGTAGAGTGTCTCCGGATCATGTTCGATTACCCCCACGAACTCGCTATCCGTAGGTGGCTGAACCATGTGTAGTGCCAGATGGTGGCCAGTGGTTGCCGCAGCGTTGTGGAGGCCGAACGACAACGCTGTCGAGGCACACCATGTGGAGCATTTTGAGAGTGAGTGGGTGATGTGGCATGGGGCCTTCCTGGGTGGCTGGGGCCCAAGGGAGACGCTGGGCTGGCCCTCAAGTCTCCGGTAGCTGAAGTTGACGGGAGGGAGAGACTGGACGGCCGCGTGGGCCAGTGCCAGCTCTCCACCCAGTGTGACAATGAAATCCAAGTCGCCGAAACACACATGTGCGCTCGGGACCCAGCTGATTGCATGGTTAGCCATCCGAGGCCTGATTTGGAACGCACAAAGTCCCATACCTGGCGCGCCAACTGTCGGTATTTCGTACCAGCATCGGCAAGTAAATTTATAGTGATGCGCATTGCGCTCAGATGGTGCGCTAAAGGACACAAGATTTATACTGGTTCGGGCTGAATGTCCCTACGTCTAGTTTGTTGTTGCTCATGTTATTAGCATCGAAAATGGTTCATAGTAGGGGTACAAACGATCGAGAGGGACTAGTCCCAAGTCTCTGATGGAAGGGTCGAAAGGAGGCCAAGAGCTTGGTAGCAGCTTGACTGTGTGTGTTGTGTATTGTGCCGTAAAAAGTCCTCCTTTCTAGAGGAAGCGCATCCCCTTTTATAGATGAAGGGGACGGCTCTTACAAGTGAGAGGGCTAGGGTGCGTATACTACCTTGACTGGTTGCTCACGTCTACCTAGTCTTGTTGCCCATTCTGGTGGTGCGAAAAGATGATAAGCGCCTACAATACTGTCGATGCCTCTGTAGAATGTCAAGATGGCTACAGAGTACTGCCCCGCGCAGGGTATGGACTCTGGTATAGCGGTTTTGACTTATGAGCCTTGCCCAGTCTTGCTCCACACGCCTTCTGGTTCCTATGAGTCTCTGTCGGAGGGACACGGGGTCAGGGTCCGGAGTAGCACTGTGGGCAAGGTCGTCCAATTGGAGAGGGCGTCCGGAGGCTGAAGCGTGCGCTCCGCTCTAGTGAACCCGAGGGGGCAGGAAGCGGGCGCCGCTCCCTTGGGACCATAACGTGGTGACGGCGTATCCATCATTTGTGGAGGTCACGGATTCTTTTCTAGAGCGTAGTGGTTGTCGTATATCTTCGTCGGGCTCTGTGTCCCAGAGCTGAAGGCGGCGCCTACAACTCTATAGGGCGAAGAGCACGCACCTACAATACTTTTCAGGCTCTGTTACGCCCAGAAGGGTCTAAAGCACCCGTCCCATCGTTCCCTGGCAGTACCTTTCCTGCCAGGGCGCAGGGTATGGTCCTTGAAGCCGTGGTTGACCTGAACATCTTGTCTTGCCCTGTACCCATCATCATGAGGGAACGGGGAGAAGTTGTTAGGCAAGACGAAACCAGTCTTTAGACATCGAGTGGGGCGAGGTTCGTCCTCGGTCGTCGGGCGAGGCGGAGACCAGTCCTTATTCCTTGGGCGAGACCAAACCCGCCCCTCAAGGGTCGGGCAAGGCGGAGTCTATCCCTCAGCCATCGGGCGAGGCAGAGACTAGCCCTTAGCCCTCGGGCGAGGCGAGGCTGGCCCAAAGGTGTCGGGTGAGGCGGAGCTATCCCGAAGGCGTCGAGCGAGGATGAGACTAGCCCTTAGCCCTCGGGCAAGGCGAGGCTGGCCAAAAGGCATCGGACGAGGCTAAGACTAGCCCTTAGCCCTCGAGCGAGGCGAGGCTGGCCAAAAGTCGTCGGGCGAGGCAGAGACTAGCCCTTAGCCCTCGAGCGAGGCGGAGCTGTCCCAAAGGCGTCGGGCGAGGCGGAACCAAACTCCCGTCATTCGGGCAAGGAACATAGTGGCGCCCTTGTCCGTCCAGAAGTTTTTAACGTTCGATGGTTATTGGTTCCACCTTCTAGGGTACCCCGGTATTAGGTCCCCGACACTCCGTTTGACATGGACACTCAAGTGCTTGAGGTTTCTATTGCACCAAGGCTTGGCATTTAGAGGGCATGATGAAAGTGAAGAGTCACTAAACAAAGGAAATTTCCTTGGGCTTTTAAACTGGCTAGCAGGAAAACTGTAGTGGAGCATATGCTTATGAAGTACAATTTGACTGTTGCAATGGTTCGTGGGCAAGGATACGATGGAGCTAGCAATATGAGAGGTAATGCTAATGGGCTGAAGAAACTAATTATGGATGAGTCTCCTTATGCTTATTATGTTCATTGCTTTGCTCATTGGCTACAATTAACTCTTGTTGATGTTGCTAAAGAGAGTGGGGATTGCACTTGGTTTTTTGGACAGCTTGCTATCTTGTTAAATGTTCTTGGCAATTCATGTAAAAAGATGACAATGATTCGAATAGCTCAAGCTGAGGAACTAATTGATGCATTGGACTTAGAGGAAGTAGAAACCGGGAGGGGTTTGAATCAAGAAATGGGTTTGGGGAGGCCATGTGATACTCGTTGGGGCTCTCACTACAAAACCGTGAATCATGTTATCTCTATGTATCCTGCAATAAGGCGTGTTCTGATCAAGATTGGAAAAGAGGATACTACAGCGGAGGCCCAAGCAGCTATGACTATGTTGACATCATTTTGGTCATTTGAGTTTGTATTCATGGCACACTTGATGCAAGAAATATTTGGTTATACCGAGGACTTGAGTAGAGCTTTGCAAAAGAAAGATCAAGATATTGTCAATGCTATGGAGCTTGTTGATCTTACAAAGTTTCATTTGCAGTGCTTGCGGGAAGATAGTGGATGGACTGGTTTTCTTGAAAAAGTGACTTCTTTTTGTATAAAGCACAAGATCAAAGTTGCTGACATGGAGGGTCCTTATTATCTTGTTGGGAGACCTAAAAGAGGGTTCTATAATGGCGCAATAAATTATCATCACTACCATGTTGATATGTTTGTGAGTATTATTGATAGGCAACTTCGAGAGCTGAACGATAGATTTGATGAGGTAAACACAGAAACTTTCTTGCATGGCAGCTTTCAGTCCACTTGATTTATTTGCTGCTTATGATCAAGAGAAGTTGGTTAGACTTGCTACAAAGTTTTATCCTAAGGATTTCACAACTGATGAATTGACAAAACTTCCATATCAGCTCACTATGTACATTTCTCATGTGCGTAGAGATGAAAGGTTTAAAAATTTAAAGAACCTATGTGAGCTTTCAGTTATGCTTGTTAGCACAAAAAGATATGAGCGATATTATGTTGTCTACAAGCTTCTTAAGTTGGTGCTAATTCTTCCCGTAGCCACTACCAGTGTTGAAAGAGTGTTTTCCACGATGAATTATGTGAAGAACAAGCAAGCAAAGGAATAAAATAGGTGATGAATATTTGAACAATTACTTGGTCACATTTATTGAGAGGGAATTCTTCCGTCAAGTGAAAGATGATGATATCATTAATCAATTCCAAAAAGGGGACCGTAGAGTTAGAGTTATTTTAGTAGCTTTGATGTTTTGTAATTTTTCTTAATTATTAGAGACAATGGCTATGTGCCACTATATTCAGATGTTGTACTTTGCTTATTACTATTGCACATTTGTATCGAAATTTTTTATGTACGCGGAATACCCAGCTATGAAATCCTGGCTCCGCCACTACCGCCGGCAGGTCGCGATCGAGCGAGCGGCGGGTTAGGGGAGCGGATGAGGGAGAGGCTCGGAGACGCCGGGACAGGGACTAGGAGAGTGGGAGTGCTTGCTGCTTGGCAGAGCGATGCAAGTCAGTGTGTTGACTGGTCAATGTCAAATGCTCTTTTATACTGCCTCAGAATGATTTTTTATTTAAAATAACTAATATTTTAATAGGAAGTGTCCAATTAATGTTTTAGAAAATAGCCACCTGCAAAAAATAATAGTGTGGCAAATGAAAATTATCAAACGACATGACTAATAAGACATTCTCAGTCGGAGTTTTGTGGCTCTGTTTCTAAGACTCCCTGGTATTGAAAACAATGTAAACAAGTTTCATCTCTCATGAAACTCATTTCATTCCATGAAACTATATTTTCATCTCTCTCTTCCTTTAAACTATGCCACATCAGCTTATTTAATATCTATGAAACTCACGTTGAGACTGACCTAATACACACAATAGTGTTTGGTTCTATGAACAATTTCCACGTGTGAGGTTGTGCCACGCTATTTAATTTGATGCAACTTATAGGCAAATCATATCGTTTTGCTTGGCGTGCGTGACCGATAGATGATTCAGACTATTTTGTTGTCATTTTATATAGTGTGATTGATATATGAGGCATGCCATTTTGGTTGGCATGACTGAGAAGTGTCTAAGACTAAATTTTTTCTTGTTGATCCAAAACAAAAGACCTATGACCTTCAAAAATCTTGTAATTTTTAAGTAGTTGTAAAAAAGAAGCATATTTTGCTTGAGCGGGCACCGTAGTTTTTTTAGTTTAAAATTTTGTTTTTTCCACAAGTTTCCGGTTAAGCTACATGGTATCCGTCCTGGTTTAAATTAAGCCAACGGTGGATCATGTGTATGTTGGTGTGATCTTTGGGAAGTCCAATCTTGCGTCTAGCTTTTAGAGCTCCCATGTAAGCCCATCGTTTGAATACAAGATTTTCCAAGCGGTAGTAATAGAAAACAAATGGGATTTCAAATCCTCAAGAATAGAGAACGGCAGTTAAGTGTGGGTAGTGAACGCGCGTTAGAACCCCGTAGTCAACGAAAATCAAGTAGAGGAAACCCTTGGCCAAGCATGCATATATATGCCGTCCACTTCATGCAACCTATATTCAGCGCCCACAGGTTTGACCAATGGCGTGTTGAAAGCTCCCATACTACACACACTGTAATTGATGTGCTAGGCCTGCCTCGACAATCAGCGCGCGCGGTGCATGAGAAAGGTAAAACTAAAGCGATGTAACTCTGTCACGGCTGATGTTTTTGCACGACGGAGACTGCCTGTGTGACGGAGAGAGTGACGCACGGCGTGGGAGGAACAACGGATACGGATGAAAACGAGATGGCCGGAAGACGGAAAAAAAAACACACACACACCAGGCGCACCGCGGCACCTATAAGTACTCCTGGGCCTTCGCCTTCCCCTTGCACAAAGCAAGAGCTAGCTAGCAGAGAGCATCCTCTCAAAAAAAAAAAAGCTAGCAGAGAGCAAGATCCTGTTACTCGCAACTGAAGCACACGCAAATCTAGTAAACGCTGCTTAGCTTGCCTGTGTGTTCGGTCGCATAGATACAGCACTTAATTTAAGATGGTGTGCGAGTCGGCAAACGAGACGATGCCGCTGCTGACGCCCTACAAGATGGGCCATCTGGAGCTCTCCCACCGTGTTGTGCTCGCGCCGCTGACGCGGTGCCGCTCCTATGGCAACGTGCCGCAGCCGCACGCCGCCGTGTACTACTCGCAGCGCGCCACCAAGGGCGGCCTGCTCATCGCGGAGGCCACGGGGGTGTCGGCCACCGCGCAGGGGTGGTATCCGGAGACTCCTGGCATCTGGACGCAGGAGCAGGTCGAGGCGTGGAAGCCCATCGTCGACGCCGTCCACCGCAAGGGCGCCTTCTTCTTCTGCCAGATTTGGCACGTCGGCAGGGCTTCCACCAATGGTACCTCGTGTGGCAGACTATTTTTCGAGAACATGTTTTACTATCAACTCAGTCGATGATGTTGTAGCTGATTCTTTATTTGTGTGCCACCCTGCGGCAGAGATGCAGCCTGACGGGCAGGCGCCCATCTCCAGCACGGACAAGCAGATCTCTCCCGACGCCGAGTTTGGCGTAGTGTACTCCAAGCCGCGGCGTTTACGGACTGAGGAGATCCCGGGCATCGTCCACGATTTTAGGCGTGCGGCACGAAACGCCATCGAGGCGGGGTTCGATGGTGTGGAGATCCACGGCGCGCATGGGTACCTCCTGGAGCAGTTCATGAAGGATGGCACCAACGACCGTGATGACGAGTACGGTGGCAGCCTTGAGAACCGGTGCCGCTTCGCGGTGGAGGTGATCGATGCTGTCGTCCACGAAGTGGGCGCGCACCGCGTGGGCGTTAGGCTGTCTCCGTTCGTTGACTACCTGGAGTGCGCCGACTCTAACCCGGTGGCGCTCGGTGAATATATGGTGCAGCAGCTGAATAGGCACGAGGGGCTACTCTATTGCCATATGGTGGAGCCACGGATGGCCAATGTTGACGGCCGCAGGCAAATCCCTCATAGGCTTCTACCGTTTCGGCAAGCCTTCAACGGCACGTTCATCGCTGCAGGCGGGTACGATCGGGAGGAAGGCAACAAGGTGGTCGATGACCATTACACTGATCTCGTTGCCTACGGGAGACTCTTTTTGGCCAATCCAGACCTGCCTAGAAGGTTTGAGTTGGGTGCACCCATGAATGAGTACAACCGGGCAACTTTTATCACTCAGGATCCTGTCATTGGCTATACGGACTACCCATTCTATGAGGACAACCATGTTTGATTATGTAGCTCATCGATTCGATGGCGTGATTGATAACTAGCAGAGTATACCTCCTGCCCCGTCGCCTACAGCTGAAAGCACAACGCCATTAAATACTAAAATATTCACTCTCATGAGGTCAAACCCATGCCCTTAATTTCACAGCTTTAATTATTTCGCTGATACATGTATGTGAAGTTGTGAACTCATCCCCTATGTATAATTAAAAGGGTTCAATACCCTATACAAGTTTTTCCAAGGCAATAAAATAAAGCAATATGGGAATAATTTAAATACTATTTGGCTTATCAGGCTTGCAGCCATAACCGTAGTTATAAAAAAAACCATCTTACCGTTACTAATTATATTGAAGGCTCACGAGACATGCTAGAAACAAAATCTAAAAGCTTTAAACATCATTGATAATAATAGACAATATATCTATTTTCTTTTTACAGAATAATTGGTCACCACTGACATCAGAGTATCTCCGGCGATAATACCTCTAAATCTGGGGCCCTACATGTCTAAGTAGGGGCTTTTCCTGCTTTCTGGACAATGATTTCGAGGTTTAACTCCAGCAACAACAACCCCAAGATCTGAGCCTACAAACATTTTGTTAATATACACTGACATGTTAAAAGGTCCTTGTTTGGTTTTGGTAATTGAGTGACAATCTAGGTGGACTAATATGTGGTTAAGTGATTTACACAGGAGATTTGTCTACAAGAACACTTGTGTGAGCAACTCATGCCATAGAGGTGAAATAGCTTGGATGTGTTGCATAGCTCACGCATGTGATGATGGAGTTTATTGCATATGAGACATGACATGGAGTTATGTGATTAAGGTGGAGAAGATCAAGACAAGACTTGGCTTGACGGACCGTTTGCAAGAGTGAAGGGCAAGTCATGGACTTGGCGCCGATGGACCGAGGCAACGGTGAAGAACAAGTGAGGTCAAGATCGATGAACCAATACGGTAACGTGATGATATGAAGTGGATCATATCATTTGTGATTATGTTGGTGCATGTGTTGCATCGATATTGAAGGAGATGAAATGGAATGCGCAAGGCAAAATTATAACCTATAGGGCATTTAATTTCACCGGTCATAGGTGTGTAGAGAAGTTTATGACCGGGTTTAGAATAGATGGCTGTACTATCAAGAGGGATAAACTTGTTTGCATATCGGTCATCTAGTGCCATTCAAGTGATCTAACTTTCCATCGTTGCTAGGATCGAGTGGCGTGGTGAATTGAGTGACTAATCCTTTGGAAAACATTTGTGAAAAGCTAACACACATGCACAAAATGGTGATCACTTGATGGTAGTGGCACATTTGCAAAGGAGAAGTTGTTGGTGTTGAAATGGATCAAGTTGGAGAGGAAAAGGAGAAGAAAAGGGCTAGTTATGGTTGTCCGGGGGTCAAAAGTTGCAACCTAACTCGTAGCCAAATCGCAGCCATTATAGAGGGCGGCACCGCCCTTTCCGGTGGCCAAAAAGTGGGCACCGCCACCCTAGGGCGGTGCCCAAAAACAGTAGCAGCACTCTTTCGTATTTCGGACATAACTCCTAGCTCCGAACTTCGATTTCGATGAACTAGGACTTTTCAGAAAGCTAACGAATAGCTCTACAGCCTTGAAGTGATGGATTTTAATTTGGAGAAAGTTTTGGTCACCGGACTGTCCGGTGACCATGGCGGTGTGGCACCGCCACTTCTTTCCAGAGAGGGGGGGGGGGGGGGGGGGGGGGGGGAGGGACTTGGTCGGGGGCACCGCCCCCCTATGTCCGGTGCCAAATCAGCCAATGGCTATTTCAAAGTAGCCGTTGCAATTCAACCGTTAGGGCATCGCCACCCTATGTCCGGTGCCCGCACGTTGCTATCCGGTGCCCGCGCAGAAATGTGTTCCAAGGCTCAACGGCTCTATTTGGCTTAGGGGCTATAAATAGAGGTGGAGCTTGGGCTTGGCTGAGGTTAAGCACCTTGGGGATGTGTTGCCGTTGTATGTGCTTGGTTTGAGAAGCCTTCAACGGCACGTTCATCACTGCAAGCGGGTACGATCGGTAGGAAGGCAACAAGGTGATGGATGACCGTTACACTGACCTTGTTGCCTATGATAGACTCTTTTTAGCCAATCCAGACCTGCCGAGAAGATTTGAGTTGGGTGCACCCTTGAATAAGTACAAACGGTCAACTTTCATCACTCAGGATCCTGTCGTTGGCTATACGGACTACCCATTCTACGAGGATAACCATGTTTGATTATGTAGCTCATCGATTCGATGGCATGATTGATTACTAGAGATATGTCACATAGTTTATGAAACTACACGAGGGATATGTCATTTGTAAATAATATTTACTATCACTTTATCAGATAAAGAAATGATCAAAATAAAAGTTGTAGATCTTGATGAGTTCTACAACTTTTATGTTCAGGACTTCTTCAACTGAAATGATTTGATGTTTCAGAATGCCGTTTGAAATTGTCATTTTCTGAAATTCAAAATTTGAATGGTTCACAGGAAAAGATGACCAAAATAATAGATGTAAGAAAACAGTAAATTGATAGAGCATGATTTTAGAAAATTTTAGGAAAAAAATCAAGTAATTCGAAGTTAATACGAGGAGAAAAGACTAGTTACAAGTTTTAGCCAGAGATTAAAAAAAAACCAGAGTTTTTTAATTATTTAAAAATTGAATTTCAAATAGCATTTTGAAATATTAAATGAATTCAAATGGAAAAGTTGTAAACTACAAAGTTCTATAACTTTTCGTGATCTTCAACTTTTATTATGGTCATTTCTCCATCCCCGATCGTTGAAAAATTCAATTTTTAATACTTAATTTTTAATATTTGGCGTCTATTTGTAGGGGCGGCTGTATAGAGCCGTTCCTACAAATAGGACCATTTATAGAGGCGATTGATAACATCAACCGTCTCTAAAAATAGATTTGTAGGGGCGGCTCAATATAAAGAGTCGTCCCTTAAAAAAAAGATGGCGTTGCTGCAGATCATTTGTGTAGTAGTGGTGGTCACCTCTACGCGGCTGTTCATCCACTCGGCGTGGCGACATCCCACGGCTTGTCTTTTGGCATCTAGGCCTTGTTTAGATGCCATCCAAATTCTAAGTTTTTTCACTCTCTCTCCATCACATTAATTTTTAGCCGCTTGCATGGAGTATTAAATGTAGGTAAAAAAAATAACTAATTACACAGTTTAGTTGAAAATCACGAGATGAATCTTTTAAGCCCAGTTGGTCCACGATTGGACAATATTTGCCAAATAAGACGAAAGTGGTACTATTTATCGGGTTAAAAAAAAATATTGCAAAGTGAACAAGGCCCTATTACCAGAGCACCCCAGCCATGCTCTTCTACCAGTGCCTTCGCCGCCTTAAGCACGTCGTTAAGTTCCAAATTATTCGGTCATTGAGTAGAAGTACTTCGATTGCGAGATGTTCCCGGCAAGCTATGACGTCTATCAATCGCATGATGTGGCAAGGGGGCAGATGTTCATGAAAGAATTCTATGAGACATTGAGGGCCAGTCCGCAGTGGAACGAGACGGCGGCCTTGATTATCACATACACGATGCATTCTATGACCATGTTGTCGGAGTGCAGATGAAGATTAGAGGTTACTTTAGGTAATTTTATTTAATTTTAGTGGTGGCTGATTATAAAGATTTAGTGGTTATATTAGCTTATTTTTATAAATGGTAGAGGTGTGCAATTTTTTTTAAAAACAAAAATAGAAATTTGATGATAACAATTTGGTGAATAGACGGTCAGTTCAGCATCTTCGCTTATCTTATAACCTGTCTTTTTTAGCTTGTTTTTTTTTCAGCCGGAACAGTGATTTTCTCTCACAACAAATTAGTCGAACAGTATTTCGGTTTATTTTTTCAGCGAAGCGAAAGGGACCTTCGTTCTTTTTTTAGAATTTTTTGTAGCGTGTCTCATGGTGATTAATATGATAGAATCGTTAGTACCTTAAACAACTCAAATGGTGGACCTGAGCGATAAGAATATCTATAACTCTTATAAAGCAAAACCTCACTGGCCTATTTCTCTAGCATCTCCTTAAGCCACGTCATCCACTTCTTTTCAGTTTTTTCATTTCTTGGTCTGGCCGTCCACTAATACGATCATACCAGCCCCTTCGACTGGGGCCTTGTTTAGATTGGGGTTAGGAATCATTATTTGGCACTGTAGCATTTTCGTTTGTATTGGACAATTATTGTCCAATCATAGCCTAACTAGGCTCAAAAGATTCGTCTCGTAATTTACAATCAAACTGTGTAATTAGTGATTTTTTTATCTACATTTAATACTCCATGCATGTGTCCAAAGATTTGATATGATGGAGAGAGTGAAAAAACTTGCAATCTAAACAAGACCTGGAACGAAATGAACAGGTTCCATCATGCCATTCAATTCCTTATCCAATTGGCCTTTTAAACCTGAGACCTCCAAGAGCATGTCTTCTCGACTCCTCCACTGCCATCGAAATAATCACGCTCCACCAAGGCACAAGCAGCATGCCATTATTCAGGCTATCTCTTCGGGTTCTCATCCAAGCAAAGGAAGAGACCAGGCTACGCTCGACTCTCTCTTGCTGAAGGTCCCCCAATCTCCTATATGTATATATGGCCATCGGGCCGGCCCGGCTCGGCACGGCCCGCTGATGTCAGGCCGGCACGGTGAAAGGTTCTTGTTTGGTTTTGGTAATTGAGTGACAACTTAGGTGGACTAATTGTGTTTATGTGAGATACACAGGTGATTAGTCCACAGGTACATGTGTGTGAGCAACATATGACATGAAGATGAAAATGGCTTGGAGATGTTGCAAAGCTCACACATGTGATGATGAAGGAGCTTAAATGCACATGAGACATGACATTGAGTCATGTGATCAAGGTGGAGAAGATCAAGACAAGACTTGGCTTGATGGACCGGTTGCAAGCGTGAAGGGCAAGTCGAAGGCTTTGGAGTGATGGACCGCGTGGCGGTGAAGCTTGAGCAAGACTTGGCGCCGATGGACGATGGCAACGGTGAAGAGCAAGTAGAGTCAAGATCGATGAACCAATATGATCATGTGATGATATGAAGTGGATCATATCATTGTTGATCGTGTTGGTGCATGTGTTGCATCGACATTGAAGGAGATGGAATGGAATGCGCAAGGCAAAGGTATAACCTAGGGCATTTCATTTCACCGGTCATAGGTGTGTAGAGAAGTTTATGACCGGGTTTAGGATAGATGGCCGTACTATCAAGAGGGGCAAACTTGTTTGCATATCGGTCATCTAGTGCCACTCGAGTGATCTAACTTTGCATTGTCGCTAGGATCGAGTGGTGTGGCAAGTTGAGTGGCTAACATCCTTTGGGAAATGATTGTGAAAATGCTAACACACATACACATGGTGGTGTACATTTGGTGGTGTTGGCATATTTACAAAGGAGGTGGTGTTTGCAGGGGTGAGATGGGTTTAGGTGGTGTTTGCGGGATTCGGCGCTTTCGGGAAAATGGAATGTCTATTTTCTATTGCGCCGGATGCAAATTCTTGGTGGTTAGCACATTGGTGCAAGGGTGAAGAAGTTAGAAGTGAAAATGAGTTGGTCGCGAAGATGCCGGCGTCGGTCAACTGACCGGACGCTGGATCTGAATGCACCGGACGCTGGCAGGCTGCGTCCGGTCAGGCTGACGTACGGTGACGCAGAAGCTGGAGTGTGACCAGACGCTGGCTGCGTCCGATCGCGTTCGACCGGACGCGTCCGGTCATGCTTGGGAGCTTACTAGAAATGACCGGACGCTGAGGGTCCAGCGTCCGGTCAGTTGAGTGCTGCTACGTCCGGTCAGGTCAAGTGACCGTTGGAACCGGGACACGTGGTCATCTGCGAGCGACCGGATGCTGAGGTCCAGCGTCCGGTCAACACGACCGGAGCGTCCGGTCGGCCCGACCGTTGCCCAGTGAAGGGGTAACGGCTAGTTTAGCCCCTGGGGCTATAAATAGAAGTGGCCTTCGGCCATGGCTGGTGCTAAGCACCTCAAGGGACTTAGTGTCCATGCTTGTGAGTGTTTGGGAGCCCTCCATCACACATATACTTGATAGTGATCATTCGATTGTGTGAGTGAGCGATTCTAGTGCGATTGCATCGTGAGGTTGCATCGAGTGGCACTAGGTGATCGAGTTGCAAGCCGGTGGTGCTTGTTACTCTTGGAGGTTGCCACCTCCTAGATGGCTTGGTGGTGGTCTCCGTCGAAGCCCGCAAGAAGCTTGTGCGGCGCTCCGGAGAAGTGCTTGTGAGGGGCATTGTGCTCGCCCCGCGGGAGCCGCAAAGAGCAACTCTAGTAAAGCGTGTCATTGAGCTACCCTCACTCAAGGGGTTGGTTCTTGCGGCGCCCGACGTGCGGGCTTAGCGGGTGATGCTAATTAGCCGCCGAACCACCAAGTGAGCGGTCGACACAACGGGGACTAGCGTGTTGGCAAACACGTGAACCTCAGGAGAAAAATCATCATGTCAACCTTGTTCTTCCCGTTGGTTTGCATCCCCGTTACACAAGCTTGCGTTTACATTCATATACATTAAGCTTGTGTTGTTGCTCTTGTAATTAGATAGCTTGTGTAGCTTGCTAATTACCTTCTTGCTTGTGTAGCATAGAAGTAGCTCCCTTGCGTGGCTAATTTGGTTTTAGCAACCTTGTTAGTCATATTGCTTAGTTTGTGTAGCTAAGTATTTGCGCTCTCTAATTAGGCATTGGTTGCCTTGTTATTGAGCATTGCTAGTGAGCTTAGTTAACTTTGTGCTTTTGCTTACTAGCATGTGTAGGAGCTCCCTTGTTGCTTAAAGTACTAGTGGCATAGGTTTGTGTAACCTTGCTCCTAGAATTGTTTAGGAGAGCTCTAGCTAGCCCGGCACCTTTATTGCATAATTATTATCTTTTTAAGGTGCTAGTGAACACATATAGTGGGGTATAGTCTTGACTAGACCGATAGTCTTAATTCCGCATTTATATCGGTTAGCCGACGCGATTAAGTTTTAGAAAAGACTATTCACCCCCCCTCTAGTCGCCATCTCGACCCTTCACACGGCACACCGTGCCCCCCCCCCCCCATGCCGTGCCTTACCGGGCCTCGTGCCCTGTTGACAGCCCAAGCACGGCCCCTCGGGCTGAAATTCGGGCCGTGCCGCCCGCACAGCCTGGCCAAAACTTGCGGGCCGTGCCAGCCCACAACCCGAAATGTAGAAAACCGCTCATCAGATTCTTAATCAATAGCACATTCATAATTTTGACAAGTCATTCATAGAATCACAAAAACAACTTAACTATTTAACAACTTAAAAGCAAGACTCAAACACAACAAAAGACAGAGATTTAAAGATAGAAATGAGCTGTGTGCAATGCTGCCTCATTAAAAACCTTTTTGGGTAAAACTTACCCTTGTGAGAAACCCTAGAAAGAGAAAAAGAGTGCAGCACAGCTCTTATAATGTTCAAATGTTCAAAATACAAATACCAGATACAAGCATCATGTCTCAACTCTCAAGCCTCACAGATCTCAATCTCAACTGTCTCAAATTGAACTCTCAACTCTCAGCTCTCAGGTAGCAGCAGAAGCAGAAGCAACAGAAGCACTTGCAGATGTGCTAGCAGAAGGAGGCCCAGATCCATCTTCAGGAACATTAAGATACAGATTCTCAAAGGACTCTGCCAGCTCTTGGTTGTCAGCAGAATGTTGAAGTCTTCTATCACCCAACTCCCAGTCCTTGATGCAAGCAAGCATCTCCACATGTTCAGGCAGAAGTCTTCGGCGCCACTCCTCAATAATCCTTCCTGTTAAACTGAAACATGATTCTAAAAAGACAGTAGAAACAGGAACAGCCATAATATCTCTTGCCATTATAGAAAGAACATGATAGGTTAGTTTGTGGTCACACCACCAGAGAAGCAAATCAAAATCATCCTTATATGCAGTGACATTGTCACTATCTAGATAAGTTGTGAGCTCACAAGCAACAGAGGCAGCAGATTGAGTTGAAGTGGAGACAGAGGCAGGGGAGGAGGACCAACAACAGCTGATGATCCAGGGCCGCCAAAGATCATTCCCCATGCCTGTTTCCTCTTACCTGAGTTGACTGCAGGATGTGCAGGCCTTTGAGACCTTGTAGAACCATACTTGCTGTCATACTTGGCAAATAACTTGTAAATTTCAGTTTTAACATCAGCATAATATTTATTGTAATCAACACCAATGTGCTCTTTAAGTATTACCAGCACATTAAACAAACCTCTCAACTTAGCTCTAGGATCAAGAATGAAAGCAATAGAATATAACAGAGGTATATTTTTCCAATACTTAAGATATTTAAGCTTCATAGGATAGACAACAGCCATTAGATTTTGATCTTTTTCACTTTCATGCAAATGATGAGCAATGTCAAGCATATGGTGCAGAATTAGTGGACTAGTTGGATAGTAAACACCAGATAGAACACATGTTGATTCATAAAATAATTCTAGGAACTCCAATATCTTGGCAGCAATGAGCCAATGTCTTGGAGTCAACAATGTGCAGCCAAAATTTGCATTAATGAACACAGAAAAAACCTCCTTGTAAGGTAGCAAGTGTTTAAGCATAAGGTATGTAGCATTCCATCTCACATCCATATCTAAACCAAACTTTCTGGGTCTAACACCCTGAGCATTGCAATAATTCTTAAACATGGCAATTCTGTGATTAGATGAATTTAAGAAGTTAATAGCAGTTCTAAAATCCTCTGTGTAAGTTTTAAATCTCTTTAAACCAGATTTCACAATCAAATTAATGATATGGCAAGCACAACGCTGATGCATAAGATTATATTTACGCTTATTAGGATCTAATGAAGTAGGTGTTGGATCAGAACCTAAATAACATGCAAACATGGGTGTCAAAGTCTCCATTGCCTTAGCATTGGAGAAAGCATTGTCTAGAGTAACAGAATAAATCTTGTCAATCATACCAAATTCCTGAACCACACAAGCAATTTTTTCAGAAATGTTCTCACCAGTGTGCTTCACCTCAATCAACCTGAGGCCAATTACCTTTTTCTGTAGCTCCCAATCTGCACTCACATAATGAGCAACTACACTAATGTAGTCCTCCTTAGCATTTTCAGACCATATGTCAGATGTCAAAGCAACAGATGATGCACCAGACAAAACATGATTCTTAAGCATATTACAATGTTCAGTAAATAGAGCACGAAGGTCTCTAGTGGTGGACTGTCTAGACACCCTACGAAACCTAGGGTTATGAGCACGTTGAATGTACTCCTCAAATGCATCTGTATCACCAATACCCAAAGGCAAATCAAGCCTAGCAATCAATCTGCAGAGTTCAGTTCTAGCTACCTCAGGTTTATAATCCCAGTTATGCACAGAACCATCAGGATTGTAAGATAGCCTAGATTGAACCCTATCACGTTGA
Source organism: Miscanthus floridulus (assembly GCF_019320115.1). Lineage (NCBI taxonomy): Eukaryota > Viridiplantae > Streptophyta > Magnoliopsida > Poales > Poaceae > Miscanthus > Miscanthus floridulus. The sequence continues at coordinate 40,281,509 of NC_089597.1, forward strand.
TCAGTTTTCTGCCTACAAGAGTTCTGGTGCCTCTTCAAGTGACTAGTGCCAGCACTAGATCTAGCAGACAAGGTTGACTTACACATTTTACATCTAGCTTTAGTGCAAATCTGTACTCCATTCACAGTCTCAAATATCTCTTCAAAATCATCCCAGACAGGAGATTTGCGCTTACCAACCTTACCATTACCAGTAGCAGCAACAGATGGAACAGAGCCGTTGGAGTTGGAGCCGACCAGGTTCGCAGACGCCGTCGCCCCTTCACCACCGTCGCCGTCTCCAAGATCGACACCGAACAACGCAGCAGCGTCATCACGGATGTCGTCGTCGTTCTCGCCCTCAGGGGCCATGCCAGGTGGAAGCTCGCCATCGTCTTCAGCCATGGCCACCTCTCCAGCACCGTACCTCAACGGTGCGGGTGGCCGCCTTGCTCCTCGCTCTATGCCGTAGCTAGAGCTTGAAGCATCGGCTACCGACTTGCGAAGGAGGAAGGAATAGATCAGTTAGAGATCTCATCAAAAAAAGAAGAAAGATGGGGATTAGGGTTAGCTGGTTAGGGTTAGGGTTAGGTGCTTACCTTCGCAACCGGAGCCCGGTGCCGGAGAAGAAGAAGAAGACGGCCCCGCGGCTAGAGAAGACGACACAAGGTTAGCAAGGACGGCGAGCGGCGGAGGAGGGACAAACGGGGTCAACAGACTCACATAATCACTGAGATCTAGAGGGGAGAAAGGTAGAGGGAGAAGGGAGAGGTAGAGAGGGTGGGGAGCACGCCGGCGGCGGCGGTTCGAGGTCACCGGAGTCGGGGTCGACGACGACACAGTGGATACGGTCATACGGCGAGGCGAGGCGACTGGCTGTAGGCGAGAGTGCGAGCGGCGGCTGCGGCGCAGTGGACTGGAGAGTGGAGAGGAGAGTCAATCGGGATTTAGGTTTAGGGTTTGTGAGGGGCGCCGGCTGCCTCGCGCTTATATGGCAGAGGGAGGCCAAAGCGCCGTTGGCCGCTGGGCCGCTAGCAGGCCGCGCGGGAGCTGCTGCCGAGCCGACCTCGGGCCGCCTGCTTATTACCGTGCCGGGCCGTGCCTGCCCGCGGGCTTGCGCGACGGCCCAGGCACGGCCTGTAGCTGCGTGCCGGGCCAGCCCGGGCCCAGAGACCCTCGTGCCGGGCCGGACTCGTGTCGGGTCAAATTAGCGGGCCGTGGGCCGGGCTACCGGGCCTCGGGCTGCATGGCCAAGTATACCTATATGTAGCAGGTTCCTCCTCCCATTTTCCAGTGCGCTCCCTTCATTCCACAAAGCAAAGCAAACCAAGGGGATAAGAACAGGAGAAAAGAAAGAAAAACAAAAGCAAAGATTGTGACCAAGACCTGGATTAGGCTAGCCAACCACGGAAGAAGAAAAGCCTCCGATTCTTTCAGGGTGGGTTGCGGGCTTCGATGCCAATTTACAGGGCCAGAAAATTCTAAGAGGACTGAGGATTCTGTATGAGTGTTCATCTTTGTGGCATCACACCGGACAAGAGAGAGTAGGGGATGGAGAGTCAGAAAGGCAGTGGGTTTCTATATGTATGTATTATTTGTGTGTATGAAACTATTCCTTTTATCTGTGCCTATATAGTGACTTAAGGTACCTCATTGATAATTTTTTGTTGGGTATTTGTTATCTTTTTTTTTGTAAAAAAAGGTTCAAATTTATATTGTGCTCTGAACAATGTGTTTTAATATGTTTCCATCAATTTTTGTGTTTGTATATGGAAGTTATGGATTAATCATTGATGTTTTTCATGGTAGGATTTCCATTCAGATTGATAAACGGGTACATGTCACCTTTGATATTCCCAAGGAAACAATCTGCCTTTATCACAAGGTCCATCTCGGCTTTGTAAGCAGCATCTACTGCCACTATCAATCCGCAGCAGCGGCCCATTCAGTCAGCTAAGGATCACAATGAATTTACTAACTGTGGTTGTTTGTTCCACTCAATCCAGAGCAGCGACCAATTCAGTCAGCTAAGGATCACAATGAACTTAGGCACTGTTTAGATTCCAAAAATTTTCAACCCAAAATGTCACATCGAATTTTACGGCACATGCATAGAGTACTAAATATAGACGAAAAACAAAACTAATTGCACAATTAGGTGAGAAATCGCGAGACGAAACTTTTGAACCTAATTAGTCCATAATTAGATACTAATTACCAAATACAAACGAAAATGCTACAGTAGCCAAACAGTAGCCAACCCCAAAAAAATTGAGAACTAAACGCGCCCTTACTAACTGTAGTTGTTTGTTCCACTCTTTCTGTGTTGCGGGCTTTGAGAAAGCTCCTCTCAAGTCAAAGTGTTGTCACCTGAATCGATCATAAGTTATTTCCCATAGTTAAATCTGCACTACTGAGTTTTTTCAAACATTCACAGATTTTTTATTTGATCATGTATTTTCCTTTTTTCTATGCCTTTATAATTCATATTTAAGGATTTTCTTAACAATTAAAATTGTTTGTCTTAATTTAGTTTAGATGGCAGCACAATTATATTTCTTCAAAGGTTTATCCATACAAGAATATATAAATCAAACTAATATATCTCATAGTTTTATTTATAAAAAATTTCCGCGGCAACGCGCGAGGTATCCATCTAATTTTTGTAAAAAGAAAGATGCTTTGATTTAACCACAAATGTGAACTGAAACATGTGTCAACCGAGTTGACGTTTTTATTCTGCATACATACAACAAAAAAATGACCAATGGAGAGATGAACGTTGTGCCTTCCTAGAATCAAGCACATTATTGACCATGATAACTAAGCATCAGCAGTAGAGTCATTCTTATCCTCGTCAAGGAACGGGTAGTCCGTGTAACCAATAATAGGGTCGTGGGTGTAGAACGTGGAGAGCCTTGCATATGCGACAAGGTCAGTATAGCCCTCCGCTACAACATTGTTGCCTTCGTCAGTGAATTTTTTGTATTTTGGTTCCTTTTAAAAACATTTTTTACAAAAGACCTATGCCAAAATGTTTGCTGAAAATAGACCATTTTTTAGGCGTCTTAGAACATGACGCCAAGGTATGAGGGTCGGCGTCGACTGATACGACGCCGAGGTCTTGCCACATCACGAACGACCCCGGTCGACGGCGACACGGTGGCGCATGGGGTCTGACACGTCAGCGTTGTGTCAGCCAACGCCATAGGCCCAACCTCGGCGCGGTGGGACTACACGCCGAGATATTTGCACCATCCGGCGCGCGGCCCAGGTGGCCCAACAACGCTTCGTGGCCCAATAGCTCGGCGCGGGGTCACTTAACGCCGAGCCACCAGACTCGGCGCGGCCCGACTCAACGCCGAGGTCTGGACTCTTGAAGCCGCGCCGCGGCCCCCTTCTTCTTCCTCCCTCCATTCTGAAAGCGCCAGCTCTCTGTTCGTCTCCCCCCACGGCCCCCACGAAACCCTAACCCCCAAATGCGACCCTAGGTGCTCGGATCTCGTCTCCTGAAGCTTCCTCGAGGTAATGGTCCCTCCCCTCCTCCAATCTATCCGCGTAGATGTGCTTGCATTGTCTCTAATCATGTGGAATCATGGGTGTATGGTGTTTTGGTATATGTGTATTTGCATTTGCAAAATGTATGGCTTAGGTTGATTGAGTGCATTGTTGTTTAACTGTTTTATGTGCTGAACATGTTAGGTTAGTTTGGTTTCTAGTTATTTTGGTCATTAGGGTTCTTTGTTTATTGTAGGTGTCATTAGGGTATCGGAATTCTCCTCCATCGCTGCCTTCGCTCGGCGCACACGCTCAAGCTTCTTCTCCCGCTCCGCCCTGTACGCAGCAACACGCCTCCTCTTCCTTATGCTCCTTTTCTATAGCCTCATGTCTGCGTCTCTGCTCAAACCTCTCCTTAACCTCCGCATCCCACTCCTTCAGGCCTTCTAGATGCTGCTTGTCCGACTCCTTGATCTCAGTGTCAATCCACTGCTCAAAGTCACACAGTGGTGGAACGGTCTGTAAGAAAAACAAATTGTTACAAAACAAATAAATAAGCAATACTTAATATCACAAGAAAATTAATTAACACACAATAAAAATTCCTCACAATCGATGCACGGCGCTATTGCTTTGTAGGTTCCCATGCATAATTGGGACACATACAGTACCTCTGTCTATATGTTTCCTCATCTTCAGATATGTCTACCTTGCAAGGATCACCACAAAAGCACATGGGTCGAGAAACACCTTCAGGGAGAGGCTTTAGGTCGTAGGGATTTGCCCTCTGGCGACCATAGCTACAATTGAAAGAATTTAGTCATATTAACGGAGAACCAAACCTAAACCTATGATTTTCTATTTATTGCACAAATAATGAATAAACATTGAGATTACCTTGGAATACGAGCTTTACCACGCCTTGGCATCCTAACATTACGTAGAAAAAAATCAATCCAAAGTACCTTGCAACGAATGTAAAGCTACTAACACTAAATCACCATACCTCCCAAATAAGCTTTTCATTACAAACCCTAAGCAAATTTGAATCCCAACAAACACAAAATTTAACTCAATGATTATAAACCAGAACATATACAACAACAACAACCATATATTTGGGTCATTCAATCATTTGAACCACCATCCATTGCACGAATGACATGAACATGAACCAAACCTATAATGTCAAGTTCAAAAAAAAACACAAACAACCGAATCTAAATAGATGAAATGAAAGAGGGGAAAGAGGAGTACCTTGGCAAAACGTCAAAACCCTTGATCTGGCCTCCCAAGAGCTGGATTTAGGATTTAGGGTTCATGGGAAGAGAGAGGGAGTGGGAAATGGCCACCTGTTGGTTTTGAATGGAGGGAGGAGGAAGAAGGGGGCCGCGGCGCGGCCTCAACTGACCGAATCTTGGCGTTGAGTCGGGCCACGCCGAGGTTAGCGTCTCGGCGTCAGCTGATCGCACGCCGACCTCTTGGCCCACGAAGCGTTGTTGGACCGCCTGGGCCACGCGCCGGATGGTGCCAAGAGCTCGGCGTGACTCCCCACCGCGCCGAAGTTAGGCCTGTGGCGTTGGCTGACACGACGCCGACGTACTGGGCCCCATGCGCCAGCCCCGGAGTCGTCGGTGACGTGGCAAGGACTCGGCGTCGTGTCAGTCGACGCCGACCTTCATACCTCGGCGTGATTTCCTAAGACGCTTAGAAATGGTCTATTTGTAGCAAAAGTTTTGGTATGAGTCTTTTTATAAAAATATTTTAAAAAGGGACCAAAATGCAAAAATTGCACCCTTCGTCATGGTCATACCCGCCAGCTGCTATGAACGTACCATTGAACGTCTTCCGGAACGGCAAAAGCCTGTGTGGGATCTGCCTACGTCCATCAACGACAGCCATCCGGGGCTCCACCATGTGACAGTACAAGAACCCATCGTCCCTATTGAGCTGCCGAACCATGTAGTCGGCGAGTGCCACAGGGTCGGAGTCTACGCAGTCCATGTAGTCAAGGAATGGAGAAAGCCTGATACCCACACGATGAGCACCAACCTCACGGACCACGGCGTCGACCACCTCGACCGTGAAGCGGCACCGATTCTCGAGGCTTCCGTCATACTCGTCGTCACGGTCGTTGGCGCTATCCTTCATGAACTGCTCGAGGAGGTACCCGTTTGCGCCGTGGATCTCCACTCCATCGAACCCGGCTTCGATGGCATTCCGCGCGGCGCGCCTAAAGTCATCGACAATACCAGGGATCTCGTCCTTCCGCAGCCGCCGTGGCTTGGAGTACACCATGCCAGGCTCTGCATCAGGGGAGATTTGCTTGTCCGTGCTCGAGACGGGCGCCTGTCCGTTAGGCTGAAAATCGGCCGGTTGGCTCATAAGCATTCACAAAGTAACGTTTAGCAGCAAGAAAAATCAATCATGTGCTCCCTCCGTCCAAAAATAAATATCGTTATGGTATTTATCTGCTCAAACTTACTTAATTTTGACTAGATTTCTAAAAAAAATATTAGCAACATTTGTATCTTTAAATAAGCTTATTATATAAAAACAGGTTCAACAATCTATCTAATGATATTAATTATGTACTATAAACACTACTCCCTCCATCCCAAATTATAAGACGTTTGACTTTTTTTTGACCCCCAAGTTTGACTACTTGTCTTATTAAAAAAATTATGCAAACATTGTCAAAATTAAGTCATTCTTGAAGAAATTTTATTAATAAAGCAAGCCACAGCAAAAGATGTGACATTTTGCACAAATTTTTGAATAAGACGAGGGTGAAACTTAGGGTCAAAAAAAATCAAACGTCTTATAATTTGGAATGGAGTTAGTAATAGTTTCTTGTATATATTTGGTCACGTTTAACTTCACGAGAATAACACTTATTTTTTGACTGAGGGAGCAGTTGATAGACCGTACCATGCGTGTTCGTAAGTACTCCTGTATCACATACCGTTGGTGGATACCCTGCCGACATGCCACATCTGGCAGAAGAAGAGCGTGCCCTTGCGGTGGACGGCGTCGACGACGGGCTTCCATGCTTCGACCTGCTCCTGTGTCCAGATGCCGGGGGCCTCCGGGTATCCCTGCACGGTGCCCGACACACCCGTGGCCTCGGTGATGAGGAGGCCACCCCTAGTGGCTCGCTGCGAGTAGAACACAGCGGCGTGCGGCTGCGGCACATTGCAGTAGGAGCGGCACCTCGTCATCGGCGCGAGCACCACCCGGTGGGAGAGCAGGAACTGGCCCATATTGTACGGCGTCATCAGCGGCATGGCCTCCTTCGCAGCTTGCTGCGCCATCTTGCCTGCGTCTTCCGTCTCGGTCGCCGGCGTGCTGCAGATGTGATGGAAAGCCGCGGTCACTTGCTGGCTCTCTCCGCTCTTGCTCGCTTGCTCTGATTCTGGCTTTGCTTGTCCTCTCACCTCTTCTCTTGCGTCTCGTGGCAGGGGTGTGGCTGATGCATTTGCTTTGCTGCCCGGCCGTTTCTTTCTGAAGGCTAGTTTGGGACTTGAACATTATTCCAGGAATCTTCCAGCTGCTTTGTCAACTCCGGTGCAGATAATTTAAACACAAAGTCTCAGAAAATTGGAAAGAAATCAAGAAAATCAGAAATAAAGCAATAATATAAGGAAGTCATGTGCACCGGCCGTTTCTTGCTGACTATCTTGATTGTTCACGTGGCCATTGCGTCACACCCTATCCCTCGTGCACTTGGAGCGTGATTTTTTTTTTTCTAATTACACGAGTACAGGCACAGTGTGTTTGGTAGGCCGGATGCGGCCAGCCTGGCCTGTCTGGTGCAGTTTTGTGGTGTTTGGTTGCCTGGTCCATCGTTTGGACATGATGCAAAACGCCCCTTGCAGCATGGCTCCACAGAAACGCACTAGACCGGCTAGGGTTGTGCAATGATGAACTTGTTTTTTTAGTCTGAGACAATAGGATTGTGCAATGATGATTAATTGTTTCATTCTTCATGGTCTTGAGGTTGTGCTATGATGAACTTGTTTTTGAGACCGAGACAATTTGATTTGTGCAATGATGATTACTAGTTTAAGTGTTCCATGATCCTTTGCTATTCGCAGTAGCCCTGTGATGGCAATGTTATCATATCTTAGCAATTCTCCGTCCGTTGTATGTGTTGTTTTGTTTTCATAGTTGCTATTTTTGTGCATTTGTTACTGAGCATAAGCCTGTCGTCAATGATGTTTTTACTTCACATAACTTGCTAGTTATTCTAGTACTGAGCATACCTAGGAAATGATTATTTCTTGGCTAGCTGATGGATTTTGGCACTCAAGGAAATTCAAGGTCACCAAGGAATTTTTGTTTTCCGGTAGTGAATCCACGTGGGGTGTGGACTGTGTTGTGTGTCTTCCAAGATTTTTCTCCATTTTTTTTTCGTGCCATGTTTTTGTAATTTATATTTATATACATACTCCAAAATACAAAAATAATAAAATGGGGCTATATTACACGTCAACTCCTACATTTATTACATAAATATGAGTAGAATTGTCGCTACTGTAGTATAAAAATGTGTTGGAGCATCCCACTACCACAATTCTAAATTACCTTGAGTGCTAAAAATTTCCTTGAGAGCCAAAACAAAATCGCCAAAAAAAATGTAGTTTCCTTGGCTGCGGACATAGACCTCCAAGGAAATGGATATTCATGAGTGCTAAACCAAACCGCGAAGGTAATTGCTCATTTTCTTGAGTGTCAGTCCAAACCGCCAAGGTAATTCTATGTTTTATTGAGTGTTATTACAAACTGCCAATGTGATTGCTCATTTCTTTGGGTGCTATTCGAAACCACCAAGGTAATTCGTATTTTCTCGAGTGCTATTCAAAACCGTCACGGTAATTCATATTTTCTTGGGTGTAATTGAAAGCCCCCAAGACAATCCTCATAACTTTAAAATTCATTTTTTTGAATTTTTTCAAATGACCTCGGATGGAGATACGACCTCAACCAAAAGTATAGTATTCGACAAGATCTAAAACTTTCCAGTTTAAACTTTTAATATTTGAAGTCGTCTAGGATCTCAAATATTCATTACAAGATACATTAAAGTGATACAATAGAAAAGAATAATTGACTTAGTCACAAGTTACTTAAAGGTATAATGATAAGTGCTCTTCATCTAAAGCACTATAAGTCACAAGTTCAATCCCTAGCAAGCGCATGAAAAGGATTTTGTTGATTTATGGTTTTTGCTCTCGCGCTATATTTTCTTGGAGGTTGCTGGCCCTCGAGGAAAAGGGATTTTGTTGATTTATGTTTTTTTTGCTCTTGTGCTATATTTTCTTGGAGGTTGCTGACCCTCAAGGAAACTAATTTTCTTGATGGTTAGGAATATTTTCTTGAAGGTTTTCGGCGCTAAAAAACTAGTTTACTCAGGGGTTGGAACATTTTTTTTGTCGCTTTAAGGTGTGGTCCTAGTTTCCTTGGCAGCTAGCCCTCCAAGGAAGTCATTGTTGAGTGCCAAACTGGCAAGGAAAACAATTTCCCTTATCCTATATCCTTGAATGAATTTGCTTGATGGTTTGTAGCCAGGGATCACTTTCTTGACGGTTTAGCCATTTTCCTTGGTGATTTTAGACACTCAAAGTAATTTGGGATTCTGGTAGTGTCGTAGATAGCCGCCTAGTTGCCAACGCGCTTGTAGCGCAGTGGTGAGCGCACCCGTCGTGGAGGCCACCCACCTGCGTTCGAATCCCAGTTGTGGATCGGCCGGGTGTGGCACCTGGGTTTTTCCTCCCCATATTTGTTTCGTGCAGGTCCTGGACACTCGCGTGGCGCTACAATTGGACTACAACGTACCCGTCGTCTACGAGGCTCGAGTGGCTTCGGTGATCTCCAGAATGATGTTTAAGGTGTATAGGTTGTAGTTTCTATGGGTATGCGTGTGTGGTGGTGTAAGTGTGTTGTATAGAATACAGATACTACAACTTGTATACTAGGAGTCCAGGCTAAAAAAAAAAATAACCGCCTAGTTCCACTCCCATCCCTTTTGAAGGGAAAACCCTCAATTTCCTAGTGCACGACCTTTCCCCTATACATGAGATGAGAGCACTGTCCGGACCTTTACACGTACTAGTTTCGTCTCCATGTCGTCGATTTGCAAAGGAAACAATACATCGTGGCTGCTATGCTAAGGCCCACCACATCAACTGAGACCAAGTGGACGATGGAAACAGTGACGACTATCCACTATCCAGGTTCCAGGGGATGGGAAGTTGGGAATCAAAAGAGGGCAAGTCAAATCGCCAAGAGGGAAGATGCAAAACCGCCACGCCTGGAGGGTCCACTCCGACACCTATAAATACTGGGGCCGTACATCCACAAGCAGCCACACAGAGCAAACCAGAGCAAGCGAGAGCCCAGAACAAGCTAGTAGGCACGCCGTCGATCTGAAAGCCGGTAGGCACTACTGCAAGATGGTGCATCATCAGGAGGCCATGCCGCTGCTGACGCCGTTCAAGATGGGGCAGTTCGAGCTGTCCCACCGGGTGGTGCTCGCGCCGCTGACGAGGTGCCGCTCCTACGGCAACGTGCCGCAGCCGCACGCCGCCGTGTACTACTCGCAGCGAGCCACTAGGGGCGGCCTCCTCATCACGGAGGCCACTGGTGTGTCGTCCACCGCGCAGGGGTACCCGGAGGCCCCCGGCATCTGGACGCAGGAGCATGTCGATGAATGGAAGCCCATCGTCGACGCCGTCCACCGCAAGGACGCGCTCTTCTTCTGCCAGATGTGGCATGTCGGCAGGGTATCCACCAACGGTACGTGACGTAGTACTTTAGAAAACTACCATATACTTACATTTGAGGTGATTGATTTGTCTGCTGCTAAACTTTTGTGAGTGCTTGTGATCCAACCGGCAGATTTCCAGCCTAACGGACAGGCGCCCATCTCGAGCACAGACAAGCAAATCTCCCCGGATGCAGAGCCCGGCATGGTGTACGTGTACTCCAAGCCACGGCGGCTGCGGAAGGACGAGATCCCGGGGATCGTTGACGACTTCAGGCGCGCCGCGCGGAACGCCATCGAAGCCGGGTTCGACGGAGTGGAGATCCACGGCGCGAACGGGTACCTCCTCGAGCAGTTCATGAAGGACAGTGCCAACGACCGTGACGACGAGTATGGTGGAAGCCTCGAGAACCGGTGCCGCTTCGCGGTCGAGGTGGTCGACGCTGTGGTCCGCGAGGTGGGTGCTCATCGTGTGGGTATCATTCTTTCGCCATTCTTGACTTCATAGACTGCGTAGACTCCGACCCCGTGGCGCTCGCCGATTACATGCAGCCTGTTCGCTTACTCGTAAATGATCGTAAATTTCCAATCAGGAACAGTGTTTTTTTCTCACACCAAATCAGCCAGCAGTAAATAATCCACGATACGGTATGGCCTCCCGAACAGGCTGCCATGGTTCGGCAGCTCAATTAATAGGCACGAGGGGTTCCTGTACTGTCACATGGTGGAACCCATCGTTGATTTTTTTTAGGAACAGGAGGGGCTTGGAGCCCCTACGGCTATCTTTGATGGACGTAGGCAAATCCCACACAGGCTTTTGCCATTCTGGAGGACGTTCAATGGTATATTCATCGCATCCGGCGGGTATGATCGTGAGGAAGGCAACAAGGTTGTAGCGGAGGGCTATACTGATCTAGTCTCCTATGGGAGGCTCTTCTTGGCTAATCCGGATCTGCCGAGAAGATTTGAGGTTGGCTCGTCACTGAATAAGTATGATCGGCACGTTCTATACCCAAGACCCTGTTGTTGGTTACACGGACTACCCGTTCCTTGACGACGACAAGAATCACACAACTGCTGATCCTTAGTCATTCTGGTCAATAATGTGCTTGATTCTAGGAAGGCACAACGTTCATCTATCCATCGGTCATTGGTTTGTTGTATGCAGAATAAAAACGTCAACTCGATCGGTTGACACATGTAACTCTTTCATTATGGCTGTGTTTAGTTCGCGAAATGAAAATTTTTGGATGCCAAATCGGATGTTTCGGGGATGTCGGAAGGGGTTTTCGGATACTAATAAAAAAACTAATTACATAGCTCGCCTGAATTTATTAAGCCTAATTAATCCATCATTAGCGCATGTTAGTACTGTAGCACTTATGGCTAATCATGGACTAATTAGTCTTAAAACATTCGTCTCGCGATTTCCAACCAAACTGTGCAATTAGTTTTTTTCCGTCTATATTTAATACTCCATATATGTGCCGCAAGATTCGATGTGATAGTTTGGGTGAAAATTTTTAGGAACTAAACGAGGCCTATATCTCTCTGTTCACTGTTGTGGTTAAATCAAAGCATTTTTCTTTTTACAAAATATAATCTTGTCGCTCGTGTCCACCATTTGAACTAATATGTTGCTTGTGCTTATGCTACGGTGTCATCTAAAAACATAAATCAACCAACCAAAAGATAATATATGTTCTGATAATTGAACATGAATGGCACTAAAAAAGTCCATGTTACCCTAATTAAAATGTGAATAGAATTTACCAATATTGATGGCTACATCCATAGCCAAGGTTTTTTTTTATCATTTGTGTTTGAAAAACTCAAGTCACAAATCTTTGTGAAGATCAACACAGTTAAAAATTCAATCCCTCATCCAAAGACTCCTACCATCGAGGAATGTTCAAAATATTGCACATGCTAATCAATACAAACAGGTTTTTAGCCATCGCGCTGGTCCACCCGCATTGGACCCCCACACCGCGAGCCGCTTGCGCCACGCGCACCGGGTCCCCATGCCACGTGCCGCCTGCGCCACCACTAGGGGTGTGTGAACGGATCGGATGTGGATGGATATCGCTGATATTACATTTGTTTTCGTATTACTATTAGGATTCAGATTCGAATACACAGATAATATCATCTATGTCGGATAGTATGTGAATGGATATCGACATTATAAATATACGATTTAAGTATTCGGATACGAATGTTGCATCGAATGACGAATATTCGGACTCGGATACAAACACATCTGAACTTCTCTAAACAGATTCGAACTCGAATACGGTCGCAAAATATTCGTACCATTTGAGGTAGCCGCCATGGAACGCGCTGGGCTCTCATGCCACCCGCCGCTGGCCGGGTCGCCTGCGCCACCACACCGCGGCTATCAAGGCAGCCCGCGGTGGCGGTCGGGGCCCGACAGCGCCGCCACGGTGTGGCTCCTATGCCACCCGCACCGGATCCCCACGCTTCCTACCGCCTCACCACCACGTTGAGCCACCCACGCCGCCGGTTGGGGCCTGACCGTGCCACCATACCTAACATTCGGCAAACTGTGGCAACCAAAGAAAATATGGCTAGCAAAATCAAAAGCCACACTTGTGACAAAATTTGGCAAGAAATGAGTCTATGACATAAGGGACATAGTGTTAAGAAAGTGTGACACGGCATAGTTATGGCAGCAAGCCAAACAACTGTAGAAAATAACTGTGGCATTAATATAGAAGTTATTACCCGGTTTGTTTTAGTTTTGGCCGTCGATAATGCTTAGGAGCGGGCGTCCGTCGCGCCTGCTTCCTTGTGTCTTCCCATCTCTCTCTCTCTCTCTCTCTCTCTCTCTCTCTCTCTCTCTCTCAAAATATCTCCCACTCCCGTGCTCGCCCATCGCGTGCGGCGGCGCGTGCGCTCGCTACTCGGTTGTTGTCTTCTTCCCAGTTGTGCACCCCAACTCACGCCGCGCGGCTCCCCCATCCAGCGTCGTGCTCCCATCCCACACCGTGCCCCCTCCGTCGCTGTGCCATGCTCTATCCCCCGCGCGCCCCTGCTGTAGCTCGCTGCACACCGCGCCCCCGCTGCTGCGCACTGGGTGCTCTGTTGGGGTGTTGTTGAGGTGTCGCCGCCACCGCCGTTCCCCACCAGAAGGTCGTGGTCGTTGTCGACGCCGTGACGCACGACCTCAGTAAGGAGATGTTGCGATAAAAACATATGTTGCGAGCGTATGTTTTAAGTGTTTCAGACGTTTCAAAGGTATGTTATAATTGTTTCATATGGATGATGCAAAAGTAGATCGGGGATGTTGCACATGTTGCTAATGTTTCAGGGGCATGTTACAAGTGTTTCAGAGGTGTTGTTCAAAATATTTCATCTATTCTAGACGTATGTTGCAAGCGTTCTGATCTGGATGTTGCATATGTTTCACACATATATTGCAAGAATATGATCCAAATGTTTCAGTCGTTTCAGTCTTATGTTGCAGTAAGTGTTTTCTTGTTGCAAGTTGCAAGTGTTTTTATCTAATGTTGCATATGTTTCACACATATGTTGCAAGTGTATGTTCTAGATATTTCATCCGTTTCGTACGGATGTTGCATTCAAGTGTTTCGTGTTGTTTTGAGAGTCAAGGGGCGTGGTGAGTGATGGTGGCATGGCATGACGCTGGGAAATGATGGGCGCCGTGAGCTGGGGCCAACGGACAGGGTGCACGGCGCGCTGGTGTCATGTGGACGTGGTGCACTGTTGGCTGCCTGTCGGGGCGCGACGGGGCGGGGTGTGTTTGCGGGACAGGGCGAACAACCTCGAATCGAGGCGGACAGGGCGAGTTGCGTGTGCGAGACGAGTCGTGTGGACACGTGGACGCTGCGACAGGATGGGTGCGCGTGCGGGGCGAGAATAAAATCAGCGCACAGGGGTAAGCTGCGCAAGCGTCCGGACTCGTCCTCGCACCAGACGTCCGGGGGCTGGTCATTTGTTTAAGTACTATATATAATGGCGTGAACATATAATAGAACATAGAAGTCATTACCGGTTTGTTTTAGTTTTGGTCATTGGACTTCCGGGGCTGTCCTAGCCGCACGGTCCGCACAGATGATCCGCCAAGAATTTAAAGACGGGTACGTGTAGCATTACGTAGTACAGTGGTAGATAAGCTGCCTCGCTCACTCGCTCTACTCGGTCTCCTCCTGATGACTGGCGCTTCAGACAGCGTGATCGGCTGGGGTAGCTTGTTGGCTGGGCTGGCCAGCCCCCTCATAGGGATACTGTTTCAATAAATCAGCCAGTAGTATTTTTTTTTCACATAAATAAATCAGCAACGATACGAACCAGCCAACCGAACAGCCTGAGAGTCAGCAGTCCGCACTGCATCCACCATAAAGATGGCAACGGCCCCGATACCCGACGGGTATTTGATCCATTAGGGAATAGGGATGTGATCATATCTTTACCCGCGGGCATCTAAATGGACAAGAATCCATCCCCGACGGGTATAGCGGTACGGGAACGTTCCTTGTTTATCCGTCCCCGTTACCCGTTGGGGAACCCGATTATTTGAGCTGTCATGCGAGTATTAGGCCAAAAGAAGCTCAACATAGGTATTTTGGTCCAAATATGAACAATGATATATATAGTTTGTGTGTTCTAGAAATCCTAGTTTAATTTTTTTTCTCACCATCTCCGCCAGCAGCACAAGCACGCCTGCCTCACGAGCGCTCGTGCCCCTCGCTTCCTCAGTTCGATCTCTCTGCCATCTTTGTTCGTCCTCCTCGCAACCTCGCTCCTTCTCCTCGGCATCTCCGAGACTTCGACACTTATACCCGGGTGAAGAAGAAACGTCTCCGATTGCAAAGCTACCACCCCCAAGTGTCCTTGTTTATCGGGTATGCAGTACCCGTCGGGTATCTGTTACCCGACCGATGCCCGACGGGTACGGGGATGGACAAGAATCTATACCCGGGGACAGAGACGAGATGAATTCTCCGTAGCGAGAAAGAGAACGTTCCGACGATACCCGACGGGTACATCCCGTTGCCATCCTTAATCCGCCATCCATTCGTCCGTCAACGGTCACAACAAATAACAAACTAAAGGATGACGGAAGTGGTGACGACTTTCGACGACGAGTCGGCCGTTGGA
Organism: Miscanthus floridulus; assembly: GCF_019320115.1. Taxonomy (NCBI): domain Eukaryota; kingdom Viridiplantae; phylum Streptophyta; class Magnoliopsida; order Poales; family Poaceae; genus Miscanthus; species Miscanthus floridulus. The sequence goes on from NC_089597.1 coordinate 40,296,896, forward strand.
GTACAGGAAGCCGAGTAAACGAGAAATATGGGAGCTAGCCGCCGGAGGCAATGAGCTATTGGTTGGAGCAACGTATAAATTTCCGTCGAAAGATGAGGCAGGGGCAGAGCAAAACCAAACAGGAATAGCTTTGACGCAAGCAAGCAAGCAGTAGAGGCAAAGCAAAAGCAAGGTAGCAGTTTAAGTACGTACAAGCAAAGATGGGGCACCAAGAACAAGATGTGATCCCGCTGATGACGCCGTACAAGATGGGGCAGCTCGAGCTCTCCCACCGTGTGGTGCTCGCGCCGATGACGCGGTGCCGGGCCTACGGGAGCGTGCCGCAGCCGCACGCCGCCGTGTACTACTCGCAGCGCGCCACCAGGGGCGGCCTGCTCATCACCGAGGGCACGAGTGTGTCTGCCACCGCGCAGGGCTTCCCGGGGTCCCCTGGCATCTGGACGCAGGAGCAGGTCGCGGCGTGGAAGCCCATTGTCGACGCTGTCCACCGCAAGGGCGCGCTCTTCTTTTGCCAGATTGCGCACGCCGGAAGGGCCTCAACCAACGGTACGTGATCGAGCGCAAGTTTAGTATCAGCTCGTTTGAGTGATCCCGTTGCTAATCCCTTTGTGAACCACTGGCAGATTTTCAGCCAGACGGTCAAGCGCCGATCTCGAGCACGGACAAGCAGCTCCCCCCTGACGCCGAGTCTGGTACGGTGTTCTCCAAGCCACGCCGGCTGCGGACCGACGAGATCCCAGGGATCGTCGATGACTTCAGACGTGCCGCACGGAATGCGATTGAGGCCGGGTTCGACGGCGTGGAGATCCACGGAGCACATGGATTCCTCGTGGAGCAGTTCATGAAGGATGGCGCCAACGACCGCACCGACAAGTACGGTGGCAGCGTGGAGAACCGGTGCCGCTTCGTGGTTGAGATCATCGACGCTCTGGTCCATGAAGTCGGTGCGAATCGGGTTGGCATTAGGCTTTCCCCTTTCGCGGATTACATGGACTGTGCGGATTCCGACCCCTCGGCACTCGGCGACTACATGGTGCGGCAGCTCAACAAGCATGAGGGGTTTCTCTATTGCCACTTGGTAGAGCCTCGGATGTCCATCGTCGATGACCGTAGGCAGATTCCGCATAGACTCCTACCATTCAGGACGGTGTTCAATGGCGCCTTCATCGTCGTTGGTGGTTATGACAGGGAGGAAGGAAACAAGGTGGTTGCCGAGGGCTACGCGGACCTCGTCGCATACGGAAGGCACTTCTTGGCCAATCCGGACCTAGCTAAGAGGTTTGAGTTAGATGCGACCCTGAACAAGTATGATCGCTCCACCTTTTACACACAAGACCCTGTCATTGGCTATACAGACTATCCTTTTCTTAGCGACGACAGCAAAGACTTACCTGCTCAAGATTAATTGTATGGATGATCGGTTTAATCACAGCTGGTGCACGAGATCGATACTACTCTATCCATTACAAAATATATGTAAGGTGCATTGTTTTTGTTTTAAGTTATTTTTTTTAATGTTTGACCAAATTTATAAAAAGTACAATAAACACTATAAAGACATTGCAAATGTGACTATAGTTGTTCAGGGTGGAATTTGATGTTGCAAATGTCAAAATTAAAGAAGTTTTACTTATTCTTTCTATTCTTTTTTAAAAGAGTTCTGTATTGCTGTTTAGATTGCAGCAGTGAGATACAAATACAATTGCAGTGGAGTTGTATCTGTTAGCATATTAAGAGTTGTAGAGTTATAGTCTCTTTATTTCCCATCTCTTTGTATTCCCTTGTACTCTCTATATAAACCCACATGAGATTAGTGGAAAGTGAGTTGAGTTATTCCTCCAATTATTCTCCAATTTTTGCCGAGCTTCCCTGCTCCTCTACCTTCATCTAACCTTGACTTCCTGTCAGAGTTTGACTATGTGTCTAGCCCTGTTCCTTCACCCATTGTTGCAGGTACTGGTGTTGCAGGTACTGGAGTCCCAGGACCTGGTGTGGCCGGCTCTGGATTACCTCCCGCTGCACCCGATGCCTCTCGGGTTGTTGCCAGCGGGAACTTGGGCCACCCTGCTGGATCTTTAGAGGGTGCTGGAGGAGGTTCTTCGGCCGGTGCTGGACCTCGGTCGCCCTCAGTAGCGTCCTCTGGGTCGCCCCCAGCAATGGCATCCAGCGCCGCCAGCGCTCGTGGTGGCGTTGTACCCTCGCCTGGTGCTTGTGCCTGCGTCTGGCTCTCTTCCACAGGGTGCCATTCGAATAACACCTGCTGCAAATGATCATGTCATGGTTACTCAAGGCGAGCAAGGTTTTCGACAGCCCAGGACACCTATGAATCTGCAGGCCACTATTTTGTCTTCTATTCCGAAGACCTACCGTGGTGCTTTGGCCGATCCAAACTGGTGCGATGCTATGCAAGAGGAATTCACAGCCCTCCAAGCAAATCATACATGGGATCTTGTTCCTCCTCCTCCTGGCACTAATATTATTACAGGCAAGTGGGTCTATAGGCACATATTGCATCCGGATGGCACACTGACTGTTACAAAGCTTGTTGGGTACTTCGAGGCCTTACACAGCGTCCTGGCATTGATTTTGGTGAGGCATTCAGTCCTGTTGTGAAGCCCGCCACTATCCACACAGTTTTTTCTCTAGCAGTCTCTCACAACTGGGCGGTCCACCAGTTAGATGTCAAGAATGCTTTTCTTTACGGCATTTTGGAAGAAACAGCTTACTGTGCACAACCGTCTGGGTTCATTGATTCTTCCAAGCCTGACCATGTGTGCCGTCTTAATAGGTCACTCTATGGTTTAAAACAGGCACCCCGAGCTTGGTACAACAGGTTTGCTTCCTTTATATATACGTTCTATTGGATTTCTGGGAGCAAAATCGGATACCTCTCTCTTTATTCTTCGGCGCGGTTCCGACATGGCATACTTGCTTCTTTATGTTGACGATATTATATTGACGGCCTCTTTTGGAGATCTCCTATGTAGCATTGTGGCTTCTCTTACAGCGGAATTCTCCATGAAGGATCTCAGGCTTTTGCATCATTTTCTTGGGACGACTGTCTCCAGGAGTTCCACTGATATGTTTCTCTCCCAGTGGCACTATATCCTTGAACTCTTGGAACGTGCTGGTATGACTGGATGCAAACCTTGTTCCACCCCGATTGACACTAATGCCAAGCTCTCCGCTGATGGACCTCCTGTTGCCAACGTCACTGATTACTGGGCTCTCGCTGCTGCATTACAGTACCTCACTTTTACTCGCCCCGACATCTCCTATGCTGTGCAACAGATTTGTCTTTATATGCATGATCCTCGTGAGCCACATCTTGCCTTGATTAAGCGTGTTCTCCGCTACATCAAGGGCACCTTGGACTATGGTTTGCAGTTACTTCGCTCCTCCACTTGTGACCTTGTGGCATATTCAGATGCTGACTGAGCAGGTTGTCCGGATACTCGCCGTTCTACCTCGGGTTATGCTGTCTTTTTGGGCAATAATTTGGTCTCCTGGTCTTCAAAGCGCCATCACACCATGTCTCGCTCCAGTGCAGAGGCCGAGTATAGAGCTGTCGCTAATGCCGTGGCAGAAATCTCATGGCTCCGCCAATTACTTCAGGAGCTTCATTTCTGTCCCCGACGTTCTTTTGTGGTTTTTTGTGATAATGTTAGTGCAGTTTATCTCTCAACCAATCCAGTGCAACATCAGCGCACTAAACATGTTGAGATCGATCTTCATTTCGTAAGGGACAAAGTTGCTACAGGGGAAATTCGCGTTCTTCATTTGCCCTCTACATCTCAATATGCAGATGTGTTCATCAAGGGTCTTCCTACTTCCATATTTACAGAATTTTGCTCCAGTTTGAATGTCTCCACTCCGGATCAGTGTCGACGTTCCAACTGCGGGGGGGGGGGGGGGGGGGGGGGGGGGGGTGTTTAGCATATTAAGAGTTGTAGTCTCTTTATTTCCCATCTCTTTTGTATTCCCTTGTACTCTATATAAACCCACATGAGATTAATGAAAAGTGAGTTGAGTTATTCCTCCAATTATTCTCCAATAGTATCGCACACGTTACGTGCCTTTTATTTATCCGGTTGGGGGTGGTTCATATGAGCATGGTCCTAGTGTTTGGTTCAGGGACACGTGATTCCCTCTAGATTCGGGACATTTCCATCCCTAAAAAATATCCGGGCCAACTCTTCTCTCACATTGTCTCCTTAGCACGCATGCCGAACTCGCCGTCCTATTCCCGGTTGCGGTTAAACATGGGCAAGCTGCCCTTGACCCGTTAGTGTCTGACCTCACCCTAGCAGCGGCCGGACAGGGGCAGGCTGCCCTCGACACAGTGGCTCCCGGTCATTGGCAAAACCGCCCTGGACTGGGTGGTGACCAACTATGCATGAGCCATAGTTGCCCCAGTGATGCCCAAGAACAAACAGAACATGAGAGCAAAGGTAAAGCCCACGAAGCTAAACTCACGGAAGGTGAGAGTTCTCTTGATGTGCTGAATTTTTCCACCAATCATGCTATGATAGAGCAAATTTTAGTGGAGCCTTCGCTTGATTTACCTTTGTCACAAGATGATTTGCTTGATATTTTTTGTGATGAAGATGACTTGCATGATGATATTTATGTTATACCCATGCAATCATTGAAGAATGATCATGCTATATGTGTGCTGAAATCAAGCACTTGTGCTGAAAATAGACTTGTTATTCATAATGTTAGTGAAGTTGACAAGCCAAAATTGTTGTCTTCTTTAAATACTTTGGGTTACATTAAATTCGATGTTCTGTGTAATCTTAGTTCTTTAGAGGAGAAACTTTATGCATATGCTGATTTACCATGGTTCCCTAGACATACATATCATATTTTTGGTAAATATAACAACCAAGGGCAATATTTGATACAATGAGTTTATATTTATACAAATCCGAATTCTCCTTTTGTTGTGCAAAGTAATGATCAACTAGAGGATAGTAAAATCAACATTGTTGTTATGCCATGTTCCTCTAGTTTTGCTTTTCGAACACAAGTGGAATCCAAAGAAAGGGAGCATATGTTTCTTATTAGTACTAATCTTTTGCAGGATAGTATTGGCAAAGATCGTGTGTATTTCAATCGAGCAGACTACATGTCTGTAGGACCAGACATGATACGAATCTGGACATGTGGTCATATTCTTTCTCACAACATTGTCTATTTTCATTATTTTGGAAACCTCGATTGTCCTCATGTTGTGCAGGATCGACTTCAAATAAAATCGACGCCGAGGATGGCTTTTCATCAAGAAAGGGAGGATGATGAGGACATGATCTCCATACATATGACCATGCTTGGAGAACCATATGGAGACCAAAGAGATCAGCAAGGGTGTCCAAGTTAAGAAGGAGTTCCGAGGCTAATTCGGTTCGAGTCCTCGAGGTGGAGGCCCAAAGCAACTCAAGTTCGAGTCTGCCTCGGCCTCCAGGACCAGTCTGCCTTAAACTGGTCACCCAGGACGCATCCGAACTCTGTTTTCGACGATCCACATATGGTTGGAAAGCTAATTTGATAAGGAAGCCAATCCAAGTGGTTTCACATTAAAAGACCTTTGGAATCAACGGGAATCGTCAAAACAAGTCAGTGTCCAGAATCTGCCAGGGTGCTGCGACACCATCTTTTGGTCCGTTGGACCGTGTATCGTGTTTGGGCCTATTAGGGGGCGCGTCCAGGGGGGTGACGCCCAAGACTCTATAAATAGCAGCCGTCGCTCTCCTTAGGGTTTGAGTTTTGTTTAGTTCTTGATTTCCTCGTGAAACAGATGTCGTTTTGCTGCAACTGTCGCCACCAAGGCCGCTTGCTGTGAACCAGGGCCCCAGTTCTTGATCTTGTTCGCCTGTGGCGATTAGTCCTTTCGAATAAAGACTTGAACTCTTTCTCATTATCATAAGCCTCATATTTATTTGCAATTTCAGATTGCGTTTATCTCGTTCTTGCTTGTGTTCTCGATTCGCTTGCAGGAAAGCCTTCTCGGCGAGGTCAATCGCGTTCGCGTGGTCGATAACCAACGGAGCAGTGGTGTAACGGTTGCGGGGGTCTGAATCAGTCTTGGTTCGAAGCCTAGATCGTGAACGTCGAGTCTCCACCAATCGACGCTATCATACCTTTCGGAAGATCGGGCCTAGTCTACATCAAGGTTGTAAGGAAGAAAACTATAAAAAAGCATTACCGGTAAAAGATAATGAAAAAATAAGAATTCTCATGTGCTCCATTGTAGTACCTTCACCCAATCATGCAAGAAACATACTAATATGCTCGATTGTGTCTTTATTATCTTCACCACTATTGTAAAAGTCGGTACTCTACAATCATCGAGAACTCTCATGTGTATAAAGGACAGTTCATATGCCAAGACACAGACATGCTGGACGTCAAAGCGATGATGAACGTGCACTGAACACAGTCAGGTCGTGGTGCAAGGCGACGACGATTTTCACAATTACAGCTGGATGATTGACCAATGCGGCGGTGTTGAGGAGCCGTTACAGTCGGTTCTGAACCGACTGTGATGACTTCGACAATCACCGTTGAAAGGATCAAGATGTCCAAGAGAGGGGGGTGAATTGGGCTAATTCTAAATTTCTTTGCAATAATTAAATCATATGGTTAGCCCAATTAACCCCTTGTGCCTAGAAAGTGTTTCTAATTGTTCTACCGCATAAAAGACTTGCAACCTAAGTTCCAATCCTACTCTAGCATGGCAATTCTATGAATATAAAGACAAGAATTGAATTGCTCAAAGTAAATGCTCAAAGTAAATAGAGAAGGAGGAACGCGGCGATGTTTTGTCGAGGTATCGGAGAGTCGTTACTCCCCACTAGTCCTCATTGGAGCACCCGCGCAAGGGTGTGGCTCCCCCTTGATCCGCGCAAGGATCAAGTGCTCTCTACAGATTGATTCTTTCGACACTCCATCGCGGTGAATCACCCACAACCGCTCACAACTTGAGTTGAGTCATCCACAAGCTCTCCGGATGATCACCAAGCTCCCAATCACCACCAAGCCGTCTAGGTGATGACGATCACCAAGAGTAACAAGCACAAACTCTTACTTGACCACGATAAGCCTAATGAGAAGGGTGGATGCACACTTTGCTACTCTTGATCTCACTAATGAGGGCTCTCTTTGGGATTCTCAAATCTCAATCACCTCACTAGGACCTTGCTCTTCTTGGCACTCTCTAAGGTGTTTCTCAGCTGTTGGAATGAGCAAAAGTACCCCCCCCACACACGAATGGAGGTGGTATTTATAACATGGACTGAAAAACGAACCGTTATATGCCTCTGCGGGGTGACCGGACGCTTCGGTCAGTTCACCCCGAACTCCAGTGTTTAAAGTGTGACCGGACGCGTCCGGTCGTGATTTTCCCTCTCTGGAACCTTACTGGAGTCGACCGGATGCTAGCTCTCAGCGTCCGGTCACTTCACCTCTCAACGTCCGGTCGCGCCATATGATTTCACCTTGGTCAAATGAACTGACCGGACTCTGCGCCAGCGTCCGGTCACACCGAAGCCAGCATCCGATCAGTATTTGACCCTCTATTCACTTCCAACTCTCGATCATATGTGAATGAAGTTCACTCCATTGGATCTAAGGGCTGTTTTGGAGCTACCTAGTGCTAGTTTTAACAAGTGTGCACCACACCTAACTCACTAGACTCACCTAGGTCAAGCTGCCCGTCCATACCCCCCTTAATAGTACGGCCAAAGGAAAAAAAATAAAGTCCTAAATTACTCTAAGTGTCTCTTCAACACCAAACGACACTTAGAACTAGTCCATCTTTAACCTTGTCGTCCATCCTTTGAAAACCGAAACGATTTCCATCGTAGGGGCATGACTACCTTGTTTGCCCAATCGATCTCCATTACCGTGACCTAACTTAATTGCCTCTGCAAAACACATGTTAGTCACAGTAATCATGTATTGTCATTAATCACTGAAACCCAACTAGGAGCCTAGACGCTTTCAACCGTCAAGTGTTTACTGCCGCCCAGGCCGAAAACCGGCTGCAATGGGGGGTTCCAAGCCGATCGTGATATGTCTGCTGTAGTAGTGTAGTACCGATAAAAGATAACAAAAAATACGAATTCTCATGTGTTCCATTAATTGTACTACCTTCACCCATTCATCCCAGAAACATACTAATATGCTCGATTGTGTCTTTATTATCAGCACCACTATTGTAAAAGTCAGTACTCTACAATCATCGAGAACTCTGATTTATATAAAGAATATAGCATAGAATAAGTAATCATAGCTGATTTTAAATGTACACACAAACTTTTGTCTAAAGATTTATGCGAATTTTTCTTAAATCGGCTTAAATCTTCATCCCATGAAGCCAGATTACCGATTTATGAATGGTAACTCCTTAATAGAGCCTTAAGATGTTGTGGCAACACCGCTAAAGAGGCACTGTATTGCCATCGGTTTTTGTGGCTAAAGTCGGTGATGATGTGAAGGTAACTATAAGTAAAGAATAATAGCGATCCATAATCTGGCTTTATCAGTTTCGACCATTGAATTGACAATTTTGTGTTGGCTAGCCGATGTAACACTGCCAGAATTTTAGTGAGAAAGTCAAGCGCCGGCTGCAGACCGACGGGAATTTTATAGGTTGCTCCAACCAATAGCTCATTAACTCTGGCGGCTAGCTGCCATATATTCTCTTTTACTCTCGACCCCTGTGCTCCAACGGCGACCCGTCGTCGAAAGTTGTCTCCACTTCCGTCGTCCACTAGTTTGTTATTTGTTGTGGCCGTTGACAGACGAATGGATGGTGGATGCAGTGCGGACTGCTGACTCTGAAGCGCCAGTCATCAGGAGGAGACCGAGTAGAGGTGAGCGAGGCAGCTTATCTACTACTACTGTACTACGTAAGGCTACACGTACCCATCTTTAAATTCTTGGCGGATCATCTGTACAGGCCCGGAAGTCCAATGACCCAAACTAAAACAAACCGGTAATGACTTCTATGTTCTATTCTATGTTCACGCCATTATATATAGTACTTAAAACAAATGACCAGCCCCCGGACGTCCAATGACCCAAACTAAAACAAACCGGGTAATAACTTCTATTTCCTTTGTTTACGAGTTGAATTATCCACACACTCACACAATTATACTTGGACATCTGAAGATTCCTTAAATTTCCACTAAAAGAATCCCTAAATTTTCAATACACAATCGATCTAACCAGACCAATCTTAAGTTTTTTGTCTAAAGCCACACTTATTTGATTTGTTCACAACTAGTCACGCTACAGGTTATTCATGCAACAGTTATTTTCTACAGTTGTTTGGCTTGCTGCCACAACTATATGTGCCACACTTTCTTAATAATATGTCCCATTTATCAGACTTATTTTCTTTCAAAATTTTGTTACAAGTGTGTCTTTGATTTTGCTCACCACACATTATATGGCTGCCATAGTTTGCCGACGGTTAGACATGGCTACGATAGCACCAAACAAGCCCTAACACTTAGGATCCATTGGTTTAAGAACAAGTCACAACCGCACCTTGTAATAACAAACAAACAGACCGATAATTAGTGTTTAGGCTAACAGAGAACAATATATTAAACAATTCACATAAATCACAATTTAGATCAACTTGTGCAAGGCTATGCGGTTTGTTCTCTAATGAACGGTGTCGGGGACCTAATACCGGGGTACCCCAGAAGGTGGAACCAATAACCACCGAACGTTAAAAACTTCTGGACGCATAAGAGCGCTGTTTCGTCCCTTGTTCGAATGACAGGAGTTTGGTTCCGCCTCGCCCGACGCCTTTTGAGATAGCTCTGCCTCGCCCGAGGGCTCAGGGTTAGTCTCCGTCTCGCCCGACGCCTTTGGGGCGGGCTCGGTCTCGCCCGAGGGCCGAGGGATAGACTCCGACTCACCCGACGCCTTTGGATGGCTCTGCCTCGCCCGAGGGCTCAGGGCTAGTCTCTGTCTCGCCCGACACCTTTAGGGCGGGCTCGGTCTCGCCCGAGGGCCGAGGGATAGATTCCGCCTCGCCCGACCTCGGAGGGGCAGGGTCGGTCTCGCCCAGGAGATAGGGATTGGTCTCCGTTTCGCCCGACGGCAAGGAACGAGCCTCACCCTGCTCCATATCTAAAGACTGAATTCATCTTACCTGACCACTTCTCCCCGTTCCCTCAAGATGATAGGGACAGGGCAAGACAAGACGTTCGGGTCAACCGTGGCTCCAAGAACCATACCCTGCGCCCTGGCAGAAAAAGTACTGCCAGGGGATGACGGGACGGGTGCTTTAGACCCTTTTGGGCGTCGCAGGGCCCGAAAGGTTGTACAGGTGCGTGCTCCTCGCCCTGTAGAGTTGTAGGCGCCGCCTTCAGCCCTGGGACACGAAACCCGACGAAGATATAAGACAATCGCTACGCTCCAGAAGAAGATTTGTTATCTCCACGAACGACGGGTATTCCATCACCACGCTATGGACCCGAGGGAGCGGCGCCCGCTTCCCGACCCCTCAGGACCGCCTAGTCAGAAGGCCTTGACCATGGCGTTACTCCGGACCCCGACCCCTCGTCCCTCCGACGAAGACTCACAGGAACCAGAAGGCGTGCGGAGCAAGGCTGGGAAAGGCCAATAAGTCAAAACCACTGTACTACAGCCCATACCTTGTGTAGGGCAGCATTCTGTAATCAACCTGACATTCTACAGAGACATCGACAGTATTGTAGGCACTTATCTTCCTTAGCACTCATCAGAATAAAGGACCAGGCCGGGTAGACGTGAGCCACAAGATTAGATAAGGCCCTCATCCTTGTAAAGCCAGCCCCTTCATCTATAAAAGGGGAGGCGCTTCTCCCATAAATGGGAGACCGCACAAGACCACGCAGAGATAGACACAGTCAAGCTGCTACGAAGCTCTTGACCTCCTTTCAACCTTTCCATCAGAGACTTAGGGACCAGTCCCTCTCTCGATCGTTTGTACCCCTTACTACAAACCGTTCACGGTACTAATAACACGAGCAGCAACAAACTAGACGTAGGGACTTTCGGCCCGAACCAGTATAAATCTTATGTCCTTTAGCGCACCATCCGAGCCTAACGCGCATTACTATAAATTTACTTGTCGGTGCTTGTACGAAACACCGACAAACGGGTTCTTTATTCATTATTTTAAAAATACAATAAGGGAGAAGGGGATTCAACCTTGTGTGGACTAAAGGCCTATTGTCACTAGTATGTTGCCTATGCTAATGCTACGGTGTCATTTAAAAATACAATTCAACCAACCAAAAGATAATATATGCGCCTGCGCCACACCGCCTGCCTTCGGCCGGGCCGTCGGCGCCACCAAACCATGCCCGTCAGGGCGGCCCTCACTGCCGGTCGAGCCCCAATTAGGCTCAGTCTTCCCCTAGCCCAACTCCTCCCTCTCATCCATCCTCCCTACTAAAGGGTCGAGATGGCGACTAGAGGGGGGTGAATAGTCTTTTCTAAAACTTAATCGTGTCGGCTAACCAATACAAATGCGGAATTTAAACTAACGGTCTAGCCAAGACTACACCCCACTATATATGTTCACTAGCACCTTGCAAAGATAACAATTAAGCAACAAAAATGTCGGGCTAGCTAGAGCTCTCCTAAACAATTCTAGGAGCAAGGTTACACAAACCTATGCCACTAGTACTTTAAGCGACAAGGGAGCTCCTACACATGCTAGTAGGCAAAAGCACAAAGCTAACTAAGCTCACTAGCAATGCTCAATAACAAGGCAACCAATGCCTAATTAGAGAGCGCAAATACTTAGCTACACAAACTAAGCAATGTGACTAACAAGGTTACTAAAACCAAATTAGCCACGCAAGGGAGCTACTTCTATGCTACACAAGCAAGAAGGTAATTAGCAAGCTACGCAAGCTATCTAATTACAAGAGCAACAACACAAGCTTAATGTATATGAAAGTAAACGCAAGCTTGTGTAACGGGGATGCAAACCAACGGGAAGAACAAGGTTGACACGATGATTTTTCTCCCGAGGTTCACGTGTTTGCCAACACGCTAGTCCCCGTTGTGTCGACCGCTCACTTGGTGGTTCGGCGGCTAATTAGCATCACCCGCTAATCCCGCACGTCGGGCGCCGCAAGAACCTACCCCTTGAGTGAGGGTAGCTCAATGACACGCTTTACTAGAGTTGCTCTTCGCGGCTCCCGTGGGGCGAGCACAATGCCCCTCACAAGCACTTCTCCGGAGCGCCGCACAAGCTTCTTGCGCGCTTCGACGGAGACCACCACCAAGCCGTCTAGGAGGTGGCAACCTCCAAGAGTAACAAGCACCACCGGCTTGCAACTCGATCACCTAGTGCCACTCGATGCAACCTCACGATGCAATCGCACTAGAATCGCTCACTCACACAATCGAATGATCACTATCAAGTATATGTGTGATGGAGGGCTCCCAAGCACTCACAAGCATGGACACTAAGTCCCTTGAGGTGCTCCACTCCAGCCATGGCCGAGGGCCACTTCTATTTATAGCCCCAAGGGCTAAACTAGCTGTTACCCCTTCACTGGGCAACGGTCGGGCCGACCGGACGCTCCGGTCGTGTTGACCGGACGCTGGACCTCAGCGTCCGGTCGCTCACAGACGACCACGTGTCCTGGTTCCAACAGTCATTTGTCTTGACCGGACGCTCCAGCTTCAACTTGACCGGACGCTGGACCCTCAGCGTCCGGTTGTTTCCAGTAAGCTCCCGAGCATGACCAGACGCGTCCGGTCGAACGCGATCGGACGCAGCCAGCGTCCGGTCACTCTCCAGCTACTGCTACACTCCACGTCAGTGCGACCGGACGCAGCCTGCCAGCGTCCGGTGCATTCAGATCCAGCGTCCGGTCAGTTGACCGACGCCAGCATCTTCTCCATTCTCTTCACCCTTGCTCAAGTGTGCTAACCACAAGAATTTGCATCCGGCGCAATAGAAAATAGGCATTCCATTTTCCCGAAAGCGCCGAACCCATCTCAACCCTGCAAACACCACCGCCTTTGTAAATGTGCCAACACCACCAAGTGTACACCACCATGTGTAAGTGTGTTAGCATTTTCATAATCATTTCCCAAAGGATGTTAGCCACTCAACTTGCCACACCACTCGATCCTAGCGACAATGCAAAGTTAGATCACTCGAGTGGCACTAGATGACCGATATGCAAATAAGTTTGCCCCTCATGATAGTACGGCCATCTATCCTAAACCCGGTCATAAACTTCTCTACACACCTATGACCGATGAAATGAAATGCCCTAGGTTATACCTTTGCCTTGCGTATTCCATTCTATCTCCTTCAATGTCGATGCAACACATGCACCAACACGATCAACAATGATATGATCCACTTTATATCATCACATGATCATATTGGTTCATCGATCTTGACTTTACTTGCTCTTCACCGTTGCCATCGTCCATCGGCGCCAAGTCTTGCTCAAGCTTCACCGCCACGCGATCCATCACTCCAAAGCCTTTGACTTGCCCTTCACGCTTGCAACCGGTCCATCAAGCCAAGTCTTGTCTTGATCTTCTCCACCTTGATCACATGACTCAATGTCATGTCTCATGTGCATTTAAGCTCCTTCATCATCACATGTGTGAGCTTTGCAACATCTCCAAGCCATTTTCACCTTCATGGCATATGTTGCTCACACACATGTACCTGTGGACTAATCACCTGTGTATCTCACATAAACACAATTAGTCCACCTAAGTTGTCATTCAATTACCAAAACCAAACAAGGACCTTTCACCTACCTAGGCCTGAATGGCCAGTAGCCACCAGGCATTCTCCCTAGCCCCTCTCTCGCTAGGTTGGAAGGGCCAAGGCCCACCCGGCTTCCCTAGCTTCCTCCCTCCCTCACCTGCCCAAGGCCGCTCACGCCCTCTCTCTTTTCGTCTGGGCCGAAAGGCCAAAAGCCCACCCGACTTTTTCCCACCTCCCTCCTCCCTCTGGCACTAAGTTGAGATGCATTTTTTTGTGACATGCATTTACTTATGTCACAAAGTTGAGATGCCTCTAGAAAAAATGTCATAAATCATTTGATCCTAACATTTTGACCTGATGCCATGCCATATATGTCATAGAGTGACACATTTCTTGTAGCGATACCGAGTCCCCTTGCCGAAGCCCGCATTCTGGTATGAACTCATCAATTAGCTCTCCATTGACTCTGATATTGTATTTCACCGATGAGACACGTTTCATCACCAGCTCGATCGATCTCCTGTCAAAGCCTAATTTCTGCATCATATCTCGGAGGAAATTCCATTCAACTCTATCATACGCCTTGTTCATATAGAGTTTTATAGCTGCATAACCTTCCTTTCCTTTCTTTCTCTTCTTTGTATAGCACGTCATCTATGAAGGAGAATAGAATTGGTGGAATTGGATGATATATTGCATTGGGCCTCATGGGCTAATTATATAGAGTACATAGGACTAACACCTCACGTGGGTAGACAATGTGGTACTATTCCTATTTACTCTAACATCCCCCCGCAGTCACAGTGGGAGCGCTGCAGATGGTGAGACTGGAGAAGAAGCTGACAAGATAACATCCCCCGTAGTCATAACAGTCGATGCGTCGCATATGCTGTGGCTGGAGAAGAAGCCAATGAGTCCTCATGCAAGGCGGTAGCCCTTTGTGCTGATGTCGAGGTAGCTAAGCATGAGGGTGCAATAGCCTTGGTCGAAGAAGCCATGCTAAAGATGGCCGGGGTCGACGTAGTTGTGGTCGGGCTACCATGTCGATGGAGCTGCAGGCGCACAAGGGGCGCCATGGTGATGACGGAGACGCATCGAGGCAGTCGTCGTGGAAAGGGGCGATGTCGAAGTCAACATAGTCAGGGCCATCGTAGACGTAGAAGAAAGGCGATGACACAATCGAGGCAGACGGGGTGGGAACGGGAGGGTCGATCCCGAAGTCGATGCAGTCAAGCCGCCTGAGCGCCGAGGCGCGGCTGGGTTTGCTAGACCCAACAACACGTCGGGGACGAAAGCACGCGTCGGTGTTGCCAATACCAGGCGTATAAGGGAGAGGGCCCCAACCACGGTGTTGCTGATGACGTGGTTGTGCAGGACGAAGAAGAAGTAGTGCGGTAGTAGATGCGTTGGTGAGCAGAGCTCAGTGACGACGTGAGGTGTGCCACCGGCGAGCATGGCTCAGCGATGGCGCGGGTAGCGACAGCTCGATGGTGAAGACCCAACCAGCAGGACGAAGACCTTGTGCAGACGGATGGCACAACAGGGATTACGCAGCATAGTCGTCGATGCACAGGTGATGGCGATGTAGATGCAATGGCAAAGCGGACACATGGACGGAGGTGATGTGGCCCGATGAGGCGACACAGCAGTAGCCCTGTTGCTCGAAGAAGATGCGCGTAGTACTCGACGATGGTGTCGATGACGAGCCGATGGGGCGTGCAACCATGCTAGGACGACCGATGCACAACCAATAGGCCCAGCCGATGGCATGCCGGGGCAGCTGATCGCCCAGTCGATGCCGACGTCGGAGTAGTACCCGCGAGGTCGACGGGCGGTGGGCGACTCAATCTCGATCAGTGATTAGGCAAACCAAAAAGATACAGCAGCAGGGGATCGGGTGTACCAAGCGAGATGGCACGATGGCGGCGGTGCGACCCGATCAGGTGGTGAAATGCGCACGGCGGGTTGTGGACGCGCTGGGTCGAAGGTGCCGATGCGGATCGACGTGGTGGAGATGGGCAGATCTGCCCGACAGCAGCGATACACCAGATCTAGCTACCTCCATGGCATGGCAGGGTCTGGGCGTGTGGCCGGGCCTGGCCGCCACCACGGCAGCCTGGGACAGTATGAGATCCACTGCCTCCATGCGACGACGATCAAGAAGGTGTTGATGGCGACAACTAGCGACAAGCCCGAGGACAAGGCGGCGGCGGCCTGGTGACGTTGGGGAGAACCCGATCTGCTGCGCGACGACTACAATGGTAGCCGGATCAATAAGATCGGGAGCCTAAATGGGGGCGCTGCCCCCCGGTGGAGATCGACCTCTCCCGGGGCCTCGCGGTGCGGAAGCGGCGGCGGCTACGGCTAGGGTTAGGATCTAAAACCTAGGCGAATGATACAATGAAGGAGAATAGAATTGATGGAATTGGATGATATATTGCATTGGGCCTCATGGGCTAATTATATAGAGTACATAGGATTAACACCTTACGTGGGTAGATAATGTGGTACTATTCCTATTTACTCTAACAATCTCATATGCTATGAGTATATTATCCAAAATGAGTCTTCCCGGGATGAAGGCACTTTGTGATGGTGCTATGATATCCGGGAGAATTCGCTTCAGTCTATTCGATAACACCTTGGACACCAGCTTGTTTATCACGTACATAGACTAATAGGTCTCAAATCCTTTATATTTTCTGGGCCTTGGACTTGAGGAATCAGAACAATGGTAGTTTCATTCCATCTCTCCGGCATCGGTCCACCCCGCAAAACATTGAGGACGTTTGTGACCACCTCCTCCCCTACTATCTCTCAAAACTCTTTGTAGAAGAGAGCCGGTAGCCCGTCTGACCCTAGTGCCTTCAAGTTTCTGATTGCCTTTAGGGCCTCAACCACCTCCTCACTTCTAAAATCCTTCATTAGTGTCCCATTCATTTCAAACGTAACTTTGGTCTCAACATAATACAATAACCATGTGTATTTTGGTTACCAGATGACCTGGATAGCTCAGAAAAATAGTTAGTGATAAGACCCCCTCTTCTCTCCTTCTTCCTCTACCCAACCCCCATTCTCCTTTCTAAGCTTTCCTATCTATTACTTCTCTTCCTCTCTGTACACGAAGCATGGAAAAACGCAGTATTCCCATCACCAAACTGCATCCATTTTACATGTGCACGCTCTCCCGTAAGTGTCCACATGCTCTTCCACCTTCTCCAGTTTATACCGCAACACACCTTCCCTATTGATTTGGTCTTTTCTCATCACCCCTCTCCTACATTTCTCCAACTCCCCCTTTAGATGTTTTCTCCTTCTCTCAAGATCTCAAAGAACGTTTGTTCTCCAACTCGCCAAGGCACCAACCACTTCCTCTAAAGCCATATCCAATTACGATGGATATACACACTACGTAAAAAACGGTTTTTAGCAACGGGATAAATTTTTTTAGGGGCGACTGGTGATGGAGCCACCCCTACAGTGACGTGCTCGGAATCCACGAGACCAGCCGCCCCTACAAATAAAACAGCAGGGGCGGCTGGTGATACGAGCCACCCCTACAAATAGGTAGGATTTGTAGGGGCGGCTCAATCACCAGCCGCCCTCGGTGTTTCTATTTATAGGAGCGGCTGGTGATTGAACCGCCCTTAGAAATGCCCAACGTACGGTATAAACCGTCCGAAATATCTACGGCCTCCTCTCTCTCTCTCCCTCACTCTCCCTCTCCTCCGACTCTCCGAGCCCCTCCGTTTCTCCCCCACGCCGCCCCTCCCTCTCCCCACGCGGTGACGGGACCTCCCTCTCCAGTGGAGGCGCACGGCGTCGCACCCCCCTCTTCTCCGCGCGGCGGCACTCGGCGGCGCACCCTAGGGTGGCAGGGGTTCTGCCGGGTGGGACGAGGAGTCCATCCTCGCCGCGATGGTCGTCGAGGACACCCCCATCCGCGAGTCCCGTCACAAGAGGCAGGCCTCCACCTCCTCCGCCGGCGGCAGCGCCGGATCCAGCACCAGGTACGGCGGCCGACCCGCCTAATTCTTTTCCTGCTCGGCTTCTCGCCGGTACGGTGGAGCAATAGCCCTGCTTTTACACCAGTCTGCTGTTTTTCTTCGTTTCTCCCGTTCAGCTCGCCTATACGTTCGATTCGGCCGTTTTCTGCATCAACGGGGCCAAGCGACCACCGGCGCCGCCGCCCTACTCCCAGCTGCCCAGGTCCCTTCGCCGACGACGAGCGCCCACCACAGCAGGTACTCTTTCCCCCCTCTCTCCCCTTCCTTCTCTGCAAAACTGAGCACCCGGCCCCGAACCCTATCCGGATCTGATCTAATCACAAGTCTAAGTGTATGCATGTGGCTTCGCGCGCTCGGCTCCGGTCACCCGTCGATCCACGCAACCATGGTAAGCGAGCCTCATCTCGTCTGGTTAAGTACGTGGATCTAGGTGCAATATCTGTAGCAGTGGGGGTTCCTGAGAGCGTAGATTTGCGTGGAAATTTTTTTGATTGGAGCTTGTGCTCTGTGGGCTGCTGCATCGCAATCGTGATTCGTCTTTCGCTGAATTAGTTGACTGTAATTCGTACTCCTGAGTTGAAGACTGAAGTGATGTGCTGGGGTAATTCTGTTGTGAATCTAATCGCGATATCAGTCTTCTAGGTGAAGATGTTTAGCTGTCAAATGCAATATTTGAGATGTGCTTTTAAAACTGTGGAAGTATTGATACGGCTAGAAAGTAGAAACTACTACTTACAAACTTAAGAGTCGGCCCCGTTCGCTGGTCTGAAACTTGGCTGAAACTGGCTGAAAAACATTGTTCTGGCTGAATTGTTGTGAGAGAAAAACACTGTTCCGGCTGAAAAAAGAAGTCGAACAAGCCAAATATGGGGTAAGCCGAACATGGCCGGAGATGCTGATTACCTACTGCTTACGAGCTAAGAGTTAGATATGCTGATTACCTGGGGATTTGCTTGGGTTGGAAGTATTTACGAAGCTGGAAAGTCATGTTTTGCAAGGTTTATTGTTTCCCAATATCAATATACATTGTGATGCTAATCTAGTTTTAATCCTTGAAATGATTGACTTGATTAGTATACTGAGATTGATTTGCTGTTGAATGGCTTCTATCCGTTTTTTCGCTCAACACAATTTCGTAGTATAAATCCACAGACAGGCTATTTATTCATACTGCATTGTGCTCAATTAGTATGGCCTTTTGGTCCTCTTAGGCTCTTAAAATTAGAACATGAGGTGAACTCAGGTTCACTCGTTGTGCATGGTGAAATTGTTTCTGGAGGCTGTCAACATGACAATAAGTTCAATCTAATCTGATAGTCATATATTTTTGCAGTCGAGGAGGAAGACCAGGGAGCCCAAGGAGGAGAACGTTACCCTTGGACCCACTGTCCGTGAAGGAGAGTCTGTCTTTGGTGTTGCTCACATCTTTGCATCCTTCAATGACACCTTCATTGTAAGTGCTGGATGTTTTTTTTTTTTCTGTGGATGGACCTTTTTATTCCCTTCCCCAGTTTAAATGTGATGTTGTAATATTGGGGATTGATTTGGGAGTTGCTCATTGTGCAGATTTGCCTGGAGATCTGCTTTGAGCCGACCACCACGCCTTGTGGGCACAGGTAATTTCTAACTGTGCTTTTGGAAAAAAAAGTGGTTGCTTGCATTCTGTATGCAAAGAGAAGAAATAAAAAACTTTCCCTGGTTCATTTTGTTTGTGCCGTGTGCAACCGTAGGATGTCAGTTGCTTCCTGTGAGTTGCACAATTCATTTTGTATGCTGATTGCCTGTCAGAAAGTGATTTCTTCTGTTGTTAAAAGTGCAGTTTAACGAATGATCTTGGAATTGTAAAATTCTGTTGGTTAGTGTCGGAGAAGCCTGTTAATTACCCCGGGCAAATGGACCACAAAAGCTTACAATGTACATGTGCACTTCTTGCGCATTTGCAATTCCTTTTTTTTTCCTGATTTTGTTTATATACAAGACTGGAGTACTAGGATTTTCATTGGTACTTTGACTGTGCTTTGACACGCATATCTCATTTCACAGAAGGAAACCGTGTTGGTTCTAGAGGAGAACCAATCCTTGGAAAATGCTCATCGAACATTGCTGCAGGAGCTTGTGGTAACTTTCTATGTGGCTACACTGTCCTTTGATCTCACTTGATGATAAATTGGTTAGGGAGTGTTGTCGGCACGTGCATTTTTCTGGGTCATTGCATCTGTTCTGAGCAGTAGGGTTTTAATGATTATTTCTAAAAGAAAACGGAAGGTGTGGCTGCATTTTTATTTGCAATCCTAGAAAATTACATTGATTGCTGATTCTGTTTTATATGGAGTGTGTATTTCCATATTTCATTTGCAATCTTAGAAATCAACATTGATTGCTGATTCTGTTTTTATTAAATCTGTATTCTTAGTCATCTGCAGTGCAATCGGGTAAAAAGATCATGCAATATGGGAATTCATTGGATAGTGGAGAAAGTAACTGCCTGATAACTCGCCTTCTTGGTCAGTTGCAGTTCTTCCAACATTCTTTGTTCAAATCCATACCTATCTGAGGACCTTATGGCATCACTTTCTCTTTTTTTCTTGAACACTATTTGGTGCCTGTGTAGCATTAGTTTCTGTTATGAGAAAACAATGTTCTTCCATGATAGATATTGTGCTTTATCTTTGCGAAAGAGGGCATGTTGAGGGTGATATGGTATTCCAGCTGTTAGAATTCTGGTTAAGTACAGAAGATGCATGTTTGTAACTTTGCTGATCGATTATCGTTTTGGGTTGTTTGTAGCAAGAACTTTTTGGACGTGGAAAACTAGTTATGCTAAGGACTTGCAACCAACTTCTTCGCAGACTATCGAAGGTTAGGTTCAATTGTTTTGTTGTGTCTACTCTTTGAAGTTTAGATTTACTGTTGTTCCCACATTTCATCTTGGTTGAGTGGCCATTTTGTTAGCCAGCCACCCCCCCCCCCCCCCCCCCCCCCCAAAAAAAACACTAAGAGGAACTATGTGGCATTGCCAATAAGGAGAAATAGACACCAAAATTGAAGTAAAAAATGACACGAATCTGGGTGGTAGGCGTACCAACTAAGCTCGGCTCAGTTCCTAGGACATTTCCATTTTCTTTCATTCAAAAGAAAGGCTTTGTGTACGAGAGAAAAAAAGGCTTTGCTTTCCATTTGTGGTTAGTGTTTGCAGCCTGTACACAAGCAATATGGCATCTCATTTGGTGCTGCTGTTTATGCAGTTGGAGACAATTAGGCTTACCGAGTCATTGTCTTGTACATTCTCAAGACTGGCTGCGGTGTGTCTTGTTCTCTCTTGTGTTACTTGCATCGAGCGAAGATTGGTTTTCACAATACTTTTTCATATACCTATGTGCAGTCTCATAGTTTAAATGAACAGCAAGCACAATAATTTGCACCATGTATTGTCATGGAATATTTGTTATAATCTGGTATAAATAAATGTTCTGGTCGAATTTGAATTGTAAATTTAATTTTTTTGGCAGAAAAATAATTTGTAGGGGCGATTGGTACTGTAGCCGCCCCTACAAATCGATTTGTAGGGGCGGCTGGTGTGCCCAGACCGCCCCTGTAAATCGATTTGTAGGGGCGGCTACAGTACCAACCGTCCCTACAAATCGATTTGTAGGGGCGGCTGGTAACACCAGCCGCCTCTACAAATTGATTTATAAGGACGGTCTGGGAACCGCCCCTATAGATACATGATTTGTAGAGACCCTTACATAGGGACGGCTAGGCAAACCGCCCCTACAAACGGTATTCACCCGCCCCTACAAAACCTTTTTTACGTGGTGACATAGAGTCAGAGTCATTTAACAATATGCTAGCCAATGTGTACCTAATATCTAGACCCAAAATGTCATCAAAATACCTATGGCATATGAACAATTAAACTTAATCGATGTTAAGGGATTTGTCAAAAAAAAAACAATATAATGATATGGTTTACACTTCAAAGTTATATGAGAGAATACTTTTGTCAAGATTAAATATTCGACCTTAATGATGTATCTTTATATATGGGTGTCCGCTAACTTTGAACTAATTTAGACAACTGCTCGGATGACTCCACGACTCTATTTAATAAGTGTGCTATTATACTAATATATGTCAGTGGTTGGACGAACTCAAAAATGTACTACATAGGGATGATCGACGAAGAAGATCCTACGTGTAAAATGTCACACGTCCTAGTTGGGTCATCTCTTGTTGCAGATGACATGCACTTCACGTGCGGTTATTGTGCCGAATAACTGGTTACATGGAACCTGCGTGAGAATTAAGAAATCATTGTGCTGCTGCCGGCTGCCGCAGACCTGAACCTGAACGCGTGGATGACGGAAAGGGTGACGCAACGGGAACAATCTACACAGTTAGAAACAAACGGCCGGCTGGCCGTAAGCATCAGCACGCCTGGAGCGCCAACTCCCGACACGTATAAATATACAGCGACACCCCTGCGATTTTTTTTAATTTTAACACTTTTTTAAAACTAATTTTAAATCTAACCCTCTTGTTTTTTTAAAAAAAACTAACACTTTTGGCCGCATCTATTGCCCTGGCGCGGCCAAATACGTGGCGCGACAGAGGTCTAACGTGGCGGCGACTAGAAGCGCTGGATGGCGACTAGAGGGGGGTGAATAGTCGTTTCTAAAACTTAATCGCGTCGGCTAACCGAAACAAGTGCGGAATTAAAACCGTCTAGCCAAGATTACACCCCTTTATCTATGTTCTCTGGCACCTTGCAAAGATCTTAATTAAGCAACAAAGGTGCCGGGCTAACTAGAGCTCACCTAACCAATTCTAGGAGCAAGGTCACACAAACCTATGCCACTAATATTTCAAGCAATGAGGGAGCTCCTATACATGCTAGTAAGCAAAAGCACAAAGCCAACTAAGCTCACTAGCAATGCCCAATAACAAAGCAACTAATGCTAAATTAGAGAGCACAAATACTTAGCTACACAAACTAAGCAAAGTGACTAACAATGTTACACAAACCAAATTAGCCACGCAAGGGAGCTACTTCTATGCTACATAAGCAAGAAGGTAACTAGTGAGCTACACAAGCTAACTAATCACAAGAGCAACTACACAAGCACAATGTATATAAAAGTAATCATAAGCTTGTGTAAGGGGATTGCAAACCAACGGAAAGAACAAGGTTGACACGGTGATTTTCTCCTGAGGTTCACGTGCTTGCCAATACGCTACATCCTCGTTGTGTCGACCGCTTACTTGGTGGTTCGGCGGCTAATTGGCATCACCTGCCAAGCCCACACGTCGGGCACCGCAAGAACCTACCCCAAAAGTGAGGGTAGCTCAATGACACGCTCAACTAGAGTTGCTCTTCGTGGCTCCTGCGGGGCGAGCACAATGCCCCTCACAAAGCTCTTCTCCGGAGCACCGCACAAGTTTCTTGCGGGCTTCGACGGAGACCACCACCAAGTCGTCTAGGAGGTGGCAACCTCCAAGAGTAACAAGCACAATCGGCTTGCAATTCGATCACCTAGTGCCACTCAATGCAACCTCACGATGCAATCGTACTAAAATCGCTCTCTCTCACACAATCGAATGATCACTATCAAGTATATGTGAGATGGAGGGCTCCCAAGCACTACTACATAAGCCACCAAGGCTCCAGTGTGCTTAGCTACCGGCCCAAGGCCGACCATAGCTTCTATTTATAATCCCACAAACAAATAGAGCCGTTACCCCTTCACTGGGCAAAAGTTGGGACGACCGGACGCTCCGGTCCGATTGACCGGACGCTGGACCTCACCGTCCGGTCGTGCGATGCACGCCACGTGTCCCCTTCTTCAAACGTTGTTCGCCCGATCCCAACGGTCATCTGTTGACCGGACGCAGCAGCTTGAACTGACCGGACGCAACAACCACAATGTCCGATCGTTTCTAGTAAGGTACCAGACATGACAGGACGTGTCCGGTCGGTCGCAATCGGATGCACCACCAGCGTCTGGTCACTTCTAGCTTCTCTGCTCTGCCTGCATCATCACACGTCGCCTTGACCGGACGCATACGGCCAGCGTCTGGTCACTTCCAGCGCCAACGTCTGGTCAATGACCGACGCCTGCCCGCTGACTACCACTACTGACCGGACGCTGAAACCCAGTGCCCGATCACTGCGTGACCAGAGTCCGATCCACTCTGTGGGACCCTATCTTTTCTATATAGGGCGCCGGTGGAGTTCCTAACCCTTCTCGCCACCGTTTCATCGCCAAGTTGATTCACATCAACTCCAACTCCATCTCCTTTGTAAATGTGCCAACACCACCGAGTGTACACCATCATGTGTATGTGTGTTAGCATTTTCACAATCATTTTCCAAAGGATTAGCCACTCAACTTGCCATGCCACTCGATCCTAGCAATAATGCAAAGTTAGATCACTCGAGTGGCACTAGATGATCGATATGCAAACAAGTTTGCCTCTCTTGATAGTACAACCATCTGTCATAAACCCGGTCATAAACTTCTCTACACACCTATGACCGGTGAAATAAAATGCCCTAGGTTATACCTTTGCCTTGCGCATTCCATTCCATCTCCTCTAATGTCGATGCAACACATGCACCAACACGATCAACAATGATATGATCCACTTCATATCATCACGTGATCATATTGGTTCATCGATCTTGACTTCACTCGTTTTTCACCATTGCCTTCGTCCATCGGCGTCAAGTCTTGCTCAAGCTTCACCGCCACATGGTCCATCACTCCAAAGCCTCCGACTTGCCCTTCACGCTTGCTACCGGTCCATCCAGCCAAGTCTTATCTTGATCTTCTCCACCTTGATCACATGACTCAATGTCATGTCTCATGTGCAATAAACTCCTTCATCATCACATGTGTGAGCTTTGCAACATCTCCAAGCCATATTCACCTTCATGGCATATGTTGCTCACACACATGTATCTGTGGACTAATCACCTATGTATCTCACATAAAACACAATTAGTCCACCTAGGTTGTCACTCAATTACCAAAACCACACAAGGACCTTTCAATCTCTTCCTTTTTGGTAATTAATGACAACTCTACAAAGATATGAAAATTAAGCTCTTTTGGATTCATGTTGCTTACCCAAGCAATTTTACCATGTGAAAATGATTTTGGACAAGTACCACAAACTCAAGATGGTAGTATTAGCTCCCCCTACATATGTGCTAGAGTGTTTGTATTGAAGTTTGCACATATGCATAGATTGAAAATGTGGGAGAGTAATTACTACCAAATGATGCTAAGGTGTATAGAATAAACCTTTGAAGCGTGTACCAATCGGAGTTGCACCTTTAAGTTCATCCTTAGCACCATGGTTAGCTAGATATCACTTGGAAATAAAAGCACTAGATACCTCGTGAGATTAACATTAAAAGCAAGGTACTAGCATTACTAGAAAAGCATATCAAGTGTCTAGCTATCATCCTATGCATGCTAGTTACCAAATCATTATTCAAGTTCTACAACTAGCATACACCACACAAGCATGCATATTGAATTTAAAAGCTTATGCAATGCAAGCAAGCACATGAATATGCACATATCAAATGCAATCAATCAATGTTCATAAGATTGCTCCCCTACTTGTGTGCTTCTCTTGTCCAAGAATTTTGATCCATCTCTTTTCTTCAATGTTGCTCCCTCTTTGTCCATGTCCATGTCCAACCTCTACTTCTTTGAGCTTTTATATCTTATCTCTCCCCCTTGTACAATCTCAATCTCAAAGCTTTCATATCTTTGTACAATCTCTCCCCCTTTGCCATCAATTTCCATAAAAGGTGAGCTTCTCATTGATGCAAAGGTATACGTTTGGGGTAGATGGTTGAGGCTTGAATCTTGCATTTTTTATGGACATCACTTGATTGTTGGAATGACACCACTTGTAGATACCACTTGTAACTTATACCACTTGTATCTTGTGTAGGGCTTCTTGAGATACCACACATAAGATTTTTTATATTGAGATCAATTTGTGGGACACCTCCCCCTATGTGATAGCATGGGTCATCCATTTGATACACTTGAGCTCTTATAGGTGAAGGATGCATTCTTCATTTGATGATCACTTAAAGTTGAGGATCACTTGTGGAACCATCGTCTTGCATGATTGATACCATGTGTAGATATGATATCACTTGAAAGAATCTTCTAGTATGGAACCACTTATTGGATTTATCAATAAAAACCATTTCTTGAACATTTGCTATCTTCATGAGTACGACTTATAGGATATCACTTGTGAGTTGATCTAGACATCATTTGTAGATTCTTGATAAAATACTTGAGTATAGATACCACTTGAATCAAACAAACTAGATATCCATTTGCATTGTTGTCTTGTGCTTGTACTCTTATCACTATCATAAGCTTCTATGGTTGACTTTAACTAAATTAATTTGCCTAAGCTTTCAAGTCCGGTTTGAACCAATGACAAGCTTCTTCACACCTCTTGCAAGGGTTATCTTGCTAATGTTGTACTTGTCACTTGTTAGCAATCCAAATTAGATCAAGTACTTGGGATCACTAGCTCATGAACAAATTCATATACTAACCACTAGATCAAGTAATAATTCAAGCAATAGTGGTAGGTTATGAATTTAAACATTTCATTTGTTATGCATGATCCTATGAAGCATGTACTATATGCACTAACCGCATACTAGTAAGGGATGAAATGATCATGCACATTACAATAATACCTTTGCTATGTTGGAGTAGAGGATAGTCACATAGATTCTAATTCATTACTCTAATAGCAATGTGAAATCCAATTATAAGCTTGGTGAAGGCCAATAGATATAATTTTGAATTCCATTCTTCACCTATATGAAATGAATACCATTTATGATCAAGTGCACTTTCTTGTTGTGGTTGGCTTGCTTTATCCTTTGATCTTTGCTTGCATGAGAGCATCAATTTGAGAATACCACTTGAAATATCATGACTAGCTCTCTTTTGGGTGTTGCTTGCTTTTCTTGATCAACCCTTTTGATTGCTTCAACTAAGCATCTCAAATGTTCCTCGGATCACCACTTTCATGTTAGCCTTCCAAGTACCACACTTGGTTCACCTACACATAGGCGACAAGCCCCTACACTAGGGAGAAGTGATCTCTCTCCAAGAACCATCCTTGATACTCACTTGAAATAACTTGATTGATTGATCCAAGTGATGAACTTAACTTGATGAGTAACCTTGATTCCTTCTTTAAGTCCTTTTCTTTCTGCGAAATGATCTCCAATCATATCTAGAACTTAAATTTCATCTTCAACTTGAGTTTGATCTTGATCTTCATCTTGAGTACCAAAAGTGTGCAAAGTACACTCCACAATCAAATGACCTTGTACTCTTTGCTTGTCATGCTTTTAGATTGTCTCAAAACCAAACTTATATGCCTCAATTACTTATAAACATGTTTCCAATTTGAGGACCTTTCAATCAAAGTGACTCTAGATCAATCCAATATTTATCACTTTTCTGGCAGATTCTGAACCCTTTGAAGAAATAAGCATATCTCCCAAAGTACAAATCCAAATATCACAAAATTTGGTGGAGATGTGCTTTACCAAGTTATCTAGCAGGTGTAAAAATTTGAGCTTCATTTGACTTCTATATTGCTACCCGATTTCAATTCTTCCACCACTGCTACATGCTGAAAACTGCTGCCCTATAGCTGACAAGAACCACTCTAAAACCGAAGCATTTCTTATCCAACTCTCATGAAATTTGTACAGCATCTTATACCATAAGTCTAGAGCATGTACACTATTTTTATACTAATCCAATAAGTTTTGATCACTCAAACATGGCTAAGATCACAGCTCACTCAGATTTTTAATATAGGACAGATTTCAATCACTTGAGCTATACTTTATCAAATATGAATCAAACTTGAAACTAACTCGTTTGAATACTTTCACAAGACATAAATCCATTCAATCCACTTACTAAATACAATCTTATGAACTTATCCAACACAAATCAATCCAAACTTGACTACTAATCAATTATCGATTCAATCATCTCATAGCAAGCAACATTGCATATTTATCCAATTCAATCAACTCATATGCACCCAAATGAAATGATCAACAAGAGATATACCTTGGTTAGCTCATGATCATCCAACTAGCAAGCTTCAACTCAAATATTTGAAAGTCATCAAATATATCTAATGAATTACCAACAACTAGAATTATAGCACTTGTATGTTGATAGCACTTGGACTTCACTCAATTTTTACTTAACATTGGGTTTGGATGCTCACTAGGCTTCATATCTTGACTCAACATATGATGATCAATATGAAATCAATTGAATTAAGTCTCCAATGCCGATAGTACCTACATTCTATCATCCACTTTTTGATGGTACCCAAACAAGTTTGGGTCCTTTCAAGTTAGGAGAAACATACTTAGGCATAGCCTTAGTATGAATAGCGGGATGTTTTGCAATAGCAACCATAGAGGTACCATTATCATCCTTCCTAAGCATAGACTCATCATCAACTGAAATAGGCTTAGAAGTTTTACCTAGGGGATATGAATGTGCCATGTGTCCCCTTTCCTGGCATGAGTAGCACTTTCTCTTTGCTTGAGCCTTCTCTTCTTTGCTCATGTGGTGCTTCTCATTGCCTTGCCTCTCATGGATTGCTTGAGCTTTCTTCTCAAGCTTGGTAGGACACTTAGAGGCAAAGTGTCCCATACTTTCACACTTAAAGCACTTGATGTGAGCATAATTTTTCTTCTCATCTTCATTCTTGCTCATCATCTTGGCATCTTGAGTTTGCATTGGATGCCTTGCCATTCCACTCCTTGTTTTCTTCTTCTTTATCATCAAGTCACCACCATCTTTATGGTTGATCTTGATTTGCTCTTGGGGTGTCTTCTCTTGCTCAACTTGTGGCTTTGGTTGAGGCTCTTCTAGTTGCTTCACCAATTGCTTGGTTGGGCACATTGAGGTAAGGTGACCCCAAGTGCGGCACTTAAAGCACTTAACATGCTTTAGCCTCTCTTCTTCTTTTATCTTCTTGAGCTTCTCAATGTTAGGGCAACCATTTGCAAGGTGTTCCGCTTCATGACATCGGTAGCACATGGTATGAGAGAGCTTTCTTTGTTGTAGCTTCTTCATCTTTCTCTCTCTCTTTCTTTCGCCCTTTGTCATCTTCTTCTTGAAGCCAAGGCCACACTTGTCACCATAGTTTCTTTGAGTCTTCAACATGTGCTCAAAGATGACTTTTGAGTTGTAGCACCTCTCTAACTTGTTGCTCAATTTCTTCACTTCACTTTTAAGCTTAATGTTCTCCTTCAAAATGTTAGTCTCACAAGACATAGAAGTAGAACAAGCATCTATTTGTGAAGAACATGGCATTTCTAATAAATCATCACAAGAGGTGGATACATGCGTCTTGCCTACATCACAAGGGTTAGCAATATTTTGCAATTTATCATTTGATCCATGTGATGAGCTCTCATTATTTTTAAGTTTCTTTGTAAACATTTTAATGAGAGAAGCATGTTATTCTAATAATTCATCATGAGATGCAAGTGGTGTCTCATGATTCAATTTTAGCTCATCATGTGAAGATTTAAAAGCATCAAGTAATTTCTTACGTTCTTCACAAGAGTTCTTTAGAAATGAGTTTTCATTTTCTAATTTCATTGTTTTAGCTTTCTCATTTTCTAAAGACATGGTCATGCTAGCAAGTCTACTAACAAGCTCATCATATGAATCAACATGATCAACCACATTATCATTTGATACCTTGGTGTCACCTTGTGACATGAAGCAATGTGGTGATGTAGGAGAGCTTGGAGTAGCAATGTCATCCGGGCATGATCCATCATCATAACCATCAAGTGTGCATAGGGTAGCATCATCATTTGCAACACTTATGGCATCATCAATCTTGTCAAGTGAACTTCTAGTAGATCGATCATCATCATCACTTGACCATGTGGTGGAGCAATCTTCCACAATCACCAAGTTGTGGTCATGCTCAACATCCTCATGCGCCACTTTCTTGGGCTCATCCTCCTTGAACTTGCCATCATCCCATGTGGAGGAATCACCAAAGGTGCGCTTGATGGACTCCCATATCTCACAAGCGTTTCCCGTGTAGTTTACTTGTTTTATCAAATCAAAACTCAATGCATCCATTAGAAAACAACAAGCATGTGCATCAAGTTCATAGAGAATTCTTTGAGCTTTGGTGAGATTTCTATGGTCCAAGACATGGGTGAGACCATTAGTGACAATCCACCAAAACTTAGGTCCCTTTGCACGAAAATGATCAAGCATGTGATTTTTCCAAAGTGCAAAGTTTATGCCATAAAAAATGTGTGTCTCATAAACATCTAGCCCACTAGATGCCATCCTCTCGGGTTGGTGAAGACCACAAATGAGAGACCTAGCTCTGATACCACTTGTAGGGTTGAGATGGCCACTAGAGGGGGGTGAATAGTTGTTTCTAAAACTTAATCACATCAGCTAACTGAAACAAGTGCGGAATTAAAACTATCGGTCTAGCCAAGACTACACCCCTCTATCTATGTTCTCTAACACCTTGCAAAGATCCTAATTAAGCAACAAAGGTGTCGGGCTAACTAGAGCTCACCTAACCAATTCTAGGAGCAAGGTCACACAAACCTATGCCACTAGTATTTCAAGCAATGAGGGAGCTCCTACATATGCTAGTAAGCAAAAGCACAAAGCCAACTAATCTCACTAGCAATGCTCAATAACAAGGCAACACATGCCAAATTAGAGAGCATAAATACTTAGCTACACAAACTAAGCAAAGTGACTAACAAGGTTACACATACCAAATTAGCCACGCAAGGGAGCTACTTCTATGCTACACAAGCAAGAAGGTAACTAGTGAGCTACACAAGCTAACTAATCACAAGAGCAACTACACAAGCACAATGTATATAAAAGTAATCACAAGCTTGTGTAAGGGGATTGCAAACCAACGGAAAGAACAAGGTTGACACGGTAATTTTCTCCCGAGGTTCACGTGCTTGCCAACACGCTACGTCCCTGTTGTGTTGACCACTCACTTGGTGGTTCGGCGGCCAATTGGCATCACCCGCCAAGCCCGCACGTCGGGCACCACAAGAACCTACCCCGAAAGTGAGGGTAGATCAATGACACACTCAACTAGAGTTGCTCTTTGTGGCTCCCGTGGGGCGAGCACAATGCCCCTCATAAAGCTCTTCTCCAGAGCACCGCACAAGCTTCTTGCGGGCTTTGACGGAGACCACCACCAAGCCATTTAGGAGGTGGCAACCTCCAAGAGTAACAAGCACCACTGGCTTGCAACTTGATCACCTAGTGCCACTCAATGCAACCTCACGATGCAATCACACTAGAATCGCTCTCTCACACAATCGAATGATCACTATCAAGTTTATGTGAGATGGAGGGCTCCTAAGCACTACTACACAAGCCACCAAGGCTCTAGTGTGCTCAGCTACCAGCCCAAGGCTGACCATGGCTTCTATTTATAACCCCACGAACAAATAGAGTCGTTACCCCTTCATTGGGCAAAAGTCAGGACGACCGGACGCTTCGGTCCGATCGACCGGACGCTGGACCTCAGCGTCCGGTCATGCGATGCATGCCACATGTCCCCTTCTTCAAAAGCTATTCGAATGATCCCAACGATCATCTGTTGACCGAACGCAGCAGCTTGAACTGACCGGATACAGCAACCCCAGTGTCCGGTCGTTTCTAGTAAGGTACCAGACATGACCGGACACGTCCGGTCGGTCGCGATTGGACGCACCACCAGAGTCCAGTCACTTCCAGCTTCTTTGCTCTGCCTACATCATCACACGTCGTCTTGTTCGGACGCATACGGCCAGCGTCCGGTCACTTCCAGCGCCAGTGTCCGGTTGATGACCGACGCCTGCCCGCTGACTACCACTACTGACCGGATGCTGGAACCCAGCATCTGGTCACTACGTGACCAGAGTCCGGTCCACTCTGTGGGACCCTATCTTTTTTTATATAGGGCGTCGGTGGAGTTCCTAACCCTTCTCGCCACCGTTTCATCGCCAAGTTGATCCACATCAACTCCAACTCCATCTCCTTTGTAAATGTGCCAACACCACCAAGTGTACACCTGAACGGTCCTAATATGGCTAGAGGGGGGGGGCTGAATAGCCTATTTAAAAATCTACAAATCAACTAGAGCAATTTTATTAGTATGACAAATAGCGTAATGCAAACTTGCTCTAGCTCTACAAGAGTTGCAAGCCACCTATCCAACAATTCTAGTTGCATTGTTTACTTAGGCACCCAAACTTGCTATGTAACTACTCACTAAGAGCTCTCAATCTTGCTACTCTAAAGAGCTCAACTAGATGAATGACAATAATAAAGCAAGCTCTCAATTCTAATTACACTAAAGAGCTTGTATCAACTTTCGGCGCTCCGCCGGGGAAGGTACAACTCTCCTCACAATCACCGGAGATGGCCACGAACAATCACCAACTCATGACAATCCTCCACCGCTGCTCCAACCGTCTAGGTGGTGGCAACCACCAAGAGTAACAAGCAAAATCTGCAGCGCAACACGAATACCAAGTGCCTCTAGATGCAATCACTCAAGCAATGCACTTGGATTCTCTCCCAATCTCACAAAGATGATGAATCAATGATAGAGATGAGTGGGAGGACTTTAGCTAAGCTCACAAGATTGCTATGTCAATGAAAATGTGCAAGATAGTGAGCTTGAGCCGGCCATGGGGCTTAAATAGAAGCCCCCACGAAATAGAGCCATTGTACCCCTTCACTGGGCACACTGCTGGCTTACCGGACGGTCCGATCAGACTTGACCGGACGCTGGTTCTCAGTGTCCGGTCCTCCGATGGACGCCACGTGTCACTAGCTTCAAACGTTGTTCATCATATTTCAACGGCTACGAAGCTGATCGGACGCTCTGGCAAAACTGACCAGACGCTGAAGCCCCAACGTCTGGTCGTTTCCAGTAAGGTCCCCGAGGCATATTTTTTCGATCGGACGCGTCCGGTCCACCTTGACCGGACATAGACCAGTGTCTGGTGCAATACCCTAGATACTGTGTTGACCCATCAATTTGACCGGACGCAGCCTATCAGCGTCCGGTCGCTGAGTGACCCAGCGTCCGATCAATAGACCGACACGCGCACCCTCTGCTACCACTGATCGGACGCACCGGTCCAGCCGAGGCCAGCGTCCGGTCACTTGCAATGACCTCCAACTTTTCTGTCTAGGGTGCCAGTGGCACCGTCGGAGTGTCCGCACTCTACGGGCGGACACTCCGCCGGTGGAGTTTCTTACCCTTGCACCTAAACTTCACCACCCTTGATCAAATGTGCCAACCTCCAAGTGTATCACCTTGTGCACATGTGTTAGCGTATTTTCACAAACATTTTCAAGGGTGTTAGCACTACACTAGATCCTAAATGCATATGCAATGAGTTAGAGCATCTAGTGGCACTTTGATAACCATATTCCAATATGAGTTTCACCCCTCTTAATAGTACGACTATCAATCCTAAATGTGATCACACTCGCTAAGTGTCTTGATCACCAAAACAAAATGGCTCCTATGGTTTATACCTTTGCCTTGAGCCTTTTGTTTTTCTCTTTCTTCTTTTCCAAGTTCAAGCATTTGATCATCACCATGCCATCACCATCATCATGATCTTCGCCATTGCTTCATCACTTGGAGTAGTGCTACCTATCTCATAATAATCTTGATAAACTAGGTTAGCACTTAGGGTTTCATCAATTAACCAAAACCAAACTAGAGCTTTCAACACCATCATGTGTATGTGTGTTAGCATTTTCATAATCATTTTCCAAAGGATTAGCCACTCAACTTGCCACGCCACCCGATCCTAGCGATGATGCAAAGTTAGATCACTCAAGTGGCACTAGATGACCGATATGCAAACAAGTTTGCCTCTCTTGATAGTACAGCCATCTGTCATAAACTCGGTCATAAACTTCTCTACACACCTATGACCGGTGAAATGAAATGCCCTAGGTTATACCTTTGCCTTGCGCATTCCATTCCATCTCCTCTAATGTTGATGCAACACATGCACCAACACGATCAACAATGATATGATCCACTTCATATCATCACATGATCATATTGGTTCATCGATCTTGACTTCACTCGTTTTTCACCGTTGCCTTCGTCCATCAGCGTCAAGTCTTGCTCAAGCTTCACCGCCACACGGTCCATCACTCCAAAGCCTCCGACTTGCCCTTCACGCTTGCAACCGATCCATCAAGCCAAGTCTTGTCTTGATCTTCTCCACCTTGATCACATGACTCAATGTCATGTCTCATGTGCAATAAGCTCCTTCATCATCACATGTGTGAGCTTTGCAACATCTCCAAGCCATATTCACCTTCATAGCATATGTTGCTCACACACATGTACCTGTGGACTAATCACCTGCGTATCTCACATAAAACATAATTAGTCCACCTAGGTTGTCACTCAATTACCAAAACCACACAAGGACCTTTCACTGCTAACGTGGCAAGGCTCTGCCACGCCACTGATCTTAGCGCGGCAGTGCCGCACCCTGATCCGTGGTGCGGCAGAGCTGGATATAACCCTGTGGCCAGTCTCGCTGCCCGAGCAGCAAAGACGCCTAGGTGTCGCTCCCACGCCCGCCCGTCGCCAAGCACGTCGGCCGCCGTGCCACGAACGACGGTAGCCCGGCCCTCCATTGCCGCCTCCCTCCATTCCCTTCCATTCGCCTGTCGCCTCCCTCCCTCCTCGTCCTAGTTCAAGGTAATGATGCACATTTTATTTTTGTTTGAATGGCGGATAGGATGTAATGAATGGGAGTTAAGGTTAGTAGAAAAATTATCTTTGGAACTATGGTGAAGATATTAGTTTGATTTTGTCAATGTTAAGGTTAATTATTTAGTTAGAAGTATGTTTGCCATGTATATTTTTATTGCTATAATTGTTGTTTATAATATTTTAGTTGCATTGCAAATGATTATATTTTTCATTAATTTGTGTTGTTTTGATTGATGTTTAATTTGAACCGTTTTATTAGATGAAAGACATAATATTTTACAACTTTAGTAAATTGCTCATGACTTTTGTACCCTCTCTTGTGTTGGTTCTTATGGTGCCCTTGTGTAGGGCTAGGCGTGTGATGCCTATTAGCGCGTAAGCCACCAAGTGAGTGTGTCATCACAACAAGGACATAGATTGCCGTCAAGCAATTTAACCTCGGGTATAACTCTTATGTCAATTTGTCTCTTGATATTTTTATTGGACACTTGCTGGCTCGGTATATCACTCTCTCACTTGTATGCCACTAGCTTGCCTTGTGTAGTTTGTTGAGTAGCTTGATAGTTTAGTTGTAGTTAGTTGTATCTAGTCGCTTAGCTAGCTCTCTAGATTGTTTAGTAGTGACATAGCTTGATTGATTGATATAGAGATTATGGCAACTAGTATTCGGTAGGTGGCTTGCCTTTTAAGTAGAGCTAGAGCAAAATTGATTTATCGCCTTATTGCTGTATAACCAACTTTGCTATAGTGCTTTGTAGAATTTTTAATTTGGCAATTCACCGCCCTCTAACCATTTAGGACCTTTCACAGGGGAATCTAAAACACAACAATTTTGGAAGATTTGGTGTTTGCACCAAAAGAATATGAGCACCACGGGAATTTAGGGGTTAGTGATAAACACAACTGCTTAATATTGACACAAAAATGTCGCAATGTGAACAACACATAACAAGCCGGAAGAATCCGCTTGATGGAGCAAGGCTGGAGATCCGCTTGGCTTCAAACACAGGACCGGTCGACTTTGAGGCCAGAAGCATGCTAGTGAATTTGACCCTACAATTGACAAGGAGAAGATAATCAATAGTTTAAGGTAGAACATGCCGGTGTTGTACCAGACAGTTCCAAATATACGGCTTTGAAAGCCAATAAATAAGGCCATCGACTAAATAGTCGATATCCAGCATATCCATGAAAGGAAGATCTTTAAATCAAGGATGATCGGCTAATACTAAATGATAATGGCGTGAATCAAAATAACCGATAGCTCATGGATCATGGCAGGTTCATGGTGACTGAATAATCGAGACAAAAACAAGTACAATACACCCAATTATAAAGATCAATGATTTCATCTTTGAAAGCACAAGCTATCGGCTAAACAGCCGATTCAGATTAAAAGAGAGATTATAACATGTATGCAATCAACTATCTAATAAGAATAAATTTATAAACAAACTAGATCTAATCTATTACCATCATTAGTGAGGTTCGACCAGATCGATGCAGCTATGGTAACGGTAATAAACTAAAACCAAAAAGCTTATAGATCTATCCATATTTTCGACAGTTTCATGGTACAAGCTATAGATGTGAAAGCATACGCAATCGGCTAAAATAGCCGATTTCAAACATAGTAATCAAACAAAGCACATGTCTTCACCATAAACAAACTCATTAATTAATAAATTCCAATCTAAAGTTCCACCAATGAGGTTCGATCGATGCAACTATGGTAATAATGATAAATCAAACTTTATCAATTAATGAATCTATCTAAAATTAATTCATGCCTTCGAAATCGTACTATGTATGGTTTAGATCAAGATAAAACAACCGATCTTAGCAGAATGATTTTTAGGAAACAAAGCCAAAAGATGACCACTTGACATGATATGATGCCAATCTATCTCGATCTTAACCGGATAAATTGTGATATTATTATAACTAACGAAACATTAATTATAATAAGATCGATAACTGGATGGATTGACCGAAAAGAGCAAGAAGAATCTAACTAATCTTAGTCAAATTCGGTAACTAGTGACCTTGCAATTAATACAAGATCGATAACTTTGATCAATATCAGTATCTAAAAGAGATCAATCGGATGATGCAGCCTTGCAAACAATGATATGAATCAATAACTAACTTATATTATAATTCACAAGAGATCAAATGGCTGATGCAGCCTTACAAATGATAATACAAGTCGTGATGGTACTCAGAGATAAGCGGGAGGTCGATCAGCCGATGCAGCCCTGCTTGTTGAAAAACTCATTGAGATCTACATTAGTCCTACTCCTAAGGGTTGGCATGAAGCCAAAAAAGTAAACACTAATTTTGATTGATATGTGCATGTCTTTGATACAATAGCCTGGGGTTTTTATTTATACCCTGGGCTAATAACTCCTAACAAGCCATGCACGTAACTTGCCTAACAATCGAAAAGAAATACTAAAGTACATGGACTCTAATTTCTCCGTTTTAGAATCCTTGCTAATAAAGCTTCTTGGCTGACGTATTCTTTCTTGATATATATCCTAAAGTCCGCCATCTTCCAATAATATTTATCATATTCCTTCCATAGATAGCCGAATCAAATCCAATCTAACTCGGCTTAACACGTCCTGAACACATTTGCTCCAAAAGCCATGTACGACGTACACCAGGTGGTCATCCGGCTGAATGTCCATGTATATAAGCCCACAAGTCCATGCACTAGGCCTAAACTTGCATTGATTATTTGATTCCGTACCATATTAAATTGATGACTCTAGAATATGGCACCTACGTGAGGCATGCTGAACTTGAACTTTGATTTCCATACCAGGCGCCAACATCCAACCGCCGAGGGAGAATTTGCCTTGCTTCAGCTCTAGATTATCAGATCTTTTCTTACTCGGCAACGGATATGATTCAGCTTAAACAATCTTTTGGTTTTCCTGTCTTTCTTTTGCCTTCTTGTGATGAGCTTCTGGACATCTACTTCTCCTAGATATATTAAACAATGTTTCTTGGCCGGTGAAGAGCTCCTGGATGTCAAGCTTTCCCAAATACATCTCCAAATGTCTTAAAGAATATTTTTCGGCCTCGGTTCGTAAATATCTTTTAATTAGGAGATTTTCCTGCCTTTGACACCATCAGCTAACTCTTTCATGTCAGGGTAAACTTGCCAAATTTTGGTGTCAACACAGGCCCCCCTAGTTCGGAGTTCGAATTTTCATGCTTCGAACTATTTTGATCGATGGTCTTCTTTTCCGAGTCAGTGACATCTGATTGCAATACTTGGCTTTGATGACTTACTTGGGTTTAATCTCTTGGCTATTCATCTACTTTAGCCGATTAAGGGCTAGCCCCCCGAGTCTATAATTATAATCGGCTATCAAATCACTAGCAAGGAGCTGAAGAATTCACCGGTAGCAATATTACCTTATTCTAAGCCTCACCTATATATGTGAACTTTGAAGTGTCTATCACACTGTCTTGGGTGGTTGAAGAATGGAACAGATTAGAATCCAATCATCCTCACTTCTCCTGCTTAGAAAACCTGGCTTTTTGAAAGATTTTTAAATTAAAACAAAGCTTTGCTCCTCAAATGAATCTCTCATATCGCTCAATGTGTATAGTTCCTCACCAAGACATTGTTCACCTCTATTCACCCTACTTCTAAAAAGGTTATGTGGAGTTTGGGTAGGGATAAAATATGTAGCATACTTACCATGCGTATATCGTAAAGTCAAACCCCAGATCTAAGGAGAGAAGTGTCATACTCGTAGATCAAGATGTGCATGTGTGTGGAATATTTAGTGGCTAACCTAATTCTACTATGCTCTCTAAAATATATTTCTCTCTTGTGAAATATTTTTGCGAGAACATGGGTTATCTTTATTCTCATCTCTTTTTCTCCTTTTTTTACTTTGGACCTCTTTTGTTTCCATCTTTTTATATTTTTGCATAACCCATGTCTCTTTTTACAACAAACTTTTGAGAGAAATATTATCAAGAATTTGGAGCATTTATTTTGATAAAGCCTAGCAACCATATTTTTGTCTTCTCCCAGTGTAGGAGTAGAACATTTTGAGGTGGATGCAAATCATGTTTTTGCATACTTCCAGTGTAGAAGCATCATATATATGAGACGTGTACATGATCTTGATCTTGGGAGCATGATAAATCTATTAACAAGGGTCAACAAGACTTGACAAAACCCAACACAAAGTAAGAAACCTATGTGGAAGGTTTTTTAATGATAACATATGGCCTTGGTAGGAAATTCAATATCATCGAGGAGACAAACTATTGATTTTGAATTTTTGTAAGAAAATTTCCTAAGTACTTTGTAAAAAGAAGCAAGGTTCCCTTCATCATACCATATCTCATTCATCAACTACTTGCATGGCATACTTTCCCTATGATAAATTGTTCATAGGTGATAGAAAAAGCAAGAAATAAAGAATATATACCTGACATCTGCATGCATGTACCTCCATCCTAAGCTTGGTCACTTCCGTGTGCTTTGCGGCCTGCTCGGTGACTTTTGTCAGCTCGTGGAATCCCTGGTTGTCACCGAAGAAGTTGGAAGTGGTACCGGCCTAAGCAAATGGACAAATCCTGACATATGGTGGCCTAGAGCAGTATCTAACCACTGTTGGCTAAACGAATAGGTTAGAATAAGCCTTGAAGTCTTTGATTAAAATATTCAGCCGATGCGACTCTGAGTTCCAATTTTCAATGATGTCTGATCTTCAACGGCTTTTTAGGAATAAATGATTCTTCGGTTTGAAAGGCGGGGTCTCGAACTAGTAGCCGGTTCTCTTCGGGGAAGGTCATTAGTTCAGATATGTCGCCAGAGGAATATGCTTAACATTTATCCCTTTCCCTACTACTGTTTGTATTTTCTCTGTAGATGCAAGAACACGTAACGGAACCTTCAATTTGCCTTCCACCAGATGAGCAACACAACTTTTGAGTCAAATGTTGTGATAGATTTATGTGTGCCAAGCTTATTAAACATAATCGGTGTTGGGCCTGATTCGTTGCAAGAAACAGAAGCAACCAGCCTCAAGGCCGGATGCTCTATCAATCATGTGCAGCTGAGCTAACCCCTACCGATTTCTGTATATCCACTGCTGCATCTTCTAGTCTAGGTAGGAGGACTCCTCGTGCCTCGGCACATCCACGTTGACATTGTAGATAATAAAGCTGAACTGGTTGAGCTCCAGCTAATGTAGCCATGCACATGTATAGTGCCTCAGTTCTCGGCCACCATATTTAAAATATACTCTGAGCACTCATAGCCGATACCTTGGCGCCCAACCTGGACAAGTATTTGTAGGATCTTGATAGATCATTTGAGGAGTACCAGGCCCCCCGTTTGTTGCCACGTCGATGCTGGCAATAAAGCAGCTAAGCATCAATGTGACATAGTCGCCAGCGAGACCCAAGGTGCCAGAGAATAAGAATGCAGCTGCAACGATGATGGCAAACCAATAGCTGGTTCAATGAGATGTTCACCCCACAGAGGAGCTGATGAGCGAGTAGTTGAGAATGCCCAAGCGGATTTCTATCCGTACGTTGCCCTCCGGTCGAACTCGAGTGAGGCTCAGCTATTATAGTATCTGAATTAATATGCTTGAACATACCAGTAGGAGAATCTTGGTCCCTTTTTCCTTTTCTATCAGGAAAGCATTAGCTTTATGCTCTTGATCTTCTCACTATGAAGCCGATGAATATTATAGTCACATGTCGGCTCACTCTTGATTCAAATATATAAATAAATCATTAGTGGCCTCCTGCTGTAGCTTGCTCAGGAGTTGTGACATAATTAACTCTAGTGTTGCAGTGACCTGCATGGGTTGGATGAATCTTGACACGCGACGCCACACCATTACCAGCCGAATGAACCTATCAGAATCGGCCAAGATAAAGGTTTGACCTTCCCAGTAGACAATAGCTAGAGAACGATTGAAGAAATCAGCCTTGTTGAATAGCACCTTGATAGATGGCCGAACAAATGCTAATATCAGCTTCTTGTTGTTGATGAATATCATAGGCTCTATACCAGAGTCGATGGTTCCTCTGATATGAGCTAGCTCAAATAATTCTTTATTATATTTTCATCATCTGCATGGATCATTTAAGAGGAGTCGATGGATGGAGATTCCTCCAAATGTTAATTAGCCGATTGCCTCACCCATTGCATCATCGGCTATTGAAACTCACCAAGAAAGAGAAATCCGATGAAAACTAGTGAGTTTATTTTTCTTGTCTTTCGACTACCCAACATTTGTATTCTTAGTTTATTTGTCTTTTCAACAGGCACATGACACTTCTCAGAGCAGTGGTCTGTACTCCTTTGATTAGGAGGCCCTCATTTGCTAAGGACGAAGTTACCTTCAGTGGGCCATCAAGCAATTCTCTAGATGCTGAGCCGATCAGAAGTAATCTTTTCCATCTTTATATCATGACAGTATGTTTGGAACTTCTGGCCATCGGCTTTTATTGGTTTCCTTGTTGTGCTTCCATTGACCTGTCCCTTCTGTACTGATGGAGCAATTTTATGGGCCGACTATGGTGTTTGATATGAGGTACTGAATCTTTCCTGAGCTAGCCGTTGCACGACCTGCTAAGTAATTGGCGAGGTTGGCTACTAGACTGAATACACTTGGGTTCATCAAGTAGGAGGCTGAGCTATCTACATGACAGGGGCACTTGGTGATTGCTTGATGGTGGTTACCCCCTTATCATTTGACCTTGACCTTGCCCCCCTGGTGTTTGCAGGGCTTGATCTTGCCCCCCTGCTGTTGGCTGAACTTGAGGATCTTGGGCTTGTCTTGCACATGATATACAAATATTTTCCTTTGTTTCTCCTCACGTAAATAGCCAAGCTAGCAAGGCATGTAAAAGTGTCAAAATAGAATTGTAGTCAATAAATGATTGACTGTGCTTCATTTGGCTTTATCTAGTCGATCGGTTGCAGTCATATGTATGCCCATATCTTTCTTGGAATTCCCTTGTATGGCATGCACATGTACGCTTAACAGACTTGGCTTTCTCGTTATCATCATACAGCTCTAACTGGACTCCGAGATGATTGCAAGCCATCTTCTGCACGCACAAGATAGCATCGCATATACACTAATTTTCCATGATGCTTATCTAGGTTCCATTGGCCATTGAGCTGTCCTGGCCAATCGCCTTCCATCGGCATCGTCAGCTTGAACACTTGATTTCCAGCAAGGTAATTATTTCCTGGGCTGAGGAAGATAGTATCGGATCGACGACATATTGGTCTGTTGTCCACCATGATGCTGCCATGCACTGACACCTGCTAGTCACTACAGCAGTGCCTGAATGTGAGTTGCTATTTTGCCAATGCTGAATAGCCGATGTGTTACGTCTTTGAATAAGCAGGTCTGCTTCTGCTCTATGCTTCAATCGGATACTGCCGTCTAGCACCGAGCTTCATACTCCAAGCATTAACGTGCCCATGTGCACATGTGTGGTATTTGGACTCTATCTCTTGTGCTTTTAAATTAATCTCACATACAAATGCGTAACTGGAAGGCAAAGTCAAGTCCTCTTCAACTTTCTTCGTACGTGAATTCTAGCACATGCTTCAGAATAGTGCCGAATAATGTTGTAATAGAAGCTGATATCTTTTATAATTGGCTATATTTGGAGCCAGAGGTAACAAGCATGAACATTGGCTTCTTCCCTACTGTCGGCTATTTCCTTGTGACTAGATGATAGCATATGAACATCGGCTGCCTCCTTGTTCGTACATGTGATGGCTTCTTGTGGCTTCTTTACACAACGTATCCATGTATACATCCATCCATCTTGCTCTTCCTTGCATAGACATAGGCAACATAAAGAAGCAACAATTCCTTTGTTCTCATGGCTTGTTTTCCAATATCGCCGCTGACGATAAAAAGTCATCCTCTGTTATCGGCTTCCAAAATATAAATTCTAAGCACCTTTTAATACTTGGAACCGATTTTTCGTATGCTGATAATGATTTTCAAATCCAAAAACTAACGGTCTCGTATCGGCAGTCAGGTTGCTAACTTTTTTCACTTCTATGATGTAACCTCCTATGATGACTTTTCTTCTTATCGAAAAATATGCTTGGTCGAACTGCCGATGATAATAACCCATGGAGAAAAACTTAATCTGACCTCGACAATCCCATTGGCTCTAGCCGAACCAACTATGGTCATCGGCTATATCGATCTTCATTGGTTTCTCCTGATTATTCTTGAATTTCCACTGCTACACTAGAAACCGATATCTCACTGGCTTTATGCCCTTGCCGATTGACTGTAGACTCCATCAGCTTGAAGGGTAAGGTCTTGAACTAAACGGCGATTCAGCTTTTTCTTTTCATCCTATGTGAAGAGACTTGCTAATTTCACAGCCCATTCCATTTCAGAAAGTGATCGGCTACCATCTTTATCGGCTCAACCCCATGGCCATAAGTTTGGACACTGGGAATGTGATATTTATTTTTCAAAATTATCCAGCTAATGGTGAGGTAATTAGAAAAAATATCTCCTCTGCCTATTGGCTATTCTTAGTTTGCTCAACTTTATCAGCCCATTTGATCTGAACTTTTCTTCTGATAGCACACATAGGTCAACTGCTCTTGATTCCTGATCAGTCCTCCTCAACCTAGGTACTATAGTGGTGTCACGAACTGATATGTTGGCTGCAGAGAAGATAGAATTGTAAATTGATTCACCGTCTGCACAAGTTAGAGTCTGCCCCCATGCCAACTGAATTATCCGCACAAGTTAGGAATAAATGATTCTTTAGTTTGAAATGCGGGGTCTCGAACTAGCAGCCGGTTTTCTTCGGGGAAAGTCATTAGTTTAGATACATCGCCAGAGGAATATGCTTAACATTTATCCCTTTCCCTAGTACTGTTTGTATTTTCTCTGTAGATGCAAGAACACATATCAGAACCTTCAATTTGCCTTCCACAAGATCACCAGCACAACTGTCGAGTCTAATGTTGTGATAGATTTATGTGTGCCAAGCTCAGTAAACATAATCGGTGTTGGGCCTGATTTGTTGCCAGAAACAGAAGCAACCAGCCTCGAGGCCGGATGCTCTATCAATCATGTGCAGCTGAGCTGACCCCTACCGATTTATGTATATCTACTGCTGCATCTTCTGGTCTAGGTAGGAGGAGTACTTATGCCTCAACCCATCCACATTGGCATTGTAGATAATAAAGCCGAACTGGTTGAGCTCTAGCTAATGTAGCCTTGCACATGTACAGTGCCTCGGTTCTCGGCCACCATATTTAAAATATATTCCGAGCACTCATAGCCGA
Organism: Miscanthus floridulus; assembly: GCF_019320115.1. Lineage (NCBI taxonomy): Eukaryota > Viridiplantae > Streptophyta > Magnoliopsida > Poales > Poaceae > Miscanthus > Miscanthus floridulus. The sequence goes on from NC_089597.1 coordinate 40,340,874, forward strand.
TACCTTGGTGCCCAATCTGGACAAGTATTTGCAAGATCTTGATAGACCATTTGAGGAGTACTAGGCCCTCGTTTGTAGCCACATCGGCGCTGGAAATAAAGCAGCTAAGCATCAATGTGACATAGTCGCCAGTGAGACCCAAGGTGCCAGAGAATAACAATGTAGCTGCAACAACGTTGGTGAACCAACAGCTGATTCACTGAGATGTTCACCCCACAGAGGAGACGGTGAGTGAGTAGTTGAGAATGCCCATGAGGATTTCTATCCATACATTGCCCTCCGGCCGAACTCGAGTGAGGCTAAGCTACTATAGTATCTGAATTAATATGCTTGAACATACCAACAGGAGAATCTTGGTCGTCTTTTCCTTTTCTATCGGGAAACCATTAGCTTTATGCACTTTATCTTCTCACTATGAAGCCGATGAATCTTATAGTCACATGTTGACTCACTCTTGATTCAAATATATAAACAAATCATCAGTGGCCTCCTGCTGTAGCTTGCTCAGGAGTTGCGACATAATTAACTCTAGTGTTGTAGTGACCTGCATGGTTTGGATGAATCTTGAGGCATGACGCCACACCATTACCATCTGAATGAACCTATCAGAATCGGCCAAGATAAAGCTTTGACCTTCCCAGCAGACAATAGCTGGAGAACGATGGGAGAAATCAGCCTTAATGAATAGCACCTAGATAGATGGCCGAACAAATGCTAATATTAGCTTCTTGTTGTCAATGAATATCATGGGCTCTATATCAGAGTCGATGGTTTCTTTGATCTGAGCTAGCTCAAATAATTCTTTATTATATTTTCATCGGCTGCATGGATCATTTAAGAGGAGTCGATGGATGGAGATTCCTCCAAATGTTAATTAGCTGATTGCCTCACCCATTGCATCATCGGCTATTGAAACTCACCAAGAAAGAGAAATCCGATGAAAACTAGTGAGTTTATTTTTCCTGTCTTTTGACTACCCAACATTTGTATTCTTAGTTTATTTGTCTTTTCAATAGGCACAAGATACTTCTTAGAGCAATGGTTTGTACTCCTTTGATCATGAGGCCCTCATTTGCTAAGGACGAAGTTACCTTCAGTAGGCCATCAAGCAATTCTCTAGATGCTGAGCCAATCAAAAGTAATCTTTTCCATCTTTATCTCATGACAGTACGTGTCGATGCTGAAAGTGACCAACACGTAAATATTTTTAGTTTTGTCATACGTTGTGATCGAAGGTGGCCTAGCACTCAATGACACAGGGTTTATACTGGTTCAGGCAATATGCCCTACGTCCAGTCTGAGTCAATCAGTGACTTTATTCCTGAGCCCAGGTGCTCGAAGTTTGCAGTGGGGTTACAAATGAGAAGGAGGAAGTTGGGGGTACAAGAGGTTTGGTCGAGTCTAGTCAGAGACCGAGAGCGATGAGAGCTCCGCTATAGGCTTTGTGCTCAAGCATGTGCTCATGGTTTGAACCTGGTGGTTCTGCTGTTGTGTACTAGTGAACTTGATCGATCTAATAAATCTATCTATTGGGACAGAGCGCATCCCCTTTTATAGATGAAGGGGATGGCCTTACAAGTGAGAGGGAGAGAGTACGTATGCTACTAAGCCTTGTTGCCCACGCCGGTGGGTACAGGATGATGGTAGGCGCCCATAATACTGTTGAATGTCAGATGCACATGGGAGGTTGTGTTGTCTTCTTCGGGTATGGTAGACATCGGCGCCTACCACACTGTTCATACCTAGAGGCATGCAAGGGGTTTTACCATGTTCGCCTAGTATGATAAATGCTGGTGCCCACAACACTGTCGATGCCCAGAGGCATGTGGGGGAGCCTTACCGTATGGGAGTTAATGGCGCCCACAATACTGTAGGGGAAAACGTTGGCGCCTACAACACTGCTTGGGCTTTGTTGTGCCAAGGAGGTCACAGAGTACTGTTTCTGTAGGTATATAGGGTATGGTCCCCGGTATTGCGGTTTGACTCGTGTGCCCTATCTTACTTTCTCCATCTGTTTCCTGGTCCTTACCGAGCGGGCGTCCCCGGTCGGTTGGTCCTAGTTTGCTCTGATCGTGCCAGTCAGAGAAGAGCAGTGAGCAGGGGTTTGGCACATCCCCGGTCGAAGACATGGGTTAGAGTTTGAAGCGGTGTCTAGCCAGGCCTTTCAGTCGGAGAGGTCGTCCGGAGGTGGGCTAGAGACCGATGCGAGTGCTCCGGTCAGAGAGGCGGGCCAGAATTGGAAGTGGGTGCCATTCCTCCTCGGCTAGTCCTTTCAATCAGAGATTGGATCACCCCTCTGGCCTGCTGTTTAGGTACTTGGGCCAGCCCATGAGTTTGCTTGTTGTCTGCTTAGGCCGAGCCTTTATTGGGAAGCCAGTCCACGAGGGACCCTAGGTTTATGAACCCGACAGGAGCCCTCGAGCCCTCGGGTGATTTGGATAGAATCGTATGGGGGATTTTTGTCTTGACGGTGGGTGTGCGAGAGCGCACCCGCGGTTGTAGCCTGTGAGCTCCTGGGCGATTCGAGCAGAATCGTCTGGGGGGGTTTTGTCAGCGGGCATTTGTGCGTGTTTTTTTAGTTGAGACGAAGTCATCAATCAAGGCGTTAGTGCGTGCCGTGGCATCGGGCGAGTTGGAGTCGTGGATCCTCACGTTGGTGCACGTCGTGGGATTGAGCGAGTTGGAGTCATGGATCTTGGCATCGGTGCGCGCCGTGGGATCAAGGTAGTTAGTATAGGGATCGAGTGAGACGGAGCTCGCTGATCCTGATAGGGCAAGTTCGGGGTCATAAACCCAGGCGTTTTGGTGTGCAGTTGAGGTGTAGCTGAGGGATGGGGCGAGTTCGAGGTCATAGACCTAGGCATTTGGTGTGTAGTTGAAGCATAGCTGAGGGATGGGGCAAGTTCGGGGTCATAGACCTAGGCGTTTGGTGTGTAGTCAAAGCGTAGCTAAGGGATGGGGTGAGTTCAGGGTCGTAGATCTTGGTGTTTGGTGTGCAGTCAAAGCGTAGCCAAGGGATGGGGCGAGTTTGGGGTCACAGACCAAGGTGTTTTGGTGTCTTGGGCCCCTAAGCCCTATTGGGCCTTGGTAGGGGTCGATTTGAGTTGTGTGCACTACCCTGTTGTCGGTTTCTCACAACCGGAGGAGCTGTGCTTTGTCGCTTGCCTCGATCGCTCGGGCTTGAGTGACGCACTCGGTGAGCTCGCTAACGGGTATGATCGAGTGGAATCCAAGTCTATCATTCATGACGGGGTCAGCATAGCCCTCTTGTGACATTCCACTGCTCCTTTACCTATAACCTGGAAGATGTCTGGGTCGTTCCGGAGACCAACCCGAGTGGCCTACTGGCCTCCCCTCGATGGAGATTTTGTGGGCTTGGCATGAGGTTTAGGATCAAACAAGAAGGTTGAGATGACCCTGTCTGCTTTGGGGTAGACTGGGCAAGGGCCGCACGGGGCTCATCTATGTTTTCTCCCCTGGCTCTGTTTGATGAGCAGTCTCGAGCCCTTTGTGGGCCAGCCTTTATACCCCAGTCGGTCGTTGCTCATGTTTGAATGAGGCAACTACCGCTTCATGATGCAACATGGAGCGTTGTGATGCATTTCGCCGCATGTGCGATGCCTTAGTTTGCAAGCCCCCAGGCAATTCAGGGCCCGAATCATCTAGGGGCACGGGCATATGGAATGAATGTGTGTATAGATGTATGAATGATTATAATGAAATAGTAGGGGTTGGTAAGTTTACCTTGATGACTCGAGTGACGTGGTTTGAAGAGCTCCAATCAAAATGTCCGATCAGGACCCGTGATCATCGTTCGTGACGGAGCCAGCATGACCTTCATGGAGCGGAGATCCCATTGTTTGGGTTTTTTCAAGTATGGCCTAGGAAGGCAGAGGGCCACCTATGAGTGGTGGCGCTTTGGTGCCTGCACCTGATGTGTGGAAGTGGTGGGCCATAGTCAGGCCATGTCCCATCTGACCAGGCGCCGTTCTATTGGTCAGTATGCGTCCCATCAGTCAGGGCACGTCCCATCATTTCCCATCCACATTGAATGGGGGAAGGGAGAGAATTTTTCGCTTTAATCTTTTGCCCTTCTTCAACTACCGCATTTCCTCCTTAAATAGGGGAAGGGAGAGAGCTTCTCATCGTAGTCCTTTACCTATTCTCCAACCATTGCCTTTCCTCCTTCTTCCTTCACACCAAGAGTGCCTGTATGCCACGGCGGTTCCTAAGTGAGAGAGAGAGTAAGTGAGGGGGAGAACTCACAGATCCCTTCATGAATCTAGAGAGCAATGTCGAGCTAGAGGCTATCCGTGGTGGTGCTGGCCATCTTTGCCTGAGGAGGGGTGACTTCCACCGAAGGAGGTGGCACGCTGGATTCATCTGCGAGGCCTTTTCGGGATGGAGCCATGTGTGGATTATTTTTGGTGGATCTTCACTAGGTGAGCCTTGTCAGAGGGGAAGTTGCCTAGGATCATGCTAGTGGAGGGTTTCATGCCTGCAGCTGCTTAGGATGGCCAGTTCATAAAGTTTGAGGAGATATCCTCCAGCCATGGTGGCCATACCTTGGAGGCTACATCCCTGCCCAAGAGCTGCCTCGACTACATGAGAAGGTCAGGAGCTCCATGTTCTTCTGCTAAGGATCTATGGGTGCGACGCCCATGAGGTACCCGTTGCGCTCGCCAAAGTCGAGGGAGCGGAACCGGGTGAGTCCCTTGAGGTACCTGTTGCGCTTGCTGAAGTCAAGGGAGCGGAACTGGGCGGGGCCTGGCTTCTCCTTTGGCGTCAGCCGATGTCGTCGAGCGGTTGTAGTAGTATTTGGAGTAGAAGTAGTCAGCAAATGTAATTGTTAAGTTTGGGGGAGCCCCCTTGTGAACAATTTTTTATATCAATCAATAGATTAGTTCTATTTTTGTGATAGAATCACTATCCATTCCTTGTTTTTTATCCTAGCATAGCTTTATTTTTATCCTTTCTTTTTTGCACCTGCCCATTCGTTCCATAGGCTGCAGCTTTTAAGAACCTGGGCATGGCCCGCGGGGCTCGGCTGCTTATAACCGTAGGTCGTGGCGGGGTGCGTTCGGTTGGGAGTAAGAACACATTTATGTAGGGTAATTAAAGGAATGGGATGCCCTTTTGTTCGGGTAAAAAATTTTACCATGTGATAGTAAAAAAGAGAGGTAGTATTTAGTATCGTACCCTTATGGAGCCCCTGAGCCACCTAGGCTCAAAATGTTCAGGCTGGGGTGCTTTATAGGAGCAAGTGTTGACTAAAAAGCGGTAAGACCAAATTTAGGGGAAAAACAACATTGCTGTTCAATGTTCCAAGTGTTGGTGAGAACGTTGCCATTATTGTCCTGTAGTCGGTAGGCGCTCGGTCGGATTACTTCGGTCACCGTATAGGGTCCTTCCCATGGTGGAGAGAGTTTGTGTTTTTCCTTCGTCGATTGGGTCGTCTGGAGCACGAGATCACCGACTTTGAGGATTCTCCCCCTGATCTTCCTTTCATGGTACCTGAAGAGAGTTTGCTGATAGTGAGCGGAGCGGATCATGGTCGTCTCGTGGGCCTCCTCGATTAGGTCAACTTCATCTTGCTGATCCTCCTCGGCTCGATCGTGGTCAAAAGCCTTCACTCTTGGGGCGTTGTGGTTGAGGTCGGAAGGCACCACTGCTTTAGTTCCGTAGGCTAGGAAGAAGGGTGTGAACCTTGTAGATCGGTTCGGTGTCATTCTTAGGCTCCAGAGGATCACTGGGACCTCTGCCACCCATCGCCCGACATACTTGTTGAGTCAATCGAAGATGAATGACTTAAGTCCTTGGAGGACCATGCCATTAGCACGCTCGACCTGACTGTTAGTACATGGGTGTCCGATTGAGGCCCAATCAATCCTAATGCTATATCCATCACTAAAGTCCAGGAACTTCTTTCTGGTGAAGTTAGTCCCATGGTCAGTGATGATGCAGTTAGGAATGTCGAACCAGTAGATGATGTCGAGGAAGAATTTGACTGCCTCTTCTGAGAGGATGTTGTTGATGGGCTTGACCTCTATCCACTTGGTGAACTTGTCGACTGCTGTGAGCAGGTGAGTGAAGTGGCCTAGGCCCTTTTTGAAAGGTCCTACCATGTTGAGGCCCCAGACCACGAATGTCTAGGTGATGGGGATGGTTTGAAGCTCCTGTACCGGCAAATGAGTTTGCCAAGCATAGAATTGGCATCCCTCACACCTACAGACAACCTCCTCTACATCTCGTAGTGTGGTGGGCTACTAAAAAACCTTGGCAAAAGGCTTTTCTGACCAGCGACCTCAGGACCGCATGATGTCTGTAGATCCCGACGTGGACCTCGAGGAGGAGCTGCTTCCCCTGGCTGGTGGGGATGCACTTCATGAGCACCCCCGATGGACTCCATTTGTAGAGTTCATCACCGAGCGTGATGAAGGTCTTGGCGCATCGAGTGATCCAATGGGCTTCAGTCATTTTGGGTGGGAGAACCTCCTCGAGGAGGTAGGTGAGTAGCGGCGCTCGACGATCGGTTTGATCCAGTGCTAATACGGCGACGTCAGCGGGTTATGTCGTTATATTGGTACTAGGGTCGGAGCCCCCAGGCACTAGCTTGGCATCGGGGTTTGTTTGGATCAGACCTTCCGGGACACGAGCGGGTGACTCATGGAGATTGTTGATGAAGATCCAACTTGGAGACGGATTGTGCCTGGCGACCAATTTTGTGAGGAAATCGGCGGCATCATTGTCCTTTTGAGGGACGTGATGCAGCTCGATCCCCTAGAATTTGTCCTTGAGCTTGCGCACCTCTTGGTAGTATGCAGCCATTCAGGGGCTTTTGTAGGAGGACTCCTTCATGACCTGGTCAACGACCAAGTCTGAGTCGCCGTAAATGTAGAGTCGCGTAGCTCCAAGTTCAATGGCGATGCAGAGTCAATTGCTGAGGGCCTCGTACTCAGTAGCATTGTTTGAGGCTGAAAAGTGGAGGCGGATGGCATAGCAGAGCCTACTCCCATCTAGGGAGATTAGAACCACCCCTGCCCCCGAGCCGGGTGCCATGATGGACCCATCGAAGTACATTGTCCAGAACTCGTGGGTGACGTCTGGGGTCAGTAGCTAGACCTCCATCCATTCAGCAACAAAATCCATGAGAGCTTGAGACTTACTGGTGGTACAGGGGATATACCTGATGTCATGGCCCATGAGTTCGAGTGCCCACTTGGAGATCCGTCCCACGGCATCGTGGTTGCAGATGATGTCTCTAAGCGGGTATGAAGTGACAACCGCGACTTCGTGGTCGGTGAAGCAGTGCAGGAGCTTCTGGATCACCATCAGCAAGGCGTATAGGAGTTTTTGCACCTATGGGTACCGAACCTTAGGGTTGGTGAGTACCTCCTCGATGAAGTATATGGGCCGCTGGACCTTAAGGTGGCGTCCCGGCTCCTCCCTTTCGACGACTAGGGCAGCGCTTACCACATGGTTGTTGGCTGCGATGTAGAGGAGGAGGGGTTCCCTCCGTTCGGGAGCGACAAGGATTGGGGCTGATGTCAGGGACACTTTGAGGCTCTCTAGAGCCTGCTGAGCTTCCTTAGTCCAGACAAAGGCATTTGTCTTTTTGAGGAGCTTATAGAGTGACATCCCCTGTTCACCGAGCCGAGAGATGAATCAGCTCAGGGTGGCCAAATAGCCGGTGAGCCTTTGCACGCCCTTGATGTTGCGCAAGGGTCCCATGTTGGAAATGGCCATGATCTTTTCAGGGTTGGCCTCGATGCCACGCTCGGACACAATATATCCTAGCAGCTTCCCCTTTGGAACCCTGAAAACACATTTCTTGGGATTTAATCTGATGTTAAACCTTCAGAGGTTTGTGAACGTTGCAGTCAAATTTACGATCAGGTCGCAAGCTTGAGCCATTTTGACCACTATGTCATCAACATAGATGGCAATTATTGGCTTCGGTCGCTCAGCTTGATCGGGCTGATCGAGCGGGTCGATTTGGTCGGCGAAGCATTGCTGCATGCACCTTTGGTAGGTGGTGACAGCGTTCTTTAGGCCAAAAGGGATGGTTACATAGCAGTATGAACCATATGGGCTAATGAATGAGGTCGTGAGCTGGTCGGACTCTTTCATCGCAATCTGGTGATAGCCCAAGTAGGCATCCAGAAAGGAGAGGGTCTCGCAACCCAATGTGGAGTCGACTATCTAGTCTATGCACGGCAAAGGAAAGTGATCCTTTGGACACGCTTTGTTGAGGCCAGTATAATCAATGCACATTCTCCATTTCTCGGTCTTCTTTTTAACAAGAACAGGATTAGCGAGCCAGTCAGAGTGGAAAACCTCTATGATGAATCCAGCTGCCAGGAGTTTGGTGATCTCTTCGCCTATGGCCCTGTGCCTCTCATCATCAAAGCGATGCAGGCGCTGCTTGGTAGGCTTCGAGCCTAGGATGAGGTGTAGTGCATGCTCGGCAACCTCCAACGGTATGCCTGACATGTCAGAAGGCAGCTATGCAAAGATATCACGATTGGCGCGTAGGAAGTCGATGAGCTTGCATTCCTATTTGGCCGGGAGCTGGGTCCTGATCCACACTATCTTGGTTGGGTCAGTGGGGTCGATTCCCACCACCTTGGTTTCCTCAAGTGGGCGGAAGGCCACCGAGAAGGTTGGTTTGTTGCAGTCTGGGATAGTTGGGGTCGATGACTCCCCGAGCCATGGGAGCTCGGACGAGTTGATGACCGCGGTGGCGAGCTTGAAATGCTCGTGGTCGCACGTGAAGGCGTGCGAGAAGGCGTTGCTCATAGTGATGACACCGTTTGGTCCCGGCATCTTTAGCTTGAGGTAGGTGTAGTTGGGGATCGCCATGAATTTGGCATAGCATGGACACCCCAAGATGGCGTGGTAGGACCCTGGGAAGTCCACCACATCGACGGTGAGGACCTCCGAGCGGAAGTTGGCTCAGTTGCCAAATGTGATGGGTAGATCGATCTGCCCGAGTGGTATGCCTGTGCTCCTGGGATCACCCCATGGAAGGGAGAACCCACTAGGTGGAGTTTTGACCACGGGATGCGCATGGCATCGAGGGTGTCGATGTAGAGGATGTTGAGGCCGCTGCCTCCGCCTATCAGCACTTTGGTGAGGCACTTCTTGTGGACAATGGGGTCAACGACGAGCGGGTAGCGTCCTAGTCTTGCGATGTGGGAGGGATGGTCCCTCTGATCGAAGGTGATCATAGATTCTGACCAGCTGAGGAAAGAGGGGGCGACCATCTCGGAGGCGCATGCCTCCCTATAGCGCACCTTGTGCTGGCATTTGGTCCAGATGGCGTTGGATCCACCGAAGATCATGATGCATTCCTCAGTGTCGGGGAAGCCATCTCTGTCCTTGCCCACTACGGCTCCTTTCTTGGCTGCTGCCTCTTTGCCATCTCCTTCTTTTGGCCCATCGGCTAGTCGGAGGAAACATTTGGGGAGCTCATAGTCCTTGTAGAGGTGTTTGACGGGGTAGGAATGGTTGGTGCATGGGCTATCCATGAGTTTGCTGAAGTGGTCAGGCAGGCCCTATTAGGGCTGCTTGCCCATGCAGTCAGTTGCGGCGGCCAACGCGGTGTTGTCCGATCGGCGCTAGTCCTTTTTTTCTTCTTTCCCCCTTGCATGGAGGGGCCCTCGTCTTGGTCTGCGCGCTTGGCCTTGCCTTTGTCCCAGCCTTCGTTGAAGACCACTCTGACTGCCTCCTCATTGGAGGCGTGGTTAGTGGCGACATTGAGCAGGTCGTGGGTGGTACGAGGCTTTAGGCAGCCAAGCTTGTGGATCAGGGACTCACAGGTCGTCCCAGAGAGGAATGCGCTGATGATGTCCGCATTGACAACATCAGGGAGGGAGTTGCATTGTTAGGAGAACCTATGGATGTAATCCCACAGGGACTCGCTGGGCTCTTGCTGGCAGCTGTTGAGGTCCTAGGAGTTACTAGGGTAGACATACGTCCCCTAGAAATTTCCAACGAAGACCCTCTTGAGGGCCGCCCAGCCACAGATGCTGTCATGCGGGAGGAATTTGAGCCACACCTGAACTTGTTCCCCCACATAGATGGGGAGATATTGAATGATGAAAAGGTCATCATCCACCACTTCAGCTTGGCAGGTGAGCCAGAAATCTTCGAGCCAAATACCAGGGTTTGTCTCCCTGGTGTACTTGGTGATGTTGGTGGGCGATCGGAAGCGCTGTGGGAATGGTGCTCTCTGGATACATCGGCCAAAGGCCCATGGTCCTAGGCCCTTAGGGCTAGGACTTCGGTCGTTTGGCCAGCGACCATGCCTGGGGCGTGTTTCACCGCTCCCCTCGATGGTTCGGCTAGGATCCATGTCGCCTGCCCTCATCACCGCCTAGTGGACGTCATCTTCTTGCTAGGCCTGATGCTAGTTGCTGATGACGCTGTGAGCGTCTCGGTGCAGACCGGGTTCTTTGCGTACCGGCGGTTGGTGCGGAGCAGGCGCTAGGTCAGAACGTGGCGCAGTTGCTGCCTCTCGAGCTATGCTTGGCGGCTATAGCGGTGAGCAGATGGAACGACCTGTCTGGTGCGTCCCCACTCCCATAGTAGGGAGAGAGGGCGCATGTCGGAGTTGCGATGCGGAGCTTTCCGCCTGTTGAATGGCGGTGGCTTGTACCAGTGCTCGAAGGTTCTGGTAGACCGCCCGCTCCTGGGGGTCGAGGGGCTCGGGAACACCGTGCAGAAGCATTGCCACAGCGGCGATGTTCTGGCTAGCTCGAGCGAACTTTGGGGGGTCATTCCCCTCGTTTATGATGTCACACTGGACTTGTCGGGCGCGACCCCGAGCGCCACCGGTAGGGTCATGCGCGTGGGGCGCAACGTGCTGTACCGAGCGCGACGACGTAGGCGGCGGTGGGTTCTGCCATCATTGTCGTAGCACCTTGGCGTGCCCTTGCGCAAGGGCCCCTACAAGCAGGTTTGGAGGGTGTGAGTCTGTACAGACTCTGCAACCACCAGCAGCTGCCCCGGAGTGTCGGCCATAGCGCACTCCCGGGATGGACGGTGGCTAGGTGCCACATCACCGATGCTAGAGCCGTCGCTCTCAACCTCATCATCTAGGAGTTTGTGGAGAGTGGTGGGAGCATAGCTCGCCATTCCCATGAATTTAGATGTGAGAGGGGGCGGTGCCAGCATCCTTCGGAGCCCCCAAGCACACGTATCCACGGGAGACACGAGGCCATAGGGGAACCGGTCATATGGTGTTTGCAGTGCGGACAATACAGTCCCTCTAGATAATCAGTGAGAGATAGTAAATAGAGAGTAAATAATAGTATGTACATTACTCATAGCGGGGTTTGAGTAGAGAGTTTGCTTAGCATGAAGCGCAGAATCCTCATCGTTGAAGTCGTCGTGCATCCCGAAGCCAATGGAGGTCGCCCCTTCGACAGGCGCTAGAACGAGTGCCTCCTCACGGAGGTGAAGTATGCCGAGCCGATCGGCGATGAAGTCTAGGCTTCTGAAGAGAAAGGCCTGGGATGGCTCGAAGATGGGTGGAACCCACATCCCAACAGGTGGGAGTGCAGGAAACTCTAGTGAGCCAAAGTGAGTCGTATTGCTTGAGCCTACCATGGCGAGGGTGGCAGAAAAATGGGTCATCTGATGACCAAAAAGTGTTGAACGTACAGCGTCTTCCCCACGGACGGCGCTAACTATTGGTGCAGAAAGTGACCAACACGTAAATATTTGTAGTTTTGCCGTACGTTGTGATCGGAGGTGGCCTAGCACTCAATGACATAGGGTTTATACTAGTTCAGGCAACGTGCCCTACGTCCAGTCTGAGTCGATCGGTGACTTTATTCCTGAGCCTAGGTGCTCGAAGTTTACAGTGGGGTTACAAACGAGAAGGAGAAAGATGGGGGGTACAAGAGGTCCGGTCGAGCTCTGGTCGGACGGACCGAGAGCGATGGGAGCTCCGCTATAGGCTAAATGCTCGAGCATGTGCTCGTGGTTTGAACTTGGTGGTTCTTCTATTGTGTACTGGTGAACTTGATCGATCTAATGAATCTATCTGTTGGGAGAGAGCACATCCCCTTTTATAGATAAAGGGGATGGCCTTACAAGTGAGAGGGAGAGAGTACATATGCTACTAAGCCTTGTTGCCCATGCCGACGGGTATAGGATGATGGTAGGCGCCCATAATACTGTTGAATGTCAGATACACATGGAAGGTTGTGTTGTCTTCTTCGGGTATGGCAGACATCGGCGCCTGCCACACTGTTGATATCTGGAGGCATGCAAGGGGTTTTACCATGTTCGCCTGGTACGATAAATGCCTACGCCCACAACACTGTCGATGCCTAGAGGCATGTGGGGGAGCCTTACCGTATGGGAGTTAATGGCGCCTAGTGTCGGCGCCTACAACACTGCTTGGGCTCTATCATGCCAGGGAGGTCATAGAGTACTATTTCTGTAGGTGTATAGGGTATGGTCCCCGGTATTGTAGTTTGACTTATGCGCCCTACCTTACTTTCTCCGTTCGTTTCCTGGTCCTTACCAAGCAGGCGTCCCCGGTCGGTTGGTCCCAGTCGGCTCTGATCACACCAGTCGAAGAAGAGCAGTGAGTAGGGGTTTGGCGCATTCCCGGTCGGAGACACGGGTCAGAGTCGGAAGCGGTGTCTGGCTAGGCCTTCCAGTCGGAGAGGCTGTCCAGAGGCAGGCTAGAGACCGAAGCGAGCATTCTGGTCAGAGAGGTGGGCCAGAGTCGAAAGCAGGTGCCATTCCTCCTCGGCTAGGCCTTTCGGTCGGAGAATGGATCACCCCTTTGGCCTATCATTTAGGTACTTGGGCTGGCCCATGAGTTTGCACATTGTCTGCTTGGGCCAAGCCTTTGTTGGGAAGCCGGTCCATGAGGGACCCTGGTTTTATGAACCCGACAGTATGTTTGGAACTTCTAGCCATCGACTTTTATTGGTTTTCTTGTTGTGCTTCCATTGATCTGTCCCTTCTGTACTGATGGAGCAATTTTATGGGCTGACTATGGCGTTTGATATGAGGTACTGAATCTTTCCTGAGCCGACCGTTGCATGACCTGCTGAGTAATTAGCGAGGTTGGCTGCTGGACTAAATACACTTAGGTTCATCCAGTAGGAGGCTGAGCTATCTGTGTGATAGGGGCACTTGGTGACTGCTATGATGGTGGTTGCCCCCTTGTCATTTGACCTTGACCTTGCCCCCCCTGGTGTTTGCAGGGACTGATCTTGCCCCCCTTGGTGTTTGTAGGGCTTGATCTTGGGCTTGTCTTGCACATGATATACAAATATTTTCCTTTATTTCTCCTCACATAAATAACCAAGCTAGCAAGGCATGCAAAAGTGTCAAAATAGAATTGTAGTCCATAAATGATTGTTTGTGCTTCATTCGGCTTTATCTAGTCGATTGGTTACAGTCATATGTATGCCCATATCTTTCTTGGAATTCCCTTGTATGGCATGCACATATACACTTAACAGACTTGGCTTTCTTGTTGTCATCATACAGCTCCAACTTGACTCCGAGACGCTTGCAAGCCATCTTCTGCACGCACAAGATAGCATCGCATATACACTAATTTTCCATGATACTTATCTGGGTTCTATTGGCCTTTGAGTTGTCCTTGCCGATCGCCTTTCGTCGGCATCGTCAGCCCGAACACTTGATTTCCGGCAAGGTAATTATTTCCTGGGCTGAGGAGGATAGTATCGGATCAACGACATATTGGTCCGCTGTCCACCATGATGCTGCCATGCACCAACACCTGCTAGCCTCTGCAGCAGTGCCTAAATGTGAGTTGCTATTTTGTCGATGCTGAATAGCCGATGTGTAACATCTTTGAATAAGCAGGTCTGCTTCTGCTCTGTGCTTCAATCGGATACTGTCGTCCAGCACTGAGCTTCATACTCCAAGCATTAACGTGGCCATGTGCACATGTGTGGTATTCAGACTCTATCTCTTGTGGTTTTAAATTAATCTCACATACAAATGCGTAACTGGAAGGCAAAGTCAAGTCCTCTTCAACTTCCTTCGTACGTGAATTCCAGCGCATGCCTCAGAATAGTGCCGAATACTGTTGTAATAGAAGCTGATATGTTTTATAATTGGCTATATCTGGAGCTGGAGGTAACAAGCATGAACATTGGCTTCTTCCCTACTATCGGCTATTTCCTTGTGACTAGCCGATAGCACATGAACATCGGCTGCCTCCTTGTTTGTACATGTGATGGCTTCTTGTGGCTTCTTTACACAACGTATCCATGTATACAACCATCCATTTTGCTCTTCCTTGCATAGACATCAGCAACTTAAAGAAGCAGCAATTCCTTTGTTCTCATGGCTTGTTTTCCAATATCGCCACTGACGATAAAAAGTCGTCCTCTGTTATCGGCTTCCATAATATAAATTCCGAGCACCTTTTAATACTTGGAACCGATTTTTCGTATGCTGGTAATGATTTTCAAATCCAAAAACTAATGGTCTCCTATCAGCAGTCAAGTTGCTAACTTTTTTCGTTTCTCTGATGTAACCTCCAATGATGACTTTTCTTCTTATCGAAAAATATGCTTGGTCGAACAGCCGATGATAATAACCCATGGAGGAAAACTTAATCTTACCTCGACAATCCCATTGGCTCCAGCCGAAGCAGCTACGGTCATCTGCTATATTGATCTTCATTGGTTTCTCCTGGTTATTCTTGAATTTCCACTACTGCACCAGAAACCGATATCTCACTGGCTTTACGCCCTTGCTGATTGACTGCAGACTCCATCAGCTCGAAGGGTAAGGTCTTGAACTAACAACCGATTTAGCTTTTTCTTTTCATCCTATGTGAAGAGACTTGCTAATTTCACAACTGATTCCATTTTAGAAAGTGATCGGCTACCATCATTATCGGCTCAACCGCATGGCCATGAGTTTGGACACTGGGAATGTAATATTTATTTTTCAAAATTATCCAGCTGATGGTGAGATAATTAGAAAAAATATCTCCTCTGCCTATCAGCTATTCTTAGTTTGCACAACTTTATCAGCCCACTTGATCTGAACTTTTCTTCTGATAGGACATGCAGGTCAACTGCTCTTGATTCCTGATCAGCTCTCCTCGACCTAGGTACTGTAATGGTGTCATGAACTGATATGCTGGTTGCGGAGAAGATAGAACTCTAAATTGATTCACCGTTTGCACAAGTTAGAGTCTGCCCCCATGCCGACTGAATTATCCGCACATAACCAAATATAGTAATGGCCATGCATGAGCATATCTCGAGAAGCCAGACATGTATCCCAATTCTCTGGTCATGATGTGTCCACTATTCCTTAATCTGCTAGCTTCTGTTTCTTTTTATCTTCACGTGACGACCGAGGGGTACCTGGACTTTGTGTCTCGATCTCTTTCCAAATATAATAATTCCCAATCGTCAATAGAGTTCCATTTGGCTCGTATAGTAATTGGACTCAACTTCTTGATGCTTTTCCTCTTTTGTCTCAGCAGCAAAATTTGGTCAGTAGTGGCGGCATCGGCTCTACATAGCTGATTGTGCGTTCAGAGCACCACCGGTGTATCCAAGCCCCCCATGTCGCGCGTGGTCATCCACTGCTGAAGAACCATTGCTAGCGGCAGCTCTACCTGAGCCAACCATGTCGTATCTGCTAGGCCAAATGGCTCCATCACTTGATGCATCAGCTGAAGTGGAAATTGAGCCAGTACTGGCCCCCAAGCCAGTCTTTGTATATCTGTTCTTGGAGTCTATGGAGGTGAAAGATCAGCCGATGCAGATGAGGGGAGTAGCCGATTCTTATTTATATATGGATACACCACGATCTTTGGCAATCTGGAGCAGGAATCCTTTGTATGACTTCTGAGCAACTAATCAACTTCATGTATTTTGAGAAGCGTATACCATGCATGGATGTATACACACTTGCTAGCTTCTTCATATATATCAACATGTATATATGCATGCGTGGCACTGTAACGTGTTAGCTCTTTCCTTTTAAATGACGTGAAGTGCTATCCTCATAGCCGATTCCATTTTAGGAAGTGATTGGCCCTCATTGGTTTGGGAGGCAAATATGTAGTTAGCAGGACCCGTGTTCTATATTCAACGACACCACACTGTTGCCATGAGCATGGTGGCTTGGACATATCAATAGGAGCTCGACTATCATTTCTATCCAACAAACCATCGGCTTTATGCTCTGGCTGATCGGCTTTTGTTGATGTCATCGGCCCAAATACTTCGTTCTGGTAAGGTAGCTGTTTCCTAGGCCGATGAGGATAGTAGTAGATCGACGACAACTGCAGTCTGGCTAACATATATAATAAAATATTCTAGCCAGCCTGCTAATGACATATGTTCTATTCAAATATTTTAACTCTGGAATAGCCATCACCAATCCAAGATTTAGGCATCAGCGGAGCTAGCCATTATCCTATTTCCCAGATCAGTTAGCCTCTTGAATTTGCATAGCTTCTCTCTATATTGATGGCTTTGTCAACAGTAGCCGATAAAATTACACCAACAGCCATTCGCCGGTTCGTTCAGTTAATAAATCCAATAAAAAAGCATGTTTACTTGTGGTAATAGCATGTATCTTGGACGTATTTAGCAGATGCATTACCTCCTTGCAATCAGCAGACGCACTACGCTTGGTGTCCACACGGCTTTGTGAACGTCCTGGACTGTTCGCTAGATCTTTACACGGTTACAAGATTGAATGCTCTTTCTTGAAACTTGATGATCTGCACAGCGGAGCGATGAGATCTTGTTCTACGTGGATAGATCTTTTTGTCTTGGTCCACTCAACGACACTGATCCCCAATCCATTATCAGAATGTCAGGGTTGACTGAGTGTCTTGAGCCGATGGAAGTGATGGAGTAGCCGATGATAATAGCCGATGGATGAAAGCTCAATTCAATCTCAATACAACCATCGGCTTGATGCCTTGAGTAGTTTGACGCTTGCACGCATGGCTTCTAACCTTGTTTGTTTGCATCTACTCCATGTTTGCTTTGATTTAATAAAGAATCCATATATGTTCTGCTTGTAATCTCTGTGTCGTATCCGACTCTGCATTATATGCAACTAACGTGTTGCCCTAGGATTCCGATTTGTCCGCATTAATTTTCCATTTTTCTTGGACCAATATCTCAGATTATTGGACATGTAGCAAAACACCTTGCTCGTGTGATAACCTCTCGACATTTTCCTATGTGCACCACTTCTAAACTTGTCCTTGATGATATCAGCCATTAAACTGATTAGGAGGTCATTGGCCAAGTGTAGAATAACGTTGTATTTGCTCTTCTTCACTTCTGTTGGCCGAACCTTGTCGATGAAACAAAACTTGATGAGTATCCAACTTCTAATCAAAGGACTGTGGTCCCACTGGGCGTGCCAAAAAAGATGTTGACACAAAAATGTGATCAACACGTAGTAAGCCAGAAGAATTCGCTTGATGGAGCAAGGCTGGAGAACTGCTTGGAATCAAACACAGGACTGGTCAGCTTTGAGGCCGGAGGCGTGCCAGTCAATTTGACCGGTCGGCTCCGAGACGATAATCAATAGTTTATGGTGGAATATGCTGGTGTTGCACCAGACAGTTCCAAATATACAGCTTTGAAAGCCAATAAATAAGGCCATCGACTAAATAGTCGATATCCAGCATATCCATGAAAGGAAGATCTTTAAATCAAGGATGATCGGCTAATACTAAATGATAATGACGTGAATTAAAATAACCGATGCTCATGGATCATGGAAGATTCATAGTGATTGATTAACCGAGACAAAAACAAGTATAATACACCCAATTATAAAGATCAATGATTTCATCTTTGAAAGCACAAGCTATCAGCTAAACAGTCGATTCAGATTAAAAGGGAGATTATAACATGTATGCAATCAACTATTGAATAAGAATAAATTTATAAACAAATTAGATCTAATATATTACCATCATCAGTGAGGTTCGACCGAATCGATGCAGCTATGGTAACGATAATAAACTAAAACCAAAAAGCTTATAGATCTATCCATATTTTCGACAGTTTCATGGTACAAGCTATAGATGTGAAAGCATACGCAATCGGCTAAAATAGATGATTTCAAACATAGTAATCAAACAAAGCACATGTCTTAACCATAAACAAACTCATTAATTAATAAATCCCAATCTAAAATTCCATCAATGAGGTTCGACCGGATCGATGCAGCTATGATAATAACGATAAATCAAACTTTATCAATTAATGAATCTATCTAATATTAATTCATTCCTTCGAAATCGTACTATGTATGGTTTAGATCGAGATAAAACAGCCGATCTTAACAGAACGAGTCATCAAATTTAAGATCTGATGGTGACAAAGCCAAAAGACGACCAATTAACATGATATGATGCCGATCTATCTCGATCTTAACTAGATAAATTGTGATATTATTATAACTAACGAAACATTAATTATAATAAGATCGATAACTGGATGAATTGACCGAAAAGGGCAAGAAGAATCTAACTAATCTTAGTCAAATTCGGTAACTAGTGATCTTGCAATTAATACAAGATCGATAACTTTGATCAATATCAGTATCTACAAGAGATCAATTGGATGATGCATCCTCGCAAACAATGATACGAATCGATAACTAAGTTATATTATAATTCACAAGAGATCAAACGGCTGATGCAGCATTACAAACGATAATACAAGTCGTGACGGTACTCATAAACATGCCAGAGGTCAATCAGCCGATGCAGCCCTGCTTGTTGAAGAACTCGTCGAGATCTATATTACTCCTACTCCTAAGGGTTGGTGTGAAGCCGAAAAAGTAAAGACTGATTTTGATTGATGTGTCTTTGATACAATAGTTAGGGGTTTATATTTATACCCTGAACTAATAACTCCTAACAAGCCATGTATGTAACTTGCCTGCCAATCAAAAAGAAATACTAAAGTACATGGACTCTAATTTTCCCTTTTTAGAATCCTTGCTAATAAAGCTTCTTGGCTGACGTATTCTTCCTTGGTATATATCCTAGAGTCCGCCATCTTCCAATAATATTTATCAGCTTCCTTCCGTAGATAGCCGAATCAAATCCAATCTAACTCGGCTTAACATGTCCTGAACACATTTGCTCCAAAAGCCAAACATGTATGACGTACACCAGGTGGTTAGCTGGCTGTGTGTCCATGTATATAAGCCGACAAGTCCATGCACTAGGCCTAAACTTGCATTGATTATTTGATTCCGTACCATATTAAATTGATGACTCTAGAATATGGCACCTACGTGAGGCATGCTGAACTTGAACTTTGATTTCCATACCAGGCGCCAACATCCAACCGCCGAGGGAGAATTTACCTTGCTTCAGCTCTAGATTATCAGATCTTTTCTTACTCGGCAACGGAGATGATTTAGATAAAACAATCTTTTGGCTTTCCTGTCTTTCCTTTGCCATCACGTGATGAGCTTCTGGACATCTGCTTCTCCCAAATATATTAAACAATGTTTCTTGGCCAGTGAAGAGCTCCTGGACGTCAAGCTTTTGCAAATACATCTTCAAATGTCTTAAAGAATATTTTTCGGCCCCGGTTCATAAATATCATTTAATTAGGAGATTTTCCTACTTTTGACACCATCAACTGACTCCTTCATGTCAGGGTAAACTTGCCAAATTTTGGTGTCAACACTTAGACTAAACAAGAACTACATAAAGTATTTTTTTTTCTTTCACAAAGCGGCATATGTTAGTTAATAAATCAAAATATCCAGGTCGCCACTTATGCTAGTGCTTTTTGAAACCATGGACTCTAGTTTTTTAGTGTTAATCAATTTGTGCTTGGCGGTTTGCTTCCATGAAAGCATGCACCAGTAACATCCCAATTCCATTTTGAAGAGCGTTCACTCGAGTGAACGATCCGACAGGTGCAATTATTTGTGGGGCCCATCTTCAATCTACCCGTCTTCACTTTTCTACGTGCTCTTGCCGTGACTTTCCTATCTTCTTTGTTTTCTTGCACTTTCATTCTCTCTCCCGATGTAGTCTGGCACCGGCGCACGGAGGCATCAGATCTCGCCTGCCCAACCAGCCATCGGCGCTAGGAGGCAGCCGATCTCGGCCTTGCGCCCGGCCATCGGCGACTAGAGGCGGTAGCTCTCGCCCTCTCGGCCAACCCCTGGCCCCTAGAGGCGATGGATCTTGGTCTCCTGTCCAACCATCTGCTCCCGGAGATGGCGGATCTTGGCCACTTGTGCGGCAGTAGGTGTCTAGAGGTGGCCCACCGCCCACTCCGCCCATGAATCCAGCAGAGACCTCTCCGTCCCCGATGGTGAACAACTCATGTCCCGAGCTTCCTCTGTGCGGCTTTCTCCTCGGCGCACTCATTCATCGCCATAGGCATTGCCATTGTGCACCTCCCGCTCTACCCTTGGGCCTGCTACAGCTAGAGCAGGAGCCATTGGCACACTAGGAGAAGATCGAGATGTACTCATCGGCCATCTATGCCTCCTGCACCGCCAGAGGAATTGCCACCTGTGGGCTCACCCACATGGCCGTGACTTACTCACGTTGCTCAACCTCGTCTAGTGCAATATGCAGGTGAGCAGGCAACAACCTAGATCTGTGGCCTCGATGCCCCACGACATCCATTTTGGTAAAGATCTTGCACAGATCTTGTGATCTTTGGTTGGCTCGGATTGGAGAGCTAGTTAGTCGTAGGCTTGTAAGTGATTTCGTCTTCGTGATCTGGATGCCTATGCGTGTAGATTTACTTCATGTGAGCATCAGTAATTCGTTTTCCTTTCCAGTTGTGATATTCGTTGGTTCAAACTTGTGGTTGATGCTTTTTTAATTTAGTAGTTTGGTAGCTTGTTAGCTAAGTTGCTTTTGTGTGGATTGGTATTACTGCAGGGCTCCTTCTAACTGCTTCAAGTAGTGGGAACATGCATCGACATCTGTCATTATAAAACTCTTCCTGTTTTTCCCACTAAAACAATTTGTTTATGATTCAAACAAAACTGATGAATGTGTTTTTCTCCGAGTATGGTTTGTGTTGGTGGTTGGATGCTCTATTAGGCCTGGTACTAAATGAACCATTAATTGTGATTGTGACAATTGACACATTTGCTCTGATAGATTGATATGTTGATTTTTGCCAAATAATTCTTCATTTTCCATGTTATGTGTATTTCTAATTTATTGTCGTGTTATTCTACGATTTTCAGAAATGAATTGATTTTGTTTCTATCAATTCAAATTAAGGCTACCTATGCTTACTTTGCATAGATGCTGAATATCAGCTAGATAATATCAGTTAGATAATAACCTGTATAACTTGTGTTGTATAACTTACTAACATAAGTTCTGCGGTGTAACTTATTTGCATAAGTTTTGTGGACTAACTTATGTGCATAAGTTGTGATGAATAACTTATGTCTTCTCAAGTTATGACATGAGTTACTTTCATAAGTTATGGTCATAACTTATCTCATAATTAGGATAAGTACAAGTTCTCTATATACCATAATCCATATTTATAGTTCCATATGTACTTCTCATATACTAATCATATACTAATTTATAATTAGGACACGTTCACTACATAATATTCTGCATAACTTGTGTTATGTAACTTACAAATATAAGTTTTGTTGTATAACTTACCTACATAAGTTTTACGAACTAACTTACGTGCATAAGTTGTTGTGAATACTTATGTACATCAGGTGTATTGTATAACTTTTTAAGCACAAGTTGTGTTGCATAACTTTTTCTTTCGAAGTTGTGTTGTATAGCTTGTTTTTTCATATTTATGCCATCAGTTGTGTTGCATGCTAAATTTATTGTGTATCTAACTTGTGTTTTCATCTATATGCTACCTAACTTATTTGATTAAATTACTGTACTTAGTTTCATGTTTATCACACAATGTTAGATAATCATCTTAGTTTTGCTATTAACTTATGTGTTTCTTGCTATCAACTTTGTTTTTTATTTGTTATTTTAAATATTAAATATTTTGTAGATCTTCCATTTGAAGACACAGAGATATGTTGAATATCATAGTTACAGAGATGCTGACTATCATAGTTGCACAAGTTATGAAAGTTATTATATATCTTGTTATGCAAGTTTGTACCATCTTATGGAATTTGTTGTGTAGTATAGGGTGTAAAAGTTACTTTTATTTTGCCCCCACCCTTTTTAAACCATTTTTCCATGTTCTTGAATGATTAGTTTCTGAAATGAAAAAATACCGATGAAATCTAAAGAGAATGTTATTCCCATAGCTGTTCTCAAAATTTAAATTGCTTGTGGACATAGCTCGTGAAAAAGAATAAGTAATTTTGTATAACTTAGCACGCTTAACTTATTCCTCGAAGTTACGTTGTTAACTCAGTTAGTGTAAGTTATGCGCGTACACTTTAAAAAAAAGAAAAAGAAAATGTGGGCGCGCGTAAGAGCGCGAAAAGGAAGCTGCTGCGCGTATGTAGTAGCACGTGAAAAGAGAATGAGATGCACGCGCCCCTCTGCCCGAAAAGTGAAGGAGACCATCCGTAAAAGGAAGCATGCGGGAATAATTATTTTTCTAAAAAGAAAAGTCTGGAAGTTGTCGGAGAATTGTCCGCTGATTAAATTATAGTGAGTGTTCGCCAATTAGTGGTGTTGATGCAAAAGTGGATCTGCAAACACAAAGGGCTAATACTCGAATCGATATCCAAAGTGTGCCAGTCGATTTGACCTGTTAATCGACAAGGATGAAGATACGAGCACTTTGGTCCTGACAACAGCGATACGCCCGGAAGTCACGGCCAAGAGGTACTCACGCAGAACTCGAGAATCGCCGAAGGTCGCACTGAAGCGATGCAACTCGCCGAATCAATGAGAACTCGTAAAAAGGAAAAATATGCAAATTGACGAAGTCGCCGAAAAGTAAGTAGATGCAAATAGGAGTAAAAATTTGTTTTGATATTGATTGATTATTTATTACATTGTCCCTCAATCTATATTTATACCCTGATCTAAAGAGACATAACCAAATACGACTAGGACACCAAGTCCATATCTAAGGAAACATGTGACTCTTACATGAATCATACTCTAAATATAGAAAAGAAAATCAACTCCTATCTATTTCCCTGTCCGCCTCAATTACGATGGAATTCTCACCGACCTCCTTTCCATTGGTATACTTCCTGTTTCATCGGTAGTAGTTTTCAAGCCTTCCTTCATCGGCATCGACAATAACATCTCCAACCTTATCGGCAACGCCCGAGTCTAAATCAACCTTTCCATCGATCACCACCATTCATCGGCAACCATCTTTACAAGCCGATTTTCATCGGCTGTCAGCGTATACAGTAACTTTCCTCCTGCCGATTAGCCCACTCTGATCAATTTGACACGTGAAAAAAACGGTGTTAACATATGCCCCCCAATTTCGGAGTATAAAACCATTAATGCTCTGAAATTTACTCCAGATAATGTTTGCCTTCGCCTAATTACCATAACTCATCCTCCAAGCCAAAACTTGATCTGTTATCAAATCTAATCAAATCTAGTCCTGATTCACGCACCTCAGTAAATATCGCACAATTTCCAACCACTCTTGCCCTGATTATGGTTAAGATACCGAAACAATAATCCATCGGCAAGATCCTAACATAATAATGCCGCCATTTTCAGAATTAAAATATCCTATACCAAGATCTCTTCCAAGTCATGATTACTTGCCATCAAATCATCTGTACAATCCCTTGATTATCGTGCGACCAGTTACCATATCCATCTGAACCACCTCGACCCACATGCACGCGGCATAGAGATAAGTTCAAAATACCCCTACTCCGAGTGGCTTATAAATAGATTTCTCCGGAACGCTCGTCTTCTACCCTCAGACTCCAATCTTTGGCATTCTCTCTTTCCGGCGGCGACTCCGACGAACAACTGCATGACCTCTACCAACAAGAACTTTTCTCCAGCATCAACCTCGAGTCTCCAGCTCGTGCCCCCATCTACCTCAAGATAATGGCAATCAACTTCGACGTCCCTGCAGTTCGTTCCACTTCCGTTACTTTTTACCTCGATTCCTCTGGTCTTTGTGAGTTCATACAGTTGGTAATTTTTTCTCTTTTTCTTTGTTCTTCGGATCCTCTAAACTTAGAAACTTCACAACAAATTAGTTATTCCAACCGATCAGCCACATTTCCAATGCCTAGGACCAATGGGCAACCTAGATCTAACTGATCTGATTAATGCAGAGGTTAACAGAATCCCTTTTAGAGCCCAAAATTTCTCTCTGAATTTATGGAAAGATACATTCCGATCTTGGCCCAAAACCACCAAAGGGTGGAAAGATTGGTACTTGAGGGTCAACAGGTCGATGCAAGTACACTGGGCAGAACGGAAGCTAGACCAATGCATTAGGCTATCCATTGCCGATATGCAAAAGAACGAGTCAATGATGATTGTAGCTGCTTACTTTTGGTCAGACACAACAAACACTTTTATGTTTGGACATGGCCCAGCTACTCCCACACTTGCCGATGTCTACATGCTCACTGGCTTGGACATTTCAACTGCCAATGAAGGCTCCATCTATGGCAGAAAATCTAAATATAGGGTGAATACCCGCAACATCGGCGGTTGGACGGGATATATTCAAGAATGCCAGAGGACCGGGACAATTAACCAGAAGGAACATGCCACATTCTTGAATATGTGGTTAGAAAAATTTATCTTCTGTGGTCGATCAGTAGGACCAACCAACGCCTTCCTCCCCGCGGTTGAACTCTTGGCCAATGGTGTAAGGTTCCCTCTTGGCCGATACCTTCTGAGCTCCACTTATCATCTTCTTCATCAAGTGTCTCAGAAACTTTTGCTTGGCGAACCCATCGGCAACTTAGGAGGCCCGTGGTGGTTTATCAACATGTGGCTAAATGCCCATGTGCACAAACGTTTGCAATGGGACTTCTTTGCCCAACAATTCCCATGAGAAATTGTTGAAGACCACGTGCTTGGGGATGAGGAATCGGCAACACGCTCACACCTCAATTTTGGTGAAGCCATAATTGTCCTCCCTGGAACAGAGGCCAATGAAGACCAAATCGGCAGATTCTTCCAAAGCTTCTACAATGGTCTTTCTCGTGATCATAGGGCCTAGGTACCTTATATTGATGAAGAAAATAGATTCCCCCTTCTTTTCAACTTTGCCGATGACACTCTGAATCAGGATAATGAACTCATGATGGCCATCATTACTCCCAGGGCAATCCCAGTAAACACATTCGGTAGCGGGAAAAACACCAATATCACGTATGAATTTTACAATCCATCGGCAGTATCCCGTCAATTGGCTTTTGGGCAACTGTCAATCAAACTTTGTTTTGTCGATGTGATCAAACCCAGAGAAACAATCACCTACGGAACAGATTGGAGCAGGGTAGTGCGACTTTCTCCCGATGCCGATACTACAGATGTCGATATATCCATCTGGATGCCAACATCTTTCATCACCGAATCATATAAGCAATGGTGGCGAGAATGGAGGGAACAACTGTTTGCAACATCTGCTCACACATATCGGCACATGATCGACCCTGAATACGCCATCCCCGATGACGCAGTAAGTTTCTTTTAACTTCCTTCTGCTTTTTCCTTTCATATATCGGTAACTAACTTTCTCGTGACAGGTTAACAACCCAGCACCATCTATGAGCAAAAGTGGGAAACCCTTCGATCTTCAGCCTGTTTCCCCAATATCACCGATCGGCTACAATGCCCCCACCTTAGCTGCTTTGACTCACCATAAGACCCGTGCCAAGACCATCACCTCCAAGTCCAAATTGGCTACAGCTAGGGCCACTCCATTGGCTGCTGCTACAACCCTGATCAAGGCATTCAAGGTAACAACCCTGTTTATTTCTACTCATGCCGATCATAGACTGTATTAACATTAATCATTAGGGTGTAAGAGCCGCTGCTGGATCGTCATCGGCAATTCCTCCGACATCAAGCACCACTACCTCTGACAAACCTTCAGAGGTATCCCTTTGATTTTACATTTTATCTATTAAATATCATACCTTACACTTGTTTTGCAGCAACAAATGGGTACATCGGCAAGCGTACGAGATGTTCAAGCTCCACAACCAACAAGTGCCGATGCCCCCCAGCCAACCGTTGCTGAGGCCCAAGCAAAGCGCAAAGCCTTAACAGATGCCGAGGCATAGCCAAAACGATAGAAGTCCATGCCGATCCCCACATCTGCCCCAACGTCTGCAAGCCGGCAAGAATCAGTCGATGCAACTGAGCAACCAGTTAATCCTCCTGTACAGGACATACCATCGGTCATCATACCCCAAGGGCCAACCACCGATGAGGCCACAGAGGATATCCCATCGGCAAGCTCAGCCGATCCTCCACACGGCATACTCTAGGCTGCTTCCTCTAGCCAAGTATAGGAAATTGCCTTGAAACAGGTAAGCCGATTGACCTAGTCGATTTATAATATTCATACTTATCCTTAACTGACCTCTTTTTCTTTTTCTCAGGAACAAGACTCCCCAAATAGCCTATTTTCCTTTGCCATTGACGTTTCTGATGATGATGGAGAGGAAGCAAGTTCTTCCCTTGCACTGGGAACAATATCGGCAGAAATTAAGTCCAAGTTGGAAGCTCTTCTGGACTTGTTACAGCAGGATACCGCCCAACTGGTAGATGACTCGGACCCCGCAAAGGCAATTTTCAAAACAATCCGTGGTCAGGTCCCTGCCGATATTGAAGAAGCACTCTTCCCAGTAGCCCATTTAGAGAGCCGCCAACTGCAATATCAACGGGCTGCTCAACGCATCACCGATAGAGCAGCTCAGGCTCAACTCAAAGAAGAGATGCTACAACTGAAACAGATTGCCGATGAGAAGCACAAGGGCATCGGCAACTTGCAGACTTCGGGTGCTGAACTTAAGCAGAAAATCTTAGATTTATCGGCAAAGAGGATGGCTCTATTGGCTGAATTGAAAGAAGTCGAGGCAGCCTTAATTCATGCCCAACAAGAAGAAAGCCAGCTACCCAATGCCATCAAGGCCCTTCAGCAAGAAAGAGACATCTAGGCTCGCAAAGCCTTGGCCATGAAGAAAAAACTCAAGCCTGTGGAGGGTGCTGTCGATGAAGACATTAAAGAAATGAAGGAAGCCGACCAGATTCGCCTGCGTGCGATATTGGCTATCCAATCCTTGTTAAACTTGTAAATCTTGTCTATTGCATCGGCACTTTATGAGACATTGACATACTTGTATAATTCTAGCCGATAGAACTGTTATCGGCACTTATACTTTTATGCATCCATCCAGATACTAGGGTAATATTTCTTTAAATATTTTCCATTTAATGCTCTGAGAAACACAACCCCTTTGAGGGTTTCTAGAATATATGCGTTACCAGGAACAGACTGATTTATCCGATATGGACCTTCCCAATTAGGAGACCACTTTCCAAACTTTGAACTTTTAGTCCCAATCGGTAAAATCAATTTCCAGACCAGATCTCCATCGGCAAACTCCTTTACCTTCACCTTCTTGTCATACCATCTGGCTACTCTTTTCTTATTTTCTTCGATGCTAACTAAAGCCCTTAACCGATGACCCGCCACATCTTCCAACTCATCCTTCATAAGAGTATCATAATCATCGGCTGTCAGCTGATTTTGAGAACGTATTCACCTAGAGCCAGTTTTAATTTCCCAAGGCAATACTGCGTCGTGTCCATATACTAACTGATAAGGCGTTACTTTGGTTGCACCATAACATGACATCCGATATGACCACAAGGCTTCATTTAATACTGTATGCCACCTCTTAGGATTTTCTTTAATTTTGCGCTTAATGAGTTTGATGATCCCTTTGTTAGAAGCCTCAGCCTGACCATTAGCTTGAGCATAATATGGAGAAGAATTTAAAACTTTAATTACCATACCTACAGCAAACTCATCAAATTCTCCCGATGTAAACATAGTACCCTGATCGGTAGTGATAGTTTGAGGAATACCAAATCGGTAAACAATATGCTCTTTCACAAAATCGATCATATTAGCCGATGTCACCTTTTTTTAAAGGAATTGCCTCAACCCATTTTGTGAAATAATCAGTAGCAACCAGAATAAATTTATGTCCTTTACTCGATGGCGGATAAATCTGACCGATGAGATCGATAGCCCATCCCCGGAACAGCCAAGGTTTAATTATAGGGTTCATAGCCGATGCAGGCGCTCTTTGAATATTACCAAACTTTTGACACCTCTGACATCCTTTAAAATATTTAAAACAATCTTCAAGAATAGTCGGCCAATAGTATCCATTCCTTCTGATCATCCACTTCATCTTGAAAGCCGATTGATGCGCTCCACACACTCCTTCATAAATTTCACCCATCAAGCTTTTCGATTCATCACTGCTAACACATCTGAGTAAAACTCCATCTATAGTTCGATAATATAATTCATCATCGAGGAGCACATACTTGGTAGCTTGGAACCTTATATGTCTTTCAACCTTTTTATATGGATCCTTTAAATAATCGACAATCTCCTTTCTCCAGTCATCGGTATCGACTGCCGATGTTAGCACTTCCTGAATAGGTTGATACCCTGAAGCATGCTGAGCTAGTCGATTAGCCTCTTCATTATGCAGTCAAGAAATATGTTCAAGACGAAAATCTCTAAACCCTTTCAACAATTGCAAACATCTTTCATAATACGAAATTAAAACTTCACTTCGGCATTCATAAATCCCAGCCAATTGATTTATAACTAGCATAGAATCACCAAAGATTTCAACAGCATCGGCACGTATCTCCTTCAGCAATTCTAACCCTTTTATCAAGGCTTAGTATTCAGCCTGATTGTTTGTTGATGTAGCAACAATCGGCAATGAAAACTCATACTTCCTTCCTTGAGGTGAAATCAACACAATGCCGATACCTGCTCCTTCACCACATGTGGACCCATCGAAGAAAAGTGTCCAAGGAGCAACCTCCAGAGAGTCCACTGTATTACAATGCTGAGTGACAAAATCAGCCATAACCTGCCCCTTAACTGCCTTAGTCGATTCGTAACGTAGTTCAAATTCTGATAATGCTAAAATCCACTTGCCGATTCTACCACTTAATATCGGCATCGACAACATATACTTGACTACGTCGTCTTTGCATATGACCGTACATTCGGCAGATAACAAATAATGTCTTAATTTGACACAAGAAAAGTATAAACACAGACATAATTTTTCGATGGCCGAATACCTTGTCTCAGCATCCACTAATCTTCTGCTTAAATAATAAATAACACGTTCTTTCCTTTCAAATTCTTGAATAAGAGCTGAACCGATAACGGTATCATCAGTTGACAAATACAACCTGAAAGGTTTCCTGTGTTGAGGTGGAACTAGCACTGGAGGATTTGTTAAATATTTCTTAATTTCATCTAGGGCTAACTGCTGCTCAGCTCCCCATACAAATTCCTGATCGGCTTTCAATTTAAGTAATGGACTGAAAGCCTTGATCTTACCTGACAGATTAGATATGAATCTTCTAATGAAATTAATCTTACCGATCAAAGATTGCAATTCAGTTTTATTGGCAGGAGCAACCACCTTGTTAATTGCATCAATAGACTTCCTACTGATTTTGATGCCCCGCTGATGCACCATAAAACCCAAGAATTGACCTGCCGATACACCAAATGCACATTTATTAGGATTCATCTTCAATACATGCTTCCTTGTGCACTCCAGTATCTTTCGTAGATCGGCTAGATGTTTTGTGATATCTCCAGACTTAATCACTACATCATCAATGTAGATCTCCACTAATGTGCCGATGTATTCATGAAAAATAAAGTTCATAGCTCTTTGATAAGTAGCGCCGACATTTTTCAAACCAAACGTCATGACTATCCACTCAAACAACCCTACATGACCTGGACATCTGAAAGCAGTCTTGGGAATATCTTCTTTAGCCATGAATATTTGATTGTAACCTGCATTACCATCCATGAAGCTGATAATTTGATGTCCGGCTGCAGCATCAATCAACAAATCAGCAATCGGCATTGGATAGCCATCCATCGGTGTGGCTTTGTTGAGATTCCTAAAATCAATACAAACACGAAGTTTTCCATTTTTCTTATAAATAGGAACCACATTAGAGACCCACTCTGCATATCGACACTGCCGAATAAACTTTGCCTCAATTAATTTAATTATTTTGGCCTTAATGTCAGGAAGTATATTAGGGTTGCATCGACGCGCTGGCTGCTGATGTGGCCAAAATCCAGATTTGATAGGTAACCGATGTTCAACTATCGATCGGTCTAATCCAGGCATCTTAGTATAATCCCAAGCAAAACAATCTTTATACTCTTTTAACAAATCAGTTATTTGCTGCTTACACTTGGAATCTAACTTAGCACTAATAAAAGTAGGTCTTGGCCTATCGCCATCACCAATATCAACTTCTACTAAATCATCTGCCGATGTGAACCTTTGACCTAATTTTCCATCATCAGCAAACCTATCCATTAAAACTCTTCTTCAGAATCGACTGCTTGGATCGGTGGAATTTCATAATCAGCGACTCTAAGGAACTCTTTTTCCCAAACTTCTCCTGATATACATTTAATTCGCTCATAAGTATCTGATTCTGCCGATGCGATGATATAAGAAGAATCACCAGGGACAAACTCAATCTTATCCCCAATCCACTGTACGAGGCATTGATGCATTGTAGAAGGAACACAACAATTAGCATGAATCCAATCCCTCTCTAGAAGCAGATTATATGCACCCTTGTCATTAATAACAAAGAACGTCGTCGGCAAGGTTTTGCTGCCGATGGTCAATTCAACGCATACTGCCCCTTTAGCCGGTGACACATTGCCTTCAAAATCCTTCAGCATCATATCGGTTTTGGTCAAGTCTTGATCTCCCTTACCAAGTTTCTGATACATCACATAAGGCATAATATTAATCGCAGCCCCTCCGTCGATAAGTATCTTAGATACAGGCTGCCCATCAACTCTGCCTTTCACAAACAAAGCCTTAAGATGCTGTCTCTTGTCATCGGTAGGTTTCTCAAAAACAGCCATCATTGGATCTAGTGTCAACTGAGCTACTTGATCAGAGAGAACAACTTCTTCCTCATTATCGGATAGTGCCAAAAACTCCATCAGCAACATGAATACCATATTAATATCTGCCGATGGACCCTTATTTTTGTGTTTTAACTGCCACTGCTGATGACCGGACCTCTCATTGGAGGAATTTTCCTCTCGGTATAAATCCACCTGATGCTCACGTTGCATCCTCCTTTTTTGTGTCTTTGTCAGACCCTCCGGGCACCATCGAGGAAACTTGGTCTTCCAAACTGGCTGATAACAGGTCCCAGTTGATTCTACACGACGTATATTAGGGTCCCTGTAGAATATTTCTTCATCGGGAACTCTTGCGTTTGCCATCTCCTCAAGCTCCTCTTGATTCCTTGGAAAATAATCAGCGCGTTTACCAAGCCTCTCATGTACACTAAGTCTGCCCCCTAGCCGATCATGCACTGATGCTCTGCCTCTGATCGGCTCATTGATAAATAAACCCTGATTGCCAGGTTGAAACCTCCTTTCTGACCGATTGACCCCATAATAACCATTGCACTCAGGGCAATTTTTAACAGTTGGCAATTTAATACCTTCTTTCCAGCAATGGATGAAAAACGGGCACCTCCAATGATTTTTATGCCGATACCATTCTTCCCGACGTCTCTCTTCTTGCTGTTGTCGATATCGGTCCTTACACTGACGCCAACCCTCCTGCTGCCTTCGATGGGTAATCACAATGCCAGGTCGAGGAGGGTTTTTGGAACTACTGCTTTCTCCCAGCAAACCCTTTCTTTTTGCATCATCGGGAGTTATCCGATGTTAGGGATCCACTGATACATTTTTCTCAGCAGCCTCTGACGTCAATACCTTGGTCTTCCCTTTGGCCTCCAACATATTTGCTGGAAAAGGGTGTTGATCAATTTTCATCGGCTTCTGGGTCTTGGAAGTACCAAACTTAATTCTCCCAGATTCAATAGCCGATTGTAACTGTTGCCTGAACACCTTGCACTCATTTGTACTGTGTGAAGTTGCATTGTGCCATTTGCAGTACAAGATCTTCTTCAACTCTTCTGCTAATGGGATCACATGATTAGGTGACAGCTTAATTTGGCCCTCTTGAAGCAGAAGATCAAATATCTTGTCGGCCTTGGTGATATCAAAGGTAAACTTTTCTGGCTCTTTCTGACCAAAGGGACAAGATATTGGCTTTTTATTCTTAACCCACTCAGCTAAGCCGATAACTGGTTCTTCATCATAATTAGAATCTCCTACTTCTTCAACAAATCATACTTTTTTACTCCAATTCTTTTTAGGTTCAAAAACCCTAGTATCTTGATCAGAGATCCTTTGCACAAGATGACTGAGGCTTTCAAACTCCTGAGAAGCATATCTGTCTTTAAGATGTGGCAATAACCCTTAGAAAGCCAGATCGGCAAGCTGCCGATCATTCAGCACCAGACTGTAGCACTTATTTTTTACATCTCGTAACCTTTGCACAAAGCTTTCTACCGATTCATCATTACGCTGTCTCAATTTTACTAAATCAGTAAGCTTCTTTTCATGGATTCCAGCAAAGAAATACTTATGAAATTGTTTTTCTAGATCAACCCAAGTAATAATAGAATTTGGTGGTAATGAAATGAACCATGTAAATGCCGATCCAGACAAAGATGATGAAAATAATCGAACTCTTAATTCATCTCCGCTAGCTGCCTCTCCACATTGAATAATGAAGTGATTGACGTGTTCCATTGTTGATGTATCATCTTGCCCAGAGAATTTAGTGAAATCTGGTACCTTGTACCGATTTGGGAGAGGAATTAAATCATATGCAGGAGGGTATGGAGTCCGATAAGAATAAGTATTGACCTTGGGCTTTATCCTAAACTGATCCTTCATAATTTCTGCTATCTTATCGGCCCAAAAAGCATCAGCCTCCTGCTGATGAACTAGCTGAATTTCTACAGGAGGTGCCTGCTGATATCCCTCCACATATCTTTGTGGCCCACGATTTCCAGCAGTCGGCATATTTGTCGTTACTTGTGGTCCATTAACCTGTTGGAAAGGATTCATCGGCTGAGTTGCCGATGCTTGATTCTAGAAACCAGCTTGCATATGACCTTGTTGAATCCCTACAACCTGCTGATTTTGCTGAACTGTATGTTGAACAGGTAACTGTCCTGACCAACCATTATTAGAACTCATCGGTACAAAACTTACCGATGGCTGGTAATTTACTGACATTGTTGGATAATTATAACCAGCTTGAGGCATGAACTGAACCCCAGTTTGACTCATAGCAGGGGCTTTCTGCTGCATCAGCATGTAAGCTTGCCGATGGACTTGAATTGGGTGTTTGAACCAAAGGCATCTGGAAACCTCCTGGAGTTGGTTGCACAGTAGTTGCTATGGCATATTGAGGCACTTGAGCCATCGGTGAAACAGCCGATGGTATATGAGCTTTTCCTACTGCATCAAACACTTGAGGTAACCCAGGATTGAAAGCAGATGACTCTGGAGGCATACCATATCCCCACCAATTAGCAGGAATCTGGCTATTCTGAGACATAGGGCCTGACATAGCTGATGCTGATAGATCTGTATTAAGCTAAACTCGTCCTCCTGGTAGTATCGGATCTGATCGTATCGGTGTAGATTGAATATTAGGTAAGCCTGTCGATACTGGAGGAGAAGTAACTTCTGTACCCACAACGGCCGAGGGAGCCGATGGAGTATTGACAGATGCCGGCTCTGGTTGGTGATAGACAGGCCCAACGTAATGCGGTGATGCTTGTCCTTCTTTGAGAGTTTGAACCACAGCATTATGAACAGTATTGGACAGCACATTGGAATGATTAATCAAAGCATGATTTACTGCAGAATTAACCATCTCTTGAAGTTTACCAGGATTAGAGTCAAAGGTAACCTGCCGAGGCAACGGCAAATCTTGCTTCTGGATGACTTGTCCACTCTTGTTCAGGCTAAACGATTTCAGACAAAGCTGCAAGTATTCTTCTACAGCCTTTTCCATAGCCTGCCTCTGCTCTTCCTTAAGATCTTCTTCTGATACCGCGATAATGTTCCCTGAATCGATCTCGGAATTGAACATATTGATCGGATTGATTGGTCCCACCGAGCGTGCCAAAAGATGTGTTGATGCAAAAGTGGATCTGCAAACACAAAGGGCTAATACCCGAATCGATATCCAAAGCGTGCCAGTCGATTTGACCTGTTAATCGACAAGGATGAAGATACGAGCACTTTGGTCCTGACAACAGCGATACGCCCGGAAGACACGGCCAAGAGGTACTCACACGGAACTCGAGAATCACCAAAGGTCGCACTGAAGCGATGCAACTCGCCGAATCAATGAGAACTCGTAAAAAGGAAAAATATGCAAATTGACGAAGTTGCCGAAAAGTAAGTAGATGCAAATAGGAGTAAAAATTGGTTTTGATATTGATTGATTATTTATTACATTGCCCCTCAATCTATATTTATACCCTGATCTAAAGAGACATAACCAAATACGACTACGACTAGGACACAAAGTCCATATCTAAGGAAACACGTGACTCTTACATGAATCATACTCTAAATATAGAAAAGAAAATCAACTCCTATCTATTTCCCTGTCCGCCTCAATTACGATGGAATTCTCACCGACCTCCTTTCCATCGGCATACTTCCTGTTTCATCGGCAGTAGTTTTCAAGCCTTCCTTCATCGGCATCGACAATAACATCTCCAACCTTATCGGCAACGCCCGAGTCTAAATCAACCTTTCCATCGATCACCACCATTCATCGGCAACCATCTTTACAAGCTGATTTTCATCGGCTGTCAGCGTATACAGTAACTTTCCTCCTGCTGATTAGCCCACTCTGATCATTTTGACACGTGCAAAAAATGGTGTCAACAAGTGGCATCGAACAGTCTCGCAGACTTCGCGAAGAAATTGAAACCAAGAGGGGGCAGTGGATTCTCGTTCCTTCAAAACATACAACCGCAAAAACCTTTCCACTAGAAAGGAATTCATAAATCCCGCATTCCAAACACTGCTTCAGTGTTTAAACTACCGAAAATCTAGTTTTGACTGAATATATTGGCGCCGTTTGCTAGTCTAAAACTTCGCTGAAACTGGCTGAAAAACACTGTTCCGGTAGAAAAAGAAGCCGAACAAGTCAAATATGGAGTAAGCCGAACAGGGCCATTGACTCAACGAGGATTCAATGAATTGTTACATAAGGATTTAGACTATTATAATTTGCACGAGAAGACTAAAGAAATGCCGGGTAAGCTCACAAAAAGCTATAAGCTCACACGGTACAGTGAAATGCAACACGAGAATTGCATTGTACTGTGCCAAAGAAGGGAATTTGAAAAGGTACGTGACAACAATTCTCTAGAAACAGTAGATACTTCTTCCAATAATTTTAGCTAGTACATTTATTTCTCCTTATATGAGTACAGAATGATACAACATGAGGTAATGACTCTGCCAGAATCTCAATAAAGAAGGTTGGAAATAATGATGAACTCATACTTGATGAACCATCCACATTATTAGTTGTGATCAGATTGATTGTCTATATGATTAAGGTTGAATGCTTGACTCATCATTATTGCTACCGTCTTCGAGGAAAGGGTAATCCGTGTAGCCAACAACGGGATCTTGCGTGTAGAAAGTAGAACGGTCGTACTTGTTCAGTGGTGCATTCAACTCAAACCTCTTAGGCAGGTCCGGGTTAGCCAAGAAGAGCCTTCCATATGCAACAAGGTTAGCATAGTCTTCTGACACTACCTTGTTGCCTTCCTCCCGGTCATACCCGCCGGCGGCAATAAATGTGCCGTTAAATGCCTTCTGGAACGGCAAGAGCCTATGAGGAATCTGCCTACGGCCGTCGACAATTGCCATTCGAGGTTCCACCATGTGGCAGTAGAGGAAACCCTCGTGCTTGTTGAGTTGCTGGATCATGTAGTGGCCAAGCGCCATGGGATCGGAATCCACACAATCGAAGTAGTCAGCAAAGGGTGATAGCCTGATGCCCACGCGGTACGCGCCCACCTCGCGGACAATGGCGTCTATGACCTCCACGGCGAAGCGGCACCGGTTCTCCAGGCTGCCGCCGTACTCATCTGTGCGGTCATTACAGCTATCCTTCATGAACTGCTCGAGGATGAATCCGTGCGCGCCGTGGATCTCAACACCATCGAAACCGGCTTCAATTGTGTTCCGTGCGGCTCGCCTGAAATCATCAACGATCCCAGGGATCTCCGCAGTCCGCAACCGGTGCGGCTTTGAATACACCATTTGGGGCTCGGCGCTCGGGGAAATTTGGTCCGGGGAAATTTGCTTGTCCGTGCTCGAGATAGGCGCCTGCCCGTCCGGCTGAAACTCTGCCAATTGGATCAAAGGAAAATCAGTAACCAACTAGACAACCAGCTCCTCATCAGACAAAGAAATGCTGGTCAAGCTCACAAAAAGCTATAAGCTCACGCGGTAAGCTCACGAGGTACAGTGAAATGCTACATGACATATATACGTTTGTGCTAGGCCGCGTTTAGTTCGGCCACCGAATCGGCACCGCCGGATTTGGGCTGCACTGTAGCTACTGTACCGTTTGTTTTTATTTGATAATAATTGTTCAATCGTTGACTAATTAGGCTCAAAACGTTGGTCTCGTAAAGTACAACTAAACTGTGCAATTAGTTTTTGATTTTGTCAACATACAGTACTCCATGCATATACCGCAAGTTTGATGTGACGGAGAATCTTTTTTTTGCATAGTGCTAAATTCTGAAATTTGGGGCAACTAAACATGGCCCTAGATGGGAACATACCATTGGTGGAGACCCTGCCGACATGCCAAATCTGACAGAAGAAGATGCCACCCTTACGATGGACGGCGTCGACGATGGGTTTCCACGCCTCGACCTGCTCCTGCGTCCAGATGCCGGGAGCCTCCGGGTACCCCTGCGCGGTGGCCGACACCCCCGTAGCCTCCGCGATGAGCAGGCCGCCCTTGGTGGCGCGCTGCGAGTAGTACAAGGCGGCGTGCGGCTGCGGCACGTTGCCGTAGGAGCGGCACCTCGTCAACGGCGCGAGCACCACCCGGTGGGAGAGCTGGAATTGGCCCATCTTGTATGGCGTCATCAGCGGGATCACCTCCTTCGCTGCTTGCTGCACCATCTTGCCTCCCTGTTCGGTGGTCGCCGGCGTTCTCTCTTTTGCTTCTGCTCTGCTTCTTCTGCGTCTCCTGGCAGCGGTGTCGCTGTACATTTATACGTGTCGAAGTGGGCGTCTCCTGGCCAGTGGATGCCAGCCCGCCGTTTGTTTCTGACTGTGTAACCTGTTGCGTGCCCCAATGCAACCCGTTGCGTCACCCTTTCCATCATCCACTGGCGTTCAGGTCTGTGGCAGCAGCAGCGGACACGCACACGCCCTTGATTCTCATTTCTCACGCAGGTTCGTCGTATCCGGTCGTGTTTCGGCTGCACAGCAGCAACAACCGCACGCGAAGTTCACAGTGTGGGCTGTTTGACTTGTTGTGCAACTACGTCATCTGCTATAAGAGATGACGTGACTAGGACGTGTGACATTTTACACGTAGGATATTCGCCGATCGTTCCTACGTGTATTTTTTTAGTTCGACCAACCACTGACATGTAAGTAGAATAGCACACTAAGGACACCCGCAATGGTACAAGCAGTTACTAGCTCTAAGCCAACATCTTTAATAGTATTAACTTTTAGCATATAGTGTGTGTTTAGTTCGTGATTTTTAGGAATTTGACTACTATAGTATTTTCGTTTTTATTTGGCAATTAATATTTAATTATGGATTAATTAGGCTCAAAATATTCGTCTCGCAATTTCCAACCAAACTGTGCAATTAGTTTCTTTCGTCTACATTTAATGCTCCATGCACGTATCGCAAGATTCGATGTGATGGCTACTGTAGCACTTTTTGGAAAACTTTTTGAAAACTAAACAAGCACATAGCATATAATATGGATAGCTCTACAAGACACTCTCACATAATCTTGACACATATGTACGAGGCTAGCTCTTGATCAAGAGCTAGCTTTTCTCTATCTCCCTTATTAAAATATGAAGAAAATGTTTAGAGCTAGATTATGAGTCAATTGTTAGAGCTGCCCTTATTACATTCACATAAACATACTGGTAGATTCGTTCTCTAAATTAGTTGAAAGGTACAGAACACCCGGATAAAGATACATTATTCAGGTCGAGTATTTAATCTTGAGAAAAGTGTTCTCTCATGTAACTGTAAACCGTATCATTCCTTTGCTTTGTTAGAGGTTGAGGAAGCTTCGTTTTTATGACATTTTGGATCTACACACTAATTAGCATATTGCTGAACGACTTTGATTCCATCTATATCGATTGTAATTGGATGTCTTTTTCGTTGCATTTGTCTCGATCATCCTCTAGGAGCACATAATTAATTTAGAACCAAGACAATTATTCAAAAGTATTTAAAAGAAATTTGATATATTCTGCATGTTCAAGATCATGATCCACAAAAAATAATTTGCCATCAGCTTATTGTAAGATTGGTAGACCTCATCTACTAAATGCGGAACCACTCTCATCCACAAACTGGTAATATTCTCTTTTGCTCCAGCAATTCAAATTGCCAATAGATTAGCAATTAGGTTGTATAAAATTGAAAAAAGTGGATCACAATGCCTAAGACATTTTGTGTGTGGGAAAGAAGTCTCCAACATCACCATGCATTTATCTTGACACCCACACACCCTTTACAAATATTAATAATGGAGGAACTAGAATTGCCAACATATCAACAATTTAGTTGAATAAAATTGGGATGGTGGGGTGGTCCTAGCTCTGACCCGCCAAAGGTTCCAGGTAGTTATGGGTGACTACAATGAAAGAAGCACGCCCTGCACCTACTGATCAAGACAGCAAGGCAGAGAATTTTAGACCAGTGCTTACCTCCCCACGATGGCGATAATTACTACTAACACCAAGAACTCTACACGGTCACCATGCATGCTGTTAGATCTTAATTGGCCTTGCTCTAATTTTATTCGACTAAAGTCAATAAATCCTAGGACCTAGATTAAATGTTATGTATGATCAAGTACCCAATGAAAGAGAACAACTACTTCAGCTACTTCAATACAAGTACATCTTCTTCCAAGTGGCCGTTCGCAGGACTGAATTGTGTGCCTCGGTCTGCATTGACGGTGGTTCACAACATCTCAGCAAGCTCACTATGTCACCTAGTGGGCTACAACTCCAATGATTTCTTTCTTATTTATATGATCAGTATGATGTCAATGGGTAGATCACACATGTATATACTTCACAAACTTTTTGCTAATTTTTGGATTTAATTATGCCTGAATTTTCCTAAACATCTAACGATCCAAAAACCCTATAATAGGTACTTTTGGTTACTAGTTTTGATGTTGCTTCGAAGCCAAATGTATTTGATGATATGAATTACAAATGGTGGCGTGCTAATATGGTCTTGTGGTTGACAACTATGAACATTTTTTATATTGCATAAGGAAAGGCCAAACAGTTTACTCCTGAACAAGAGCAAGTTGTCAAGGTTGACGAAAACCTATTTCGAGATGTCATACTAAATGTTTTAGGTGAAAACATTGTGGACATCTACATGTTGTCTTTTGCCAAAGAAATGTGGGAAGTGATTGAGACAAAATTTGGCGTTGCTGACCATAATGGTTCTCTTGATGTTGAAGAGAAGGCTAGGACAAAGACATTCACAAGAGAAGAGTTGAGCCTTTGTATGGTCTAAAATAAGCACCTAAGCAATGGCATGAGAGGTTTGACAAAACTTTGACATATGCTAGTTTTTGTTGTGAATGAGGCTAGCAGATGTTTGTACTATTTCTATGGTAGGGGTGAAGGTGTGGTCTTGTTTTCGTATGTCGGTGATGTACTGATCTTTGGAATCATCCTTAATTTGATTGAAGAGGTGAAGGACTTCTTGTTCAATAATTTTGTGCTCTCTCCTTGCTCCCGACGTATAGCACACTCCTATTCCTGGCAATTCAGTCCACGACGAAGGAGAACATCTACTTTAGTAGTACATGTACGACTACTTTCTTATGGTTGTTCGTAGGACTGTATTGCATACCTCGTCTTGCATCGACTGTGGTCTATGATATCAATAAGCTCCCTATGTCACCTAGTGGGAACGAAGTCACGGCCTTGGTCCTGTCTTAGGGTATACTGCTACAACTCCAATTGTTTTATTTCTTTTTATATGATCAATATAACGTCAACGGTTAGATCACACGTGCACATGCTTGTCAAAAATATTTTACGAAGTTTTTGGATTAAATTATACTCAAATTTGCCTAAATATCTACACATGCTACACTGAGGAACTTCAACAACCCTAGGGCACTTTTCAAGTTGTGAATTAAGTGTTTGGGGTGTTCATATGTTAGGCGAGTCAAGACTCTAAGGGTTAACATGGATCAATAGATTTTTATGGTACACTACATGTCACAATAGATGGCAACAACTCCATAAAAGAAGCAATGAATGAAACAGACATGATATAATCAATGGGGACAATGCTCTTGCTGATATCTTTGTGGGCCACAAGGATCATGGGAACTTCATAAAGATTGAACTTCTAAAAATTGTAGAGACCGAACTTCTAAAAACTACTATCACTAGCTATGTTGTTAATTAAAATTGTTTCTTATACTTATAATACTAAAAAGCAAAAAAAAAAGTCAGGCTTCATCTTGAAAAACAAGCGACGTGCATGTCATTCGCCCAATTTAGGTTACCTCACTAGAAAACCTAATTATTCCACAGTTTAGATGTTCCTAGGATTAGTCACAAAGGAAATTAGAATGCTAGATGCCAACAAAATGTTGACAATCTTTTACTCAAAACTCAAGAACACAATTTCAAGTATGCCAGCAAAACCTTAGATCCCCAAGTTTACGGAGTAGAGGAATAGAAAAAAATACAGGAATAGAAAAGGAATAGGTGTGTATAACAAGGGAACCTAAAACACTGCAATTTTGGAAAATTTGGTGTTTGCGCCAAAGGAATATGAGCACTGTTGATGGTCACTAACATCAATTATAAACCATCAACATAACATGCATATATACTTAATTCCATCACCAAACATAGGTATTGGAGTCTAAACTAATAAATTCCATGAGTTTTGGTGAATCTGTGTTTTCAGCAGGGTTTATCCAGAAAACCGCCGAGGGGAACTCGCGTAATTCCATAGCGTAATTCCGTAGCCTAAGACATGGACATGTGGGACTGGTT
Source organism: Miscanthus floridulus (assembly GCF_019320115.1). Classification (NCBI taxonomy): domain Eukaryota; kingdom Viridiplantae; phylum Streptophyta; class Magnoliopsida; order Poales; family Poaceae; genus Miscanthus; species Miscanthus floridulus. The sequence continues at coordinate 40,382,360 of NC_089597.1, forward strand.
ATCCCCACACATAGGCCGCCCGGCTGAAAGGTCCTAATATGGCTAGAGGGAGGGTGAATAGCCTATTTAAAAATCTACAAATCAACTAGAGCAATTTGATTAGTATGACAAATAGCGAATAGCAAACTTGCTCTAGCTCTACAAGGGTTGCAAACCACCTATCCAACAATTCTAGTTTCAATGATAGCTAGACACACAATTTACTATGATACTACTCACTAAGAGCTCTCAATCTTTCTACTCTAAAGAGCTTCACTAAGCAAACTTAAATATGAAAGCAAGCTCTCAATTCTAATTACACTAAAGAGCTTGCTACAACTAGTTTGCAAGAATGTAAGAGAGTGAGTAGGGTGATTATACCGACATGTAGAGGGATGAACCAATCACAAGGTGAATATATACCAATCATCGGGAGAATACCAAATGGGCAAGAGACAACCGATATTCTCTCGAGGTTCACGTGCTTGCCAACATGCTACGTCCCCGTTGTGTCGACCAACACTTGGTGGTTTGGCGGCTAAGAGGTGTTTCACAAACCTCATCCACACGATTGGACACCACAAGAACCTACCCACAAGTGAGGTAACTCAATGACATGAGCAATTTACTAGAGTTACCTTTCGGCACTCCACCGGGGAAGGTACAACTCCCCTCACAATCATCGGAGATGGCCACGAACAATCACCAACTCGTGCCGATCCTCCACCGCTGCACCGAGCCATCTAGGTGGTGGCAACCACCAAGAGTAATAAGCGAAATCCGCAGCGCAACACGAACACCAAGTGCCTCTTGATGCAATCACTCAAGCAATGCACTTGGATTCTCTCCCAATCTCACAAAGATGATGGATCAATGATGGAGATGAGTGGGAGGGCTTTGGCTAAGCTCACAAGGTTGCTATGTTAATGAACATGTGCAAGAGAGTGAGCTTGAGCCAGCCATGGGGCTTAAATAGAAGCCCCCACGAAATAGAGCTGTTGTACCCCTTCACTGGGTACTGATCGGGGTGACCGGACGCTCCGGTCCAGTTGACCGAACGCTAGATCTAGTGTCCAGTCGCCCGATGTAAGCCACGTGTCATTCTGAGTTAAACCTGAGCCGCTAGATCTCAACGGCTATTAACTGACCGGACGCTCCGGCACAAGTGATCGGACACTCAGACCTCAGTGTCCGGTCGTTTCCAGTAAGCTCCCAAAACTGTCTTTTGCCAACCGGACACAGACCAGCGTTCGGTGCTTAACCCTAGTCACTGTGCCATCCGACAACACGACCAGACACAGACTTCAGCGTCCAATCGCTAGGTGATCCAGCGTCTGGTCAGTTGACCGATGCCAACATCTTTGCGACCAACTCCATTTCACTTCAAACTTCTTCACCCTTGCTCATGTGTGCCAACCACCATGTGTATCACCTTGTGCACATGTGTTAGCATATTTTCACAAACGTTTTCAAGGGTGTTAGCACTCCACTAGATCCTAAATGCATATGCAATGAGTTAGAGCATCTAGTGGCACTTTGATAACCACATTTTGATATGAGTTCCACCCCTCTTAATAGTATGGCTATCGATCCTAAATATGATCACACTCGCTAAGTGTCTTGATCACTGAAACAAAATGTCTCCTACAATTTTACCTTTGCCTTGAGCCTTTTGTTTTTCTCTTTCTTCTTTTCTAAGTTTAAGCATTTGATCATCACCATGCCATCGTCATTGTCATGATCTTCGCCATTGCTTCATCACTTGGAGTAGTGCTACCTATCTCATAATCACTTTGATAAACTAGGTTAGCACTTAGGGTTTCATCAATTAACCAAAACCAAACTAGAGCTTTCAATCTCCCCCTTTTTGGTAATTGATGACAACCCTTTCACAAAGATATGAATTGAGATTTAATTGAATCCATGTTGCTTGCCCAAGCATATTTACCATGTGTAAAAGAATATGGACAAGTTTCATGAACTCCAGATAGTAGTAATTGCTCCCCCTACATATGTGCTAAGAGTTTGGATTGTAGCTTGCACATATGTTTAGATAGGAAATATAGGAGTCAATTTCTACCAAATGATGCTAAGGTATAAGAGATGGACCTTTGAAGCGTGATACCAACCGGAGTGCACCATTATACCATCCTTAGCATCATTAGTAACTAGACATACACAAAAACTAGAATACCCCATGAGATCAACATTACATGCAAGGGTCTAGTTTCCATAGAATAAACATAAGTCTAGTTACTTAGCCTTTGCATGCTAGTTTTCCATTTCATCATTCAAACCTATAACTAGCATACATCACACAAGCATGGATATTGAAATTAAGAACTTATACCATGCAAGCAAATAAATGAAATGTTCATTCAAATGCATCATACAAGTTTATGAGCTTGCTCCCCCTACTTGTGTGATCAAAATTTTAATTGATCCCTTTTATCTCTCCCTATCACTTATATCTTTGTTTCTCTCCCCCTTTGTCAACAATTAGCACAAAAGGTGAGCTTAAATTATAGATAGGTTGGGGTGAAACCATGTGAAATGAGGATCATTTTTCCAATTTGGTTCAATCCAGATTACTTGCAAAAGATATTTAACTCGGTTTGATCCAAGGACAAGCTTCTTCACACCTCCAAATAAGGGTTATCTTGTACCATGTTGAGTTAAACACTTATAGCTCATTTTCTAAATCAAACATTAGGTTTACAAGCCCACAAACATGTCATATGCTACCACTAGATCATTTCAAACATACAAGCAATAGTGGTACCATACAAGCATCAAATTCATTTGATTTTCATGAATGAGCCTAGGACATGATAGGAATGACTAGATGCACTAAACAAGTCCTTAGCAATGGATGGATGACATGTCAATCAACTTTACCTTGCTTTGCTCGAAGGAGAGGCATGTCATATAATGGGGGTGCATCAACACATATTGGAGAAGTCAAGTATGTTCAATTCATTTCTTAGCTTGCAAAACCTCTTCTCATCAAGTGGCTTGGTGAATATGTCAGCAAGTTGATCTTCGGTGCCCACACTCTCTATGCAAATGTCCCCTTTTTGTTGGTGATCTCTTATGAAAAGATGACGGACATCTATGTGCTTTGTTCTTGAGTGTTGAATCGGGTTGTTGGTGAGCTTTATGGCACTTTCATTGTCACATAGCAATGACACTTGCTTGAACTTGATTCCAAAGTCACTCAAGGTAGCCTTCATCCAAAGTAATTGAGCACAACAACTACTGGCCGAAATGTACTTCACTTCGGCGGTTGAAAGTGCTACACTATTTTACTTCTTTGATGACCAAGATACAAGTGATCTTCCCAATAGTTGACATGTGCCTGATGTGCTCTTTCTCTCAACTTTGCATCCCGCATAATCGGAATCCGAATATCCAATCAACTCAAATCTTGCTCCTTTGGGATACCATAATCCAATATGTTATGTATGCTTCAAGTACCTCAATATTCTCTTAGTTGCCTTCAAATGACTTTCTCTTGGTGAGGCTTAAAATCTAGCACACATGCATACACTAAACATCACATCCGGTCTTGATGCGGTCACATAGAGTAAGCCTCCAATCATAGACCGATACATCTTTTGATCCACCATGTTGCCACTAGCATCACTATCCAAGCTTCCACTTGTCCCCATTGGTGTACTAATAGCTTTACTCTCCTCCATTTCAAACTTCTTTAGCATGTCCTTGATATACTTGCCTTGACTCACAAATGTGCCATTCTTCATTTGCTTGATTTGAAGACCAAGGAAGTAACTAAGTTCTCCAATCATGGACATTTCAAACTCATTAGCCATTATTTTTCCAAACTCCTCACAAAATTCTTGATTTGTTGATCCAAAGATGATATCATCAACATAGATTTGCATCACAAACAAGTCATTTCCAAGCTTCTTGGTGAAGAGAGTGGTGTCAACCTTTCCCATCTTGAATCCCTTAGAGAGTAGGAAATCCCTCAATCTCTCATACCGTGCTCTAGGTGCTTGCTTCAATCCATACAAAGCCTTTCTCAACTTGTAAACATGGTTGGGTTTCTTTTCATCTTCAAAACCAGGAGGTTGCTCAATATACACAAGCGCATTGATGTACCCATTGAGAAATGCACTTTTCACATCCATTTGGTACAACTTGATGTTGTGGGCACAAGCATAGGCTAACAAGATCCTAATTGCTTCCAATCTTGCAATCAGGGCATATGTTTCTCCAAAGTCAAGACCTTCAACTTGAGTGTAACCTTGAGCCACTAATCTTGCTTTGTTCCTTATTACTATCCCATCTTGATCTTGCTTGTTCTAAAAGACCCACTTAGTTCCAATCATATTATGATCCTTAGGCCTCTCAACTAAATCCCATACTTGGTTTCTTGTGAAGTTGTTTAGCTCTTCATGCATAGCATTGACCTAATCAACATCCCTCAATGCTTCATCTATCTTCTTAGGTTCTATGGATGACACAAATGAGAAATGCTCACAAAATGAAGCCAATCTTGATCTTGTTTGCACACCTCTTGAAATATCACCAATGATAGTGTCCAATGGATGATCTCTTGCAACATTGGTTGGTTGAAGCACTTGCACTTAATTGCTAGCATTTAATTGATCTCTTGGTCGAGATGATGAACTAGCCATTTGTTGATCTTGCACATTGCCATCACTAGTGCTTGCTTGGATTTGATCATGAGAATCACTAGCTTGCACATTTGAGTTAGAGAGTACTTGATTCTTGTCATCTTCAATATCAATCACCTCTCTAGGCCTTATATCACCAATGTCCATGTTCTTCATTGCATTGACCAATTGAGTGCCTCTTACATCATCTAGATTATCATCTTACTCTTGGGAACCATTTGTTTCATCAAATTCTACATCATGAACCTCCTCAAGAGTACCACTAGCCAAATTCCAAACTCTATAAGCCTTGCTAGTAGTGGAGTAACCAAGCAAGAAACCTTCATCACATTTCTTTTTAAATTTCCTCAATCTAGTGCCTTTCTTTAACATGTAGCATTTACAACCAAAAACCCGGAAGTATGCTATGTTGGACTTTCTTTCATTTAAAAGCTCATAAGGTGTTTTCTCCATCATGGGGTGACAATAGAGTCAGTTGCTATAGTAGCAAACCATGTTGATTGCTTTGGCCTAAAATGAATGACTCACATTGTACTCACTCAACATTGATCTTGCCATATCAATCAAGGTTCTATTCTTTCTTTCAACTAGCCCATTTGATTGAGGAGTGTACTTGGTCGAGAATTGATGTCTAATTCTAAATTTATCACATAACTCATCAATTCTAGTGTTCTTGAATTCGCTACCATTATCACTTCTAACTTTCTTGATGGTTGTTTCAAACTCATTGTGAATGCCCTTGACAAATGATTTGAATGTTGCAAACACATCACTCTTGTCACCAAGAAAGAAGACCCATGTATATCTAGTGAAATCATCCACAATCACAAATCCATATTTGTTTCCACCAATGCTAGTGTATGTGGTTGGTCCAAACAAGTCTATGTGCATTAACTCAAATGCCTTAGATGTGTTCATCATGCTCTTCTTAGGATGTGTGTTACCAACTTGTTTTCCGTCTTGACATGCACTACATAGCTTATCCTTCTCAAATGTGACATCTTTTAAGCCTCTAACTAAGTCATGCTTAATCAACTTGTTCAATTGTTTCATTCCAACATGACCAAGCCTTCTATGCCATAACCAACCCATGCTAGACTTAGTGATCAAACATGTTGACAATTGAGCTTCTCTAGCATTGAAATCAACTAAGTATAGATTCTCATATCTAAATCCTTTGAATATCAAGTTAGAGCCATCTACACTTATGATCTCTACATCATCCACACCAAATATGCACTTGAAACCAAGATCACACAATTGAGCTACCAACAAAAGGTTAAAGTTCAAGCTCTCTACTAGTAGCACATTGGAAATGCTCAAGTCATTGGATATTGCAATCTTACCAAGCCCTTTGACCTTGCCTTGGCCATTGTCACCAAATGTGATACTATCAATCCCATTGCTCTTGCTTTCATTGATTGAATTGAACATTCTTGGATCACCGGTCATGTGTTGTGTGCACCCAATGCCTTCCTCTGGCTTTATAATTTACCTACAAAAGAAGATCAATTCCTTTTAGGTACCCAAACTTGCTTGGGTACTTGTAGGTTAGTTACCAAGGTCTTTGGTACCCAAATGGCCATCTTCTTTGGGCCCACAATTGGTGTACCAATGAACTTAGCCTTCACACTATTGGCACCCTTGAAAAGCATGTAGCAAGAATCAAATTTAATTGAGGATACATTAGGTAGCTTGTTCTTGTTAGTCTTGCAATTTTGCTCTATATGCCCAACTTGCTTGCATCTATTGCAAAACCGACCATTGCCCTTCACAAAGCTAACTTTGGGAGTGACAAAGGCCACCTTACCTTTCTTGGGGGTATATCCTAATCCCTCTTTGTTGAGAGAAAACCTTTGGCTACCCAAGCACTTTAGCAAGCGGGCATCTCCACCATAGGCATTGCCTAAGGCACGAGTGAGCTCATTCACCTCCTTCTTGAGGGTCTCATTTTCCACCATAAGTGAGGTATCACAAGTGAGACCATCACTCAAAGGTGAAGTGGAAGTAGTAGTGCTACAAGAAGTGTTAGTGGAAGCAACTAAGATGGACTCATAAAAAGATTCATCAATAAGATCATATGTTAGTCCCACATCGCATGTTATGATCACTTGCTCCTTCTTGGCTTCCTCCACTTTGACTTGCTCAATGAGAGAGGAGTGAGCCTTTTCAAGCTTAGAGTGAGCTTTGCCGAGCTTCTCATGGGCTTCCATTAGCCTCTCATGAGTGGCATTGAGCTCATCAAGGGATTGCTCAAGAAATTTGACTTTCTTGTTCAATTCCTTGCACTCCCTTCTCTTCATCTCAAAGCAAGTATGCACTTGCTCACACATGTTCATGAGCTCCTCCTTGGAGTACTCCTCATCATCATCATCATCACTCCTACAAGCATCACTTTCACATTCATCATCATCACTCACATCATATTTTACCTTGGTAGGTTTTGCCCTGAGGCATGTCGATGGAGTGTCAAAGATGGGGAGCTTCTTGTTGATGGCGATGCTTGCTAGTGCTCTATTGATGGATTTCTTGTCATCATCACTAGAGCTATCACCATCCAAGGAACCATCACTATCCCAAGTGACTACATAGCCTCTACCCTTCTTCTTCTTTTGGAAGGTCATTCTCTTCTCCTTCTTCTCCTTCTTTTCATTCTTATCTTTCTTGTGCTTCTTCTTCTCATCTTCATCATTATCACTATTGTAGGGACAATTTGCTACAACATGATCGGGGCTCTTGTAATTGTAGCATCTTCTCACATACTCTTTGCTCTTGGTGTGATCTCTTCTCTTTCTTGCACCATAGCCCTTCTTCTTCATGAATTTTCCCATCTTGCGGACAAATAGGGCCATAGCTTCATCATCAATATCACTAAGATCATCATCATCACTTGATTCTTTCTTGGACTTGCCCTTGTTCTTGGATGATGATGAGCTAGCCTTGAATGCTATACTCTTCTTCTTCTTGTCTTCTTCTTCCTTCTTGTCATCCTTGTCATCCCCTCCCTTTCCACACGGTATGTCTCTTGGGTCATGACATCACCTAGTACTTGGTTGGGGGTAATCTCCTTCAATCCTCCTCTTATGATGAGCAATCTCAACATCTCAAATCTTGGAGGTAGGCACATCAAGAACCGATGAGAGACATCATCATCCTTGATCTTCTCTCCCAATGCCTTCAAATCATTGACAATCACTTGCAAATGATGGAACATCTCCAGAATGCTCTTATCTTCCTTCATCTTGAAGCTTGTCAATTTATCCTTGAGGATATACAACTTGGCACTCTTCACCGCTGGTGTGCCCTCATATGTTTCCTCCAATCTCTTCCACACCTCATTTGTTCTTTCACAATCCTTGATTTGCTCAAACACCTTGGAATCAATGGCATTGTATATGGTGTTGAGAGCCATTGTATTGCATTGCTTGTTGATCTTATCTTGGTTGGTTGGATCATTGGGATCAATGATAGCATAGTCATTTTCAGTCACTTCCCATACTTGATCATTGATTGAACCAAGATACATCCTCATCTTTCTCTTACAATAATCATAGCATGTGCCATCAAAGAACGGTGGTTTGCCCCCCACATGGTTGAACACAACTTGAGCCATAATTTAACACCGAGGTTGTTAAGCCTTTAATCAAATGGTGACCACAGCTCCGATACCACTTGAAAGGTCCTAATATGGCTAGAGGGGGTGAATAGCCTATTTAAAAATCTACAAATCAACTAGAGCAATTTGATTAGTATGACAAATAGCAAAATGCAAACTTGCTCTAGCTCTACAAGGGTTGCAAGCCATCTATCCAACAATTCTAGTTGCAATGATAGCTAGACACACAATTTGCTATGATACTACTCACTAAGAGCTCTTAATCTTTCTACTCTAAAGAGCTTCACTAAGCAAACTTAAATATGAAAGCAAGCTCTCAATTCTAATTACACTAAAGAGCTTGCTACAACTAGTTTGCAAGAATGTAAGAGTGAGTAGGGTGATTATACCGATGTATAGAGGGATGAACCAATCACAAGGTGAATATATACCAATCACTAGGAGAATACCAAATGGGCAAGAGACAACCGATTTTCTCCAGAGGTTCATGTGCTTGCCAACACGCTACGTCCCCGTTGTGTCAACCAAACTTGGTGGTTCGGCGGCTAAGAGGTGTTTCACAAACCTCATCCACATGATTGGACACCATAAGAACCTACCCACAAGTGAGGTAACTCAATGACATGAGCAATTTACTAGAGTTACCTTTCAGCACTCCACCGGGGAAGGTACAACTCTCCTCACAATCACTGGAGACGGCCACGAACAATCACCAACTCATGCCAATCCTCCACCGCTGCACCGAGCCATCTAGGTGGTGGCAACCACCAAGAGTAACAAGCGAAATTCATAGCGCAACATGAACACCAAGTGCCTCTAGATGCAATCACTCAAGCAATGCACTTGGATTTTCTCCCAATCTCACAAAGATGATGGATCAATGATGGAGATGAGTGGGAGGGCTTTGGCTAAGCTCATAAGGTTTCTATGTCAATGAAAATGTGCAAGAGAGTGAGCTTGAGCCGACCATGGGGCTTAAATAGAAGCCCCCACAAAATAGAGTCATTGTACCCCTTCACTGGGTACTGATCAGGGTGACCGGATGCTCTGGTCCAGTTGACCGAACGCTGGATCTAGCGTTCGGTTGCCCGATGTAAGCCACATGTCATTCTGAGTTAAACTGACCGGACGCTCTGGCACAAGTGACCGGACGCTCAGAGCTCAGTGTCTGGTCATTTCCAGTAAGCTCCCAAAACCATCTTTTGCCGACCGGACACATCCTGTTATGCTTGACCGGACATAGACCAGCGTCCAGTGCTTAACCCTAGTCACTGTGCCATCCGACAACACGACCGGACATAGCCCTTCAATGTCCGATCGCTCGGTGATCCAGCGTCCGGTCAATTGACCGACGCCAACATCTTTGCGACCAACTCCATTTCACTTCAAACTTCTTCATCCTTGCTCATGTGTACCAACCACCAAGTGTATCACCTTGTGCACATGTGTTAGCATATTTTCACAAATGTTTTCAAGGGTGTTAGCACTCCACTAGATCCTAAATGCATATACAATGAGTTAGAGCATCTAGTGGCACTTTGATAACCGCATTTCGATACGAGTTCCACCCCTCTTAATAGTATGGCTATCGATCCTAAATGTGATCACACTCGCTAAGTGTCTTGATCACCGAAATAAAATGGCTCCTACAATTTTACCTTTGCCTTGAGCCTTTTGTTTTTCTCTTTCTTCTTTTCCAAGTTTAAGCATTTGATCATCACCATGCCATCGCCATTGTCATGATCTTCACCATTGCTTCATCACTTGGAGTAGTGCTACCTATCTCATAATCACTTTGATAAACTAGGTTAGCACTTAGGGTTTCATCAATTAACCAAAACCAAACTAGAGCTTTCACCGGCCCCTGGGTTCCACCAGTCTACCCCTCGTTACTAAGTTGGTTCTCCACCGCCTCCTAGGTTGCATCTACGCCATCCTTTAAGTTAGCTTGATCCAAGGGATCACGATGGATGCTCCAGCCTATATAAATAGCCCTGTACCCCCCTCTCTGAGGCATCCCTTAAACCCTAAATCATATCATGAGGATCAGAGCCAGCTATCAAGAGAAGATTAGTTCTCCATAGGATCTAGTCTTATAAATAGAAATAGTGAGATAGAGAGTGAGGGAAGAGTTTGGAGGAGGTGTCGGCCTATCGGTGCTATCTCTATGGCTTGTACCTTGGCGGATTCAAGTTCTACTGGAGCTTACTTCTGAGATTTCTCTGATAATTAAGTTCTGATTCAAGTAAGCATCTTGTTTGTATTGTTCATTAGGTTTGCGACACTTTTGAGTGCTTTATTGTCTACATAGGGGAGTAAAGTATTAATCATAAGTGTAAGCGTGGTGCTTAGAGTTGGGTTAATCATGGATGCACCCTGCATTCCAGAAGGTGGTAGATCGCATGAGTGATATAAGTTCTATATAGCCTGTACTATATAGCTTCATTGATCCTTTGTAGTCCACCTCCCGTCTGTAGGCGCATGTAGGACGCGGTTGCGAAGGAAAGCATCCTCTGCTGGTGTCTTTCCCTAGTAATGTCCCTAGTTAAATAGTATAAGACATAAGCTTACCCAAGTCAGAACTAGAGAACATTAGTTATCTCTCTACGCTCCTATTTATCTTAACCTTGTTGCTACCCCTAGTTAAGTTAGACCATAGTTAGTCTCACATGTTTCCCAGTGGATACGATACTTGGAATACCTCTAGATGAAAGCTACAGTGGTATCCATGTGCTTGTGGATTTATCTCTGTGCGTTAATAAATACCAACAAGCTTTCTGGTGCCATTGCTGAGGAAACGGTTGCTGAATTAACTACAAGTCTAGCTTAATATTTTATCTTTTATTCTTTCTTTTATTTTATTTTTTCTTTTAGCATGGATTCCACTCCTATCTATCAATATGTTAAACCCACGAGCACAAGCGTAAAGCCATCAGAATCCTCAAACCCTATCATACACCTGGTTATGAGCTGCGCCTGTATTTTATAAAACTGATTCGGGATAAATCCTTCTCGGGAGAAGGCAATGAAAACCCATACTCGTACCTATAAGAGTTTGAAAAGATCTGTGCATGCTTGCGTATCACTGGCAAGTCTGATAAGACCTTAAGATGGAAGTTGTTTCTGTTCTCTTTAATGGGAAGAGCTAAATATTGGTACAGTCAAACCGTAGAAAGTATGCAAGGAGATTGGGAAACGTTATGCTCTAAATTTTGTTTATATTTATTTCCCATCTCTAAAGTGGTTAGCCTTCGAAAAGGGGTTCTAAATTTTAGACAGCTAGAAGAAGAATCTCTTGGTATATCGTGGGATCGTTTTAACGAACTCATCATCACTGGCTCGTACCTTGCCATTCAAGACCCTATACTTCTTCAACATTTTTATATGGGTCTTAGCAAGGATTCTAGGAAATCCCTTGATGCAGCCTCTAGAGTAGCTTTCCTTCATTTATCTGCAAGTGAAGCATGGGCTGTGCTTGATAGAATTAGTGGAAAAACTCCCTGCACTAGCTTTCATAATAAACTCCTCGAAGAAGAGAAGGAATCCTCTCCCAAACAAGAAGAGGAAGTTTTGACAGCCAAATCATAACCACTCTGATCCCAAGATTTAGCTATCAATCTCGAACCATCAATACCCCAAAATCCTCCTAGAGAAGAGGGAATTCTACCTTTGGGAATCCTTGTTGAAATTAAGGATGATCTCTTTGGTGCTGATTTTTGGAGAACATTAAATAAGAAGCCTTCGAGTGAATATAATTCAAATCCTTTCAAGAAGGGATCTCTTAGAAAGTGTCCTTATTCCCATATAGGATAGTAGGAAGAATTCAAGGATGACATGTCTAGTGATACCATAGAAGGAGAACCAAGCCATTTAGAAGCCACTCCTATCCTCTCCCCTTCTATGCCCACATTAGATGTCTTATCTGAACCCATGTCTCAACACATCCTTGACCCCAATGATCCCTCTTATGCTCTTTCTCCTAAGTCTTATGATGACTCTAGAAATCCATTAATACAACCAAAGTATAGGAGCCATGAAAACCACAAGGATGACCAAGAAGAGCAACGATAATGGCTGGAATGTATTAAGAACACATGTGGCAGAACCATCTGAAATAACACGCTTTCGGAGGTGCTCATCTTCCACTAGACACTAAGCACCTCAAAAGTGAACTACATCGGTCAGTTCCGTCGAGCACAACCCAAGGGAGAACTCGAAACAATCCACGTTTTACATCTAGAATCCAATAATGAGTATGAGCTTACAATACTTAGTCCATTTCATACAACAAGAGTTCTTGAAAATTATTCATTACAATATCAGAGTTCAGAGTGAGATAATCAAACAGCGGAATGAAAATAAACATCTAGCGAAAACGATACAAGGATCCGTCTGTGCCCACTAGAAGAATCCTCCACGCAAGAGCTACTCCTCAAGCTGCACCTGCAATAGGGGTAGAATAAACCCTGAGTACACAATGTACTCGCAAGACTTACCCGACTAGTGGGAATAGTTTTCCGACACTCAAGGATATGATAGGCAATATGGGTTTGCTATTTTCTTTTTGTTTGCAGAAAGCATTACTAATAGTTCATCCTTATAGTCAAGTTTTATTAGCAGTCATGATTACTTCATTAGCTAACCATTCTAGGTAAGCACCTATTCTACTTTCAAGCAAGGGTTAAGCAATTAGAACCATTTCACCATCTTTCATCTTCTAGTTCTTACTATGGTGCTAGACCATAGCCAAGTCGTACCGTCTCACGAAAACGGTGATTCACGAACCAATGTATCCTAGCTAGGTACCCCAAAACATACGCCCCGTTTGTACCCAGGCAAAAACAAGACCAACCCATTCCACTCTTGTCACGGGGTCTAGGTCCCCGTCCAAACTTGGACTCCAAGCCCTCACACTTGAGACCCAGTCTCAACATGGTGCTTAGACCTCCACCTTTCCCCGCCTCCAATCAGTCGGTCTGGAAAGAGCCAGAACCCACGACAAGAGCATAACGAGCCTTCCCACTCCCATAAGCAAGTATGTGCTCAGGATAATAAGTCTGTGACCTAACTACCATCCATAGCAACGAACGGTCCTTAATCAACACAAATAAGGAAAATAGTGTAACCAAGCTAAGCCCCATTGGTTGCGGGACAACCTGTTGCACCCACCAATACCCATACCATATCCCTGCCATGTTTCCATTTTTCCTTTCATTCTTTTATTATGAGAGTAATAATAATCCTCTATTGAGAGCAACGGTAGGTTACTCACGCTACCGATGACCTAAGCATAGCATCTACTCGAACCTGCACTAGTAAGACTCTTAGGATAGGTATATCTATGCATGTGGTTTCCATAAATGTTGACAGAATATCATTGGCAATCCTCCGAGGGGTATCGCATGGAGATAGATTGATCGGCAGGGGTGCGCGTAATCAAGAACAAGAAGGCAACAAAGACACAAGAGTTAGACAAGTTTGGGCCGTCAGCATGACGTAATACCCTACTCTTGTGGTCTGTTGGTTTGTATTGATTATCATATGATATTGCGTGTGATCAGATCTACCGTCTAGGGGACCCCTACCCCTCCTTATATACTCTAGAGGGGTAGGGTTACAAGGAAAGTATCCTAGTCAGATACATGGCAAGTATTAGATAACAATATATGTAGTATCTGATTAGATCTTCTAGATGCCTTGCGGTGTACACTGAGCAGTGCCGTGCACCGCAAGTCTTGAATCTTATGGGCTTGATCATCCCTGATCGTGTGGCACATTTCCTTTGCCATGGGTACTTGGGGTTATACCCCCCATAGCTAGTCCCCGAGCGCCTTGTATCCTTTGAGCAGCGCCATCTTGAACAAGGCTGACCAGTTTGATGTGAAGCCGACTAGTTTAACTGGTGATCTAAGTAGTGGAAGTGGAAGCTGACCGGTTTAACTGGTGACCTAGGTGGTGAAAATCAAAGCTGACCAGTTTAACTGGTGACCTAGGCGGTGAAAGTCAATGTCAACCAGTTTAACTGGTTAGGAGACCTTGGACTTAGCCAAGTAAGGCTTGCCAGAAGGATGTAAGGGGCTCAAGATAAAATTTGAAAATTCTTCCCCTTAGGAGAAGTGTAGCCACTTATACTCCATCAATAAAGTAGGTAAATCAAGAAATAAGCACTACATTCACCGCCAGGTGAAGTATAGCCACTTAGTCCCCAAGCCTACTGGAAGATGAAGAATAAATCTTGTAGCAGGGTCAAAGAAAAGAAGTCTGAAAGCTTTCTGAAGTCATCTAACAAGCACGTATCAAGACCCCAGATGTGTTGCCCAAGATCAACACACTAATCCGAATAGCATGGAGCAGCTTGATAGCACACCGATGAGATGTAGCAAGACCCGGCCACCAAGGGAGTCCCTAGCCTTAGCTAGCAACTCTTGCACGAAGAATCCAAACACTAAGGAGTCCTCGGCTTAGCTGGTGATGCTTGCATGAAGAATCCTAATACCGAGGAGTCCCCAGCATAGCTGGCGAGGCCTTAGCATAGCTAACGATGAAGCCCATGCAATGAGCAGTCCAACCAACTGGTCGGCGGTGAAGTGAACGTCAAGTAGGAGTGAGTGCCAAGTAGTCCGACCAGTTGGTTGGCGGTGAAGTCTGTCCAATAGGTGATCCAACTACCCAGATGATGATCATCTTGTCCAATCCCTGAGCGTAAGCTCATTGATCGAGCGATGCCCCTATGAAACAAATGTGTAGAATAGGTAGTATATGATGTAAAAATAAAATATATGAACTCCGAAGAAGAATTAGCAATGCTGATGAAATAGCATATGCAGCTCGACGATCAGTTGGTGTGAACACTTAGTGTTATTCTGAAGACGTATTTATATTTAGTATAAACCGTCCAACCAGTTAGTGTGTAGCTGAGTCTCTAGCCCTAGCTAGCCTGTTAACCACAACACAGAGCACGGGGCCCATGTGCGTGTAGGAAGAACAAAGCGTTGCTAAGGAGCCGCTGCCGACCACCCATAACGCAGAGGGCAGACGCTCGTGCACATGTAGGGAGGAGCCGAAGACAGGGCCGTATCTAGGGACATCCGAGCGTCAACATGATTGTTCAGGAAGTTACCTTAGGTAAAAACATATGTCATCTTTAAGATGGTATACATAGACAAAAATCGTTTGGAGAATAAACATGGAGAAAACAGCACGGAGATACAACATGGCGATATATGAAATATTTAGAAAAATAATAAAGCATGACTTAGCTTTAGACAGAACCTCTGGTCGGTGGCGTATGGCATTATGTGGTCGGCATTGATGAAATTGCCCGGCCCTCGAGCTTTCCGAACTGTCATCATGGCAGCGGTCGTGGTTGTCACGGCGCCTTTCTTCACGGCTATCATCATTGTGACGCGGCAGCTGGTCGGAGCGAGTACTCGGGGCGATGTCATCCTTATGTTACTGGTCAGTGACATGGGCAACTCGCTTAGCGGCTCGCTTGATGGCTGGAACGGAATTGATCTCGTGTTCGAGTAGGACGGACATAGTCGGAGCTTGGCGGTGTTAATCTGTGTGGTGCTATTGCCGAAGTCATGCTCTGTTTTTGGTATGTACCCAGACAGAGTTGATCTCGTGTAGGAGCCGGTTTTGACAAACGCAAACAAGTAGCCGAGAAAATTATTCATACGTGCATGTTCCTCGCTGGTTGCTTGCTATCGGCTTGCATGTAGATAGGTTCTTGGTAAGTGGACGAGGTTTGCATGACCTATTTGTGCATGCATATACCCATATACGATGCATGCATATACCCATATATGCCTTGGCCCTGCTTGCTTCCTCAACTAGGACGTTGAAACCTTGATTTGGAAATTCTAGCGTCGATGTCACGTTGGAGACGAAGATTCATGCTCTGATCTTGATGCTTGCTTTAGATCGGATCTGGCTCATGCTACCGATGCCACCATGGTTATATTCGCCCGCTTCCTTTTCCTGTATCGAATTGATCTCGATGGAGTCTAGAGACTTGGAATTGTACGTATGCATGCACCTCGGATGTGGCATCATGGTGACCACGATTAAGGGCTTTAGCACTTTGACTATGTCGATCCGCGTGCAGGACAGATTCTAGTCTCGACGTGAGGTTTAAGATTGGATCCAATAAATCTACTGTGGTTGAAGTCGATGGCTTGAAGTCATAGCTGGATGCTTGAGACGAGAAGTCCCGTCGTAGGTCATCATTGCTGTGACAATCCGAGTTACTACGAACGACGCTGATGATCTTGAAATTCATTTGGTTCATGATGGGATCAGCCATACCCCTACCTAGCACGCCAACTGTCGACAGAATATCGTCAGCAGTCCTCCGAGGGGTATCCCACAAAGGTAGATTGATCGGCAGAGGTGCGCGTAATCAAGAACAAGAAGGCAACAGAGACACAAGAGTTAGATAGGTTTGGGCCATCAGCACGACGTAATACCCTACTCCTGTGGTCTGTTGGTTTGTATTGGCTATCGTATGATATTGCATGTGATCAGATCTACCGTCTAGGGGACCCCTACCCCTCCTTATATACTCTGGAGGGGTAGGGTTATAAGGAAAGTATCCTAATCGGTTACATGGCAAGTATTAGATTACAATATCCTTAGTATCTGATTAGATCTTCTAGATGCCTTGCGGTGTATGCCGAGCAATGCCATATGCCACAAGTCTTGAATCTTATGGGCTAGACCGTCCCTAACCATGTGGCCCATGCCCCTTGCCATGGGTACCTAGGGTTATACCCCCCACAATAAAATTCCTATAACGTAAATGCACAACACATATATATATATGGTGAATTATAAAATAGGGGTTATGCATCGGGGCTTGCCTTGGGTAGGTGCAGTGTCAGCTGAGTTAGTTAGTGGTGGCTCTAGGACCTCCTCCTACATGAGAATCTCCTCCTCATACTCCTTGATGATCTCCTTGAACTCATGATCGCCGGTGGTCACGATCTCTGCCAACTCGTTCTCTACATGCATGCGATGATGATGCAACACTTAGCATTTAGGCAACTACTCTTAAAATAAGAATATGCATACTAAGCTACTAAGATATCTCTAATGACTAAGATACTAAGCTAAGTATCTTTTTCATCAAGCAAAGTATTGGGTTCAACTAACAAACCCTTAGCTTGGCAATTTAAGGATATATCTTTATTTCTACTAGTGATTTAATTTATATTGAAACAAATAGCATTTAAGTACCCTAATGCTTAGTCTATTCTAAAGCTATAAAAATTATAGTGAGCACATAATAATACAATGAAACTGCTATAAAAATTTTAGGATCAAACTATCATCAATTCACCACAAAAAATCCTACAATAATTAACTTAATATTATGAAGTACTTTCAAATGATTTAATAGCTCCTAGTGTCAACACATATAAACATGAACTAAATACACCAACAGATAGATCATAATTTTAGGAACCTAACAAAATTTGTTTTGCAATTTTTGGACACCTACACGAATTTATATTAATTACCAAAGATCAACTCAGAATTAAATTAGAAAACCATTCACAAATTCCTAGAAAAAGAAAAACCAATCTCCCGCGTGGCCCACACGCGCAGCCCACATGACGCGGCGCAGGCATAGCGGCCCGCTTCTGCATCCCATGTGAGGCCAGCCCACAACGGGGAAGCTCACGCGCTAGCATTTTTGCAAAAGAGTCCCAGATTTTCTTCCGAATCACACCTAAGCCCCAATACTATTACCCCCTCTCTTAAATCTTCTCACTTAACACCCTGACTTTCTTGTAATTCCTTGCGCGCACCCTCAGGGACTCAGCGCATGGCAGCACGGTAGCGGCGACACAGCGCGGCCACGTCGGCCACCTAGGACCTGCACCGGCCCACCTAATGGGTCGGTCTCCATATCCAACCCGAGCGACTATGCTAAGCATCAGTGTGGGTGACATGACTTGCCGAGGGAAGGCTGCAGCGGGATGCTAATGCCACTATTCCGATGAGCTAGGGCAGCAACAGACCTAATTGGTTAGCGTGCAAGCATCAGGAGGCTACCATGGACTAGGCTGAAGCAATGGTTGGAGTGGAGGACGATGGTGAAGGGCTGGCCACGTGTGGCCGAGCCATGTGGCAGGACATCATGGTGGCATGATCGTGTCAACGACGATGGTGAGGCGGTAGAGGTTCAGCTAAGGCACGTAGGGCAAAGAGGATTTCAAGGTGAGTCTAGTGGTGTAGCCAATTTGGCTCGAGGTGGTTAGATGGGACCTACCCTCGGTGATGGGTGGACTCGGCCTTATCAGCACGGTGGCGGGGAAAAGCTCCAAAATGGAAGCTCGGCTGGGCACCATTCAAGGTGGGGTAGGAACGATCGGCTAGGCAGTGTGATGGTTGAGCTAGAGACGCAACGAATTAGGTGATGGTGACTTCTCCCTGCTTGCTTTAATGGCGTGGCTCAGTCCACCATGGCAGCAGAGAAGAGAGAGGGGAGGAGGTAGGTCAGAGCTCAACTCGTCCTTGCCTTGGTGGGGCATGACTGGCCACTAGCGAGTTGGCACACGTGCAAGCTCTATGGGCCATCATGGCTAGAGGGAATGTGTGTGCACCCATGACCGAGCACAACATGTGGGGCCACAGTGCCATAAATGGTGAGGCAATAGCACCGGCAACAAGGACAAGGCCACGTGCGCGGTGAGGCAAGTAGTAGCGATAGCAGCTACGCCATAGCATGAGGCAGGGAGGGCAGTAGTGTGGCAGTGGGTGGGGCTGCAAATCGTCAGAGCGGCAATGGCAGCGGCTAGCTGAGTAGGCAGCCAGCGATAAGTTACTGATGTACGGAGGCAGCGGCCTCAACATCATGTCCGCCAAGACGCTCAATGAGATGGGCGTCGACCGGATGTGCCTCCACCCAACCCGTGCACCTTTCCATGGCATCGTGCCTGGGAAGTAGGCCATGCCACTTAGGCAGATCAATCTGCCCGTTACCTTTGGGGATCAGTTCAATTATAGGACTAAGACCCTCACCTTTGAGGTGGTTGGGTTCCCCGGAACCTTCCACGCCATCCTAGGACATCCATGCTACGTGAAGTTCATGGCCATCCCCAACTATACATACCTCAAGCTAAAGATGTCGGGCCCCCACGGGGTCATCATCGTCGGCACCTCCTTCCAGCACACCTACGAGTGTAAGGTCGAGTGCTGTGACCACGCCATGGCAATCATCGCCTCTGGGGAACTCGCCAGCCTCAAGGAGGAGGTCGCTGAAGAAGCGCCCAACGCAAAGAAATCGACCAGGTCGTTCGAATTGGCAGAAGGCTCCAAGGGGGTCCTCATAGATCTTAGCAGCTCCGAGGGTAAAATAGTATGCATTGGTACCACGCTTTCCTCTGAATAGGAAAGCACGCTCGTTGACTTTCTTCGTGGCAACAAAGACATCTTTGCGTGGAAACCCTCAGATATGCCAGGCATTCCGAGGGAGGTCACCAAGCATACCTTGAAGATCCATCCAGGCTCCAAGCCGATGAAGCAACACCTACATCGCTTCGACGAGGAGAAGCATAGGGCCATCAGTGAAGAGATAGCAAAACTGTCGGCTGCTGGATTCATCAAGAAAGTATACCACCCAGAGTGGTTAGCTAATCCCATTCTTGTATGAAAGAAGAGTGGGAAATGGAGGATGTGTGTTAACTATACGAGTCTTAACAAAGCATGCCCGAAGGATCCATTTCCTTTGCCATGCATAGACTAAATAGTCGACTCTACCTCAGGGTGCGAAACCCTCTTCTTCCTTGATGCGTACTCCGGCTACCATCAAATCGTGATGAAAGAGTCCAACCAGCTCACGACGTCTTTCATCACCCCTTCAGATCATTCTGCTATGTTTCAATGTTGTTTGAACTAAAGAACGCTGGGGCTATGTACCAGCGCTGTATGCTTAGATGCTGCGTGGATCTCATTGGGCGAACCGTTGAGGCCTACATTGATGACATTGTAGTTAAGTCCAAACGGGCTAACCATGTTGTTGCTGATCTTGAGCAAACCTTTGTGAAACTCTGGGCGAATGGCATCAAACTCAATACCGAGAAGTGTGTTTTCAGGGTCCCGAGGAGCATGTTGCTTGGCTTCATCGTCTCCGAGCATGGCATCGAAGCCAACCCAGAGAAGATTTTAGCCATCACAAGGATGGTCCCGATTCAGAACATAAAGGGGGTTCAGCGAATCATAGGGTGCCTCGCTGCCATTAGTCGATTCATCTCGCGCCTCAGTGAACGGGGTCTCCCCCTTTATTGACTCTTAAAGAAAGTCGACCGCTTCGAGTGGACATTCGAGGCCTAGGAGGCACTTGACATGGTCAAGCTACTTCTAACAAGGCCGCCGATCCTAGTTCCTCCAAGCGACGAAGAATCCCTCTTGCTATACATAGCGGCCACCACGCAAGTGGTCAGCGCCGCCCTAGTAGTAGAGTGAGAGGAAGAGGGGCAAGCCCTCAAGGTGTAGCACCCTATGTACTTCATCAGCGAGGTACTATCCGACTCCAAGACCCGCTACTCCCAAATCCAGAAGCTCCTATACACCATCCTCATCACCAAGAGGAAGCTACGCCACTACTTTGAGTCACACCCCATGATGGTCGTGACATCGTTCCCCCTCGGTGAGGTCATCTAGAGCCAGGATGACATAGGAAGAGCCATGACGTGGGCACTCAAGTTGATGGATCAAGGCATCACGTATGCCTCCCGAATGGCGATCAAGTCCTAGGTGTTGGCTGACTTCATCGCGGAATGGACCGAGGTCCAAACACCATCGATGGTCGTTGACCAAGAGTACTGGACAATGTACTTTGATGGATCGCTGATGAAGAAGGGCACCGCCATGGGGCTGGTCTTCGTATCACCCCTTGAGGTCTGCATGAGGTACATGGTTCGGCTCCATTTCCCCTCATCAAATAATGTGGCTGAGTATGAAGCGCTCATCAACAGCCAATGAATCGCCATCAAGTTGGGCATCCGATGCCTCGACATCTGGGGTGGCTCCTAGCTGGTCGTCAACCAAGTCATGAAGGAGTCGAACTGCCATGATACCAAGATGGCTATGTACTACCAAGAAGTTCAACGGCTAAAGGATATATTCGACGGCCTCGAACTCAATCATATCCCAAGGTGCCTCAATGAGGCGGCTGATGCGCTTGCAAAAGTGATGTCTGGTTGAGAGCCGGTGCCATGGGGCATCTTCGTCAGTGACCAACACAAACCCTTAGTGCGCTACAAAGGGTCAGAGCGAGCCGATGATGGCCCATCTGGTCCAGCCCCAAGGGCTGACCAACCGATGGCTCCGTCTGGCCCTGAGGTCATGGAGCTCGAGGAGGATCTAGTGACAGAGCCTAACCCTCTGATTGACTGGAGAACACTCTACCTCGACTACTTCCTCCATGACACACTGCCAATGGACAAGACAGAAGGTTGACGGCTCGCATGTCGCGCCAAGTCCTTCATTCTTGTAGAGGGCGAACTCTACAAACGAAGCCACACCGGGATCATGCAACTATGTATCCCTATCAAACAGGGGAAGCTTCTGCTGAGTGATATCTATGGTGGGGTCTACGATCACCACGCTGCGCCTAGAACTTTGGTTGGGAATGCATTCCAACAGAGCTTCTACTGGCCCACTGTAGTAGCCAACGCTGAGCAGATCGTACACACCTACAAAGGGTGCCAGTACTACTCTCAGCAAACTCACCTCCCGGCCTAGACACTCTAGATGATTCCCATCACATGGCCCTTCATGGTCTAGGGGCTCAATCTGGTTGGGCCCCTCAATCTGGTTGGGCCCCTCAATCTGGTCTGGGGGCTACACCCACTTGCTAGTCACCATAGACAAGTTCAGAAAATGGATCGAAGCTCGGCCAATCTCCGTGATCAAGTCCAAGCACACAGTGTTGTTCTTCCTCGATATCATCCATCGTTTTGGAGTACCAAACTCCATTATCATGGACAACGACACATAGTTCACTGGTAACAAATTCCTTCGATTCTACGATGAACAACACATACGGGTCGATTGGGCCACCATCGTGCACCCCCAAACAAATGGGCAGGTCGAGCGTGCAAATGGCATGCTCCTATAGGGCCTCAAGCCTAGGTTCTTCAATTGGTTAAACAAGTTCGGCGCACATTAGGCCGCCGAGCTCCCTATGGTGCTCTGGAGCCCGAGGACAACTCCCAGCCGGGCCACCGACTACACGCCTTTCTTCATAGTCTATGGTTCTGAGGTTGTCCTCTCAACTGACCACGACTATGGAGCGCTAAGAATTAGAGCATACGATGAACAGGGAGCCGAGGCATCCCACGAAGACGCCATGGACTAGCTAGATGAAGCTCGTGACATCACCCTCCTCTGTTCGGCCAAGTACCAATAGGCGTTGTGTCGGTACCACAGCCGACGGGTGCGGGACCGAGCCTTCAACATTGGGGACCTGGTTCTCCACCTCGTGCAGAGCAACAAGGACTGTCAAAAGCTCTCCCCGCCCTGGGAGGGGCCATACGTCGTCACGGAAGTACTTTGGCCAGGCACCTACAAGTTGAAAACCATCGATGGCGAGGTCTTCACCAACACCTAGAACATTGAGCACCTACATCGTTTTTACCCTTAAATAAATGCATGCATTTTCTTATCAGTTTTTGTCTTCAAAAATCCCCTATCTTTAGTGACATCCGACCCCTGCAAAGTGCGAGGGGTTGGACCTCACTCGGGGGCTAATATAAGTATGTTTATCGTACGAACACTCTCAGTGTTATCTTGCAAATATTCTTAGTGTTTCCCTCTTTTCTCATGGTAAGTCCTAAAGGCAAGAATTTTAGGAACAAAATCTGAGTGCAACTGGTAGGACTGCGGGAAACCCATGCCTTAGCGGCTACGGCCTCCTTGCTCACCAGCGTGATCAGAATTGATTTGCCCGCACTCCAAGTTTTTTGCGACCTCAACTATGGGAAGGGTCGGAAGGCACTAGAACATCTTTTACAAAAAGGGGGAGAAGAGCTGAAAAGCTATTTGTCGTAACGAAATTTAAGAACTTGTTCATTCTTTGCACAAATTCATCGCTTACAAAGTGATTTCATCATGAAAAGGACTGATGTATTCGTAAAAACAAAAGACTATTCACATGGGGGCTCCCCCACAACTTATTCGATTATAGTTTTTGACCAGTTCTACTATGGGCACTACTATGGTCGCCACGCCACGCTCTCCATCGGCGACGTCCTACCGCTCCACGGGATCCTTGAGGGCGCTGTCATATGCAATGTCGAGAACCACATCAGTGACTGTGGTGCCATCGCCAGGGCGACCAGGGACTATGCCATCATAATCAGCCACAACCCTGACAATGGCACCTAGATGGGGGGTGCTCCCCACTGAAGAAAGGCCGCCATGGCTGATGGATGTCTCTGACATCTGATTAAGCTTCATGAACTGGCCGATCTGAGCAGTAGCAAGGGCGCAACCCCCTATCAATGCAGTCTTGGATGACTTCCCCACCAACAAGGCTCGCCCAGAGAAGGTTCGCCAGAAGAAGTCCCCGTATGGCTCCATCCCGACGAAGGCCTCGTGGACGACGGCAAAGCTGACGACGCTCAGCACCCTCTAGTGCGCCTCCCCCTTCGGTAGCAGTGGCCCCTTCTCGACAAAGGTGGCTAGCACCATCTCATCTATGTTGGATGACCTCTAGCTCAACATCGCACTCCTGATTCATGAACGAATCTGTGAGTTCTCCTCTCCCTCGCATTACCCTCTCTCAATTAGGAATCGCCACGACATACGAACGCGCTCGGCGAGAAGGAGAAAGGAGGAGAGGTAGCGGCTCAGGAATAGGTGAAGGAATGGGACAAGAACTCCCCTCCCCTGCCCTATTTAAGGAAGAGGCGCAGCAGCTGAGGAAAGGTGAAAGGTTGGGACAGAAAACTCTCTCCCTTCCCCTATTCAATGCAGATGGGAAATCGATGCTGACGGGAATCTGAGGGGACACGACTGGACCAACGGGACATGCTCTAGTCGATGAGACATCACCGGGTCAAATAGGACATTGCCTGGGCATGGCCCACCACTATCGTGCTCTGGGCGCAAGAATCAGGGCGCACCTGCATGTAGGTGACTCTCCGCTTCCCCAGGCAGGACCATGGAACGACATGACTATGGAACCCCCATCTAGGGGGGCCCAACGGGCCTCCTGGGTCGATTGGATGGCCCAAGTAAAATGATGAACGGACAACCACTGAAAGATAAGCACCTCTGTTTACTTACTTTGCGTGTTAATTTCATTACCGAGCTTCTGACCCCAGCAATGGCAGGGCATAGACATCGCTCGGGGGGGCTACCGAGAGTGTCTACTTGTTTAGACATCCTCATCGCCTGACCCCTCCTTATGCTTAAAACCAGAGACACGGAGTGTGGGTGTAAAACTTTGAGTAAAACTGGACAAACCACTAGACCCTATGCCCCGGTGGCTATGGTGTTTTTGTTCACCAGTACAATCGATCTCACAGTTCCCCGCACCCCAAGCTTTAGCATCCACCTTCTCGAGAAGGGTTTGGAGGGGTCCTCTTGTAGAATCTCCTTCAAGGAGAAGCTGTCAGGTCGCCTAAAATCAATCGAACGGCTCAGATCGCCATCGAGAGACGGAAACAAAAAATTGCGATGCTCGTGCAGGTCACGTCGGCCCCATCGTGAACGTCAGACTCGAACCCTGCACGAACATGTCTAGTAAGAGCTTCTTGTTGCTCATACCGCCAAGGTAACATTACCTACCCCCGCTTTCATTTCAATTAAATCGTACATTAAACCCATACATCCAAACATCGCATATGCAATTGTCGCATCTCAACGCTTCATGCCATGCCACGAAGTGGCTCCTGCCTCATTCGATATGAGCAGCAACTGACCGAGGTTCGAAGGCTAGCCCGCAAAGGGCTCGAGGCCACCTTGCGTCAAATAGAGCCAGGGTAGAAAAACCGAGATGAGCCCTAGTGGCCTTGCCTGACCCCGCTCAGAAGCGGACAGGGACATCTCGACCTTTCTCGTTTGATTCTAACCTTGAGCCAAACCCACAGAATCTCCATTGAGGAGAGGCCAACGGGCCACCTGAGCCTATCGAACGGCTCGAGCATCTGCCGGGAGGTAGGTTAAGAAATAGTGAAATGCCACATGAGGGCTCTACCGACCCCGTCAACTAATGACAGACCCAGATTCCACACGAACATGCTCATTAGTGAGCTCATTGAGCGTGACACTCAAGCCATCGAGGAAAGTGTCGTCAACTCAGCCCCTCTAGTTGTAGAAACCGAGGATAGGGTGATGCGCGAAACACGACCGACCCCTATCAAACCCCAAGGGGCTTGGGGCTCAAGCCGCTCGATTTGAGATCGAGGGACTGAGGTTCGAAGGCTAGCCCACGAAGGGTCCGAGGCCACTTCGCATCAAACAAGAGCCAGGGGAGAAAATGTAGATGAGCCTCAGCGGTGTTTGCCCAACCCGCATTAAGGCGGATAGGGTCATCTCGACCTTCTAGTTCAATCCAACCTCTAGCCGAGCCCATACAATCCCCATTAAGGGGGAATCTATTGGAAGGTAGGTTAAGGAGCAACGAAACGCCACCCGAGGGCTTTGCCGACCCTGTCACAAAGCAACGGGATCGGATTCTATTCGAACATCCCCATTAGCGAGCTCATCAAGCACGTCACTTGAGCCATCGAGGCAAGTGACGTCGCCTCAACCCCTCTAGTTGCGGAAACCATGGACGGGGCAATAGTCACAAAACAAGCTAACCCTTGACTGAATCTACGCCACACTCGGGGGCTCAGGGAAGGTTGGGCCAGCAATAAGACCAAATGCACGGTCACAAAACGATCGCCAAAATCCTAAGTAAGGGGTACGTGCGAATACAAGAGTAAGTTTGCTACCCTCGCTTCGGTCTCTAGTAACATCTGGCCCTAGAGACCACAAGGGGACAGATCTCACTCGGGGGCTGATAAAGGTATAAATACCTCGTTTTTCAAAATAGTCGTTGCATCAGACCTCTTCCTTACGTTAAGGTTAGCGGCAAGGTTTATGGGAGCGGATAAATGAGCATGCCAGGTAAGACTGCAAAAAGCCCACGCCCCGATGGCTATGGTAACTTTGCTCACCAGCATAATCAAAATTCCCCCTTATACACCTCAGGCCCTAGGGTCGGATCGCATAAACCTTTTTCCTCGATTGCAAAAAAGAAGAAAGCTCAAATGAATGAAACAAAATTACGAATATATTTTCGGACACAAAAGTACCAACACTTGTCCACATAGTATAGATAAATGTTTATCAAACTTATTCAACTAACTACTTCCTTGGAGGGAGAACTATGTCTTTCAGCCTATTCGCCGGGTTCCGCGCAATAGGAGTCACCGCCTTCTCAATCTCATCTAGCTCGGAGTTCGCATAGCTAGGCGTGAAGCCAAGGCTCATTGCCTCCAAGTTGATTTCCTGATCATAATGAGAGTGGGCAACAGCAAAGGCTTTGGTGATCCTGGTGTGAAAGGCGTTCTTCTCAAGCTGGCACACCCATGCCGTGATATCCACGGCATGGGCTACAAGTAAGACAGTTTCCTTCGGCCGAGCCACCCCCATGTCATTGAAGACCACCCCGATGGTGGTGCGTAGAAGATCGTGCTCATCACTCTCGGCCTGAAGAATCCCCCACACCTCGGCAAGCTCCATACCTAGCCCGGCAAAGATGCTCTCGACCCCTAGCCTTTGGGTCACCACGGCTCTAAGATTTGCCCGGAGGGAGCTGGCCACCTGACACGCCTCGTTGTGCTCTTGGACGGCTTGGTCATGCTCCTCGCGGATCGTGCCATGCTCCAAGTGGAGTCTTTCTGTGGTCTGGCGTAGCTTGTCTCGCTCCCTGCACAACCGGGCGATCACCTTGGCATCCTGATTCACCCTCTGCTGCAGGGTTGTGGACCTTTCCTCGGCTTCTAGCTTGAGGTCCTGCTCCCTCTCCAGCTCTTCCAAGAGCTCAGCGGGCCACTAGCTGGCCTCGGCATCCTTCTAGAGTAGCTTGTCCCACTCCTTTTAGACCCTGGCGGCTGCCTCCTCGTCTTGCTGCACCCTCACTGATAGATTCTAGAACATCCCATGGATCTCCTTTGTGTCCCGACGTGCCTTGGCTTCCCGCTGTTGGGCGGCAGCAAGCTGGGCGCTCACATCTCCATGCAGCTAGGCCTCCTCGGTGAGGTGGTCCCATTCCACCTTTTTCTCAAGGAGGAATCAGGATTTCTCTTGGCTACGAGCAATGAGGGACTAAAAAGAAGACCAGCATAAAAAATACGAAGATAACAAAAATACATGAAAAAAGAAGAAAGCGAGAGGGAAGATCAAGTGGATACCCGGCTAGTGGGAACGATGACATCACATAGGATGCCCCTGGCCTGGCTCAAGGCATCCATCACAGCCAAGAACCCAATGTCGAGACTCTCTCGCTCCATGCTCTCGGTAGCATCGTCGAGCGAGAAGAGAGTCGACGTTGGGTCTTGAGGAGCCATCCACTAGAGCGGCGGCTCACCCCACGTAGGCGAGCGGCTGCCCCCCGACATCAGGGCTGAGGGCAACCCCCCATTGATCCTCTCCACCACCACCATGATGCCGAGGGACCCTCCGGCCACATCCTCCTCTGTCCGGCCCGCCTCGGGCGCCGTCGCCTGGGCCGCCGGTGGCATGGATTGTGCCGCTCCTTCGGACACCATCGTGGTTGCATCTGGCTGCACCTAGCTTGTCATGGTCATGGCCACCTCCGCTTGTGATGCTAGGGCCTCAGCTTGTGGCGCCGTGCCCACCACAGAGGGCACCACAAGCGCAAGTGGCGTCTCCATCTGCTATGACGTAGGCGGCGGAATCACCTCCATCGCCATTTGCTCGATGACCCCCGAAGGTGCTTCTTCAGCCCCGATGCCTGCTTGACCCACCGAGGGCACAGGCACCACTGCGGGCGACACCTGACCGGCTGATAAGGCTGCAATATCGGCTCCGCTCCTACCCAAAATAGGAGCGACGTTGGGCGACGGCACTCGTTCTGCCTAAAGAGCAACGCTCTTCTTCGGCGCCAGCGCCAAAGAACGGCCCCATCTCAAGACTCTACAAGAGTTAAAAGGCATACGGCCCCATCTCAAGACTCTACAAGAGTTAAAAGGCATAGGTCACACAAAAAATAGAAATACAGGAAAAATAGAGGAATCGGTGACTTACGCTGGCGCTATTGGGCGGTAGGAATGTTTTGGGGATGAACCCCTAGTTTCCTGCTCTAACTCATCTGGGCGGAACCGTTTCGAGCCTGTCCCCTGCTCCCAGGCAGAGGGGCTCATCTCCCCTACCTCTGAGGGTGCGGCGGCGGAGCCACCCCTCTCTATCGGCACCTCAGGTGCAGTGGCAGATCCGCCTGCCCCTATCAGCTCATGGGGCATGGCAGTGGAGCTGCCCCCCTCCACTAGCACCCTAGGCGCGGCAGCTGATCCGCCCACTCCCACTGGTCCTACGAATGGGCCCATAGTTTGGCTTGTCTCCACTGGCCTCATGGACTCACTTCCCCCCACATGGAATGGGAAGGGTCCTTGCGTGGATGAGTGGGTACCAGTCAGCGTATCCTCACCCTCTAAGACATCCCACTCCACATCGGCAACTACCTCATCGAACTCCTCCTCATCGTCGTCGTCATCACCTGTCTCTTCTCCTCGCTCTTGTGCTTGCTGCTTCCATAGCATTTTCTTCCTCTTGAGCTCCCTCATCTTCCTATCCCACTCGGCCGCGGTGCGATTTGCCATCGCCATGATCCGGTCCTTCGGCTGTGAAGCCGGGCTATCCCCGAAGACGAGTCACTTTGGCTGGTCCCGCTATCCTAAGGTCAGCATCAAGGGGCTAAGAATTCAAGAAAAAAGGAGGCATGGGGAAAAAGAACTTACGAAATCGATGAACCTCGGTTCTGGACGCATTGGGGGATGCCCCAGCACCGGATACACGAAATCAAGGACAATGCCGGTGTTGTCCTTCGAAGGCTCCATCGCCTTCTTGATGTGTTGTGCCACTTCGGTGGGGGGAGAGCTTCATCGACAAGCGTCGTCCCTTCGAGCGATGCCCTGGGCACCATCAGGTAAGGGGGAAGTGCATGGCTCATCAGCAGTGCCACCCTCCATGCATGATAGGTGCCAATGATCCCTGATCCCTTCATGCCCCTCTCCTTCAAAATTTGGAGGGCGGTGAGATGGTACTTGATCTTCTTCTTGTCTTTGTCTGGGACACCCCACTTTCACAGCCCTAAGACCTCTTCAATGATGCGCCCGGAGAACACTGGCAAGGGGGCGGCAACGTCGTCCTTGACGTAAAACCAATGTGAATGCCACCCCTTGTTGGAGGTCGATAGATGCATCAATGGGTATTCATTCACCTGGTTGTTGCGGAGATGAATGCCGATGCATCACATCGGCACGCTCAGATCTTGCTTCCCGGCCCCCTTCTTGTAAAGATTGACGGTGAAGAGATACCGCCACAAGTCGAAGTGGGGACTAATCCCCAGAAACCACTCACACAGGGTGATGAACACCGCAATGTGCTGGACCCCATCAGGAGTAAGGTGCTGCAACTCCACCTGCTAGTAATCCAATAGCCCCCGAAGGAACTTGTGAGCAGGTATGGCGAATCCCCGCTCGTGAAAGTGAGTGAAGGACACAACATACCCTTCGAGCAGTGACTGCTCGTCCTCATTACCGAGCAGCCACCATGCCTCGGCGGTGGTCAGCAGGCAAAGGAGGCCACGATGAACAAGGCCCTCCAGGTGCTGAGGCATGATGTCGGATCTGCACCATGGCTCCATTGAATGATTGGGAGGGGGTGGACGCGAGCTTGACGGTGGCTACGAGCTTGACAGCGGCTGTGATGTGGGCACAGGAAGATCAGGCGATTGGCGGTGGAGATTGTGGATGCAAAGGCGAGGAGATGAAGTACGGAACCCTAGGGCCGAACCCCTTGGTTTTATAGGGGCGACGGATGCGAGAAGAGCAACCATCCGCCTAGGTCTCTGAGCCTGCCACAATATGTTACCACGTCATGTCACGGGATATGCGCACGTGATTCCTATCCTTTCCCACTAAAATTACGCTGGATGTTTCGCCTTCCCGAGCAGGCTAGGACTCTTTTCCCATAGAGGGGATATGGGTCAAAAAAGCATTCCTCTGGTCTACCTAGCCCAAGAGTTCGAGGGCTGGCCCAACAGCTTCGACGGACGTTCCAACAAGGGATGGGTCCGTGAGCAACCAAAACTCAGGCGCACGAGCCTCAAGGGAACCTCGATCCACAACCAAGTCCCAACTGGGCTGACCCTGGATGAATCCCCATGAACGGGATACCAGGGTTCCCTTTAAACTATCCAGTTGACAAAAACCAAATCTCACAGCCATACCCGCGAAGGGTCTGAAATTACCCCCCGGGCGATTCTATCGGAATCGCCCGGGGGTTCGGGGGCTACACCCGACGGGTGCTCTCTTGCGCACCCTCTGGCGAATTGAAATACCCCCCAGGCGATTCTGTCCGAATCACCTGGGGGCTCGGGGGCTACACCCGATGAGTGCACTCGCGCGCATCCTCTGGCAAATCGAAATACCCCCCCCCAGGTGATTCTGCCCGAATCACCCAGGGGATCAGGGGCTACACCCATCATGTGCCCTCTTGCGCACCCTCTGGCAAATCGAAATACCCCTTGGGTGATTCTGCCCGAATCACCCGGGGGCTCGGGGGCTACACCCATTGGGTGCGCTCATGCGCACCCTCTGGCAAGTCAAATCAGCCCCCGATCGATTATATTTGAATCACCCAAGGGCTCAGGGGCTACTATCAGGGACCTAATACCGGGGTACCCAATGAGGTGGAGCTAATAACCATCGAACATTGACGCTTCCAGTCAGACAAGAACGCTACTACGCTTCTTACCCAAACGACGAAAGATTGGTTCCGCCTCGCCTGACCCCTGAGGGCTAGACTTCACCTCCCCGACGGCTGAGGGCTGGCTCCGCCTTGCCCAATGGCTCAGGGCTGGCTCTGCCTCGCCCGACGGCTGAGGGCTGGCTCCGCCTTGCCCGACATCTAAGGGCGGGCTTCATCTCGCTCGACGGCCAATGGCTGGCTCCGCCTCACCCGACGGGTGAGGGCTAGCTCTACCTCACGCGATGGCTCAGAGCTAGCTCCACCCCGCTCGACGTCCGAGGGCAAGCTCCACCTCGCCCGACAACTGCACCCTGCTCCTTCATGATGATGAGCACAGGGTACGATAGGACATTCGAGTCAACCGTAGTACCGAGGACCATGCCCTGCATGCCTATAGGAAGGTACCATCAGGATACGATGGGACAGGCGCTTTAAGCCCTTTCCAACCTAATAGAGCCCGAACAGTGTTGTAGGCGCCGACTTTTATCCTACAGTGTTGTAGGCGCCACCATCAGCCCTCGGGCGCGGATACTAACACAGGCATACGACAACCACTACAGTTCAAGGGAGAACTCATGTCATCAATAGTAACAGGCGAGTAGTCACTTCCCCGTCTACTCCCCACAGTGTCATGGCTTGGCACCCTGATACACCGCACCATCCACCAAAGGAGGATGGGACGTGACCCCTCGCTAAAACGAAGCCAGAGCCCGGCCCTATCAGGATCAGCGAAGCATGCTATCCCTAGCATGGTCTACCATGACAGCAGGGTAAGCTCAAGGGAAAAGGAAGTCCTAGCACCCTCGAAGGACCTTCTCTACCTTTGGTTTTTCCTCTTTCTCCCATCTGTAACCCCTGCTCCCCCCTTGGCCTATAAAAGGGAGGGCAGGACACCCCACTAAGACGATGGATCAATTCGACACACAACACATAGCCAAGCAGCAACCAAGCTCTTGGTGTCCTTTCAACCTTTCCATCAGAGACTTGGGACATGTCCCTCTCTCGACCATTTGTACCTCCTACAATGAACCTTTTTTGGTACTAATAACACGAGCAACAGCAAACTAGACGTAGGGACATTCTGCCCGAACCAGTATAAACTTGTGTCCTTTAGTACACTATCCGAGCCTAACGCACAACAATTATAAATTTACTAGTCAGTGTTTGTTCAAAACACCAACACACACATACCACCCACATATGCACTACTACTTGATGAGGACATCAACACCGACACGGGAATGGCTACTCCAACTGAACCAGCACAGGCTCCACCAGGACCCATCACTCGAGCTCGTGCACGTGAATTAAACTTCGTGATGATTTTGAAGAATGAAGGACCAGAAGTTTCCTAAGTGCATGCGCCATCTATGCTCATGATGAACCTGCCCAGAATAATGTCTAGGTGCTGCGCCACCTATGTGTTTTTAGTTTTGTCAAGAAATAACCAGGAAGGTGCTGCACCATCTAAATCAGGAAAGGGAATCAAGGAGATGGTGTGTGGCTGTTTGGGCGCCTATTCCCTACCTTATGGGCAGGCTGGGCATCCTCCTTCCTCCCTCCTCCCCCTATTTAGCCAAGGGCTGCGCCCCCTCTTTGGCTTGGGTTTTGTTTTGCTTAAGTTAGCCATTGCTACTTCTGAAGCTTCGTCTTCGTGTAATTCAGAACCCCACCTTCGAGTAATATTCAGGGTTGCTCACCTCAAATTCTTGCTTGTTCTTCGATTGCCTGCTGGAATTGATCTTCATGATCAGGTTGATCTCGCACCAGCAAGGTCAATAACCATCGGGAGTTGGTTCAGCGATTGCTAAGGCGCCACGGACTTGTTCGTCGTAGTCGGATCGCGAGGGTCGACACCCACCAAATCATAGTTATCCTCCACTCACCGAAAGATCGGGTACTCCAGCTCTATCAAGTGGTATCAGCTTTCAGGTTGCTCGGTGAGATCTATCCCCTTTATTTGTAGTTTTGTTCATCGTCCTATCGTCCACCAGAAAAGCCAACAAAAAACATTTTAGGTTAGAACCACTGTCCAAGACCTTTTGAGCCTTTGCATCTTTCATTCAGTTTATTGCTTTGTTGAGTTTTTGGTTGCATCGCTGTGTCGTGTTGCTGGTCTTGGCGTCTAGTCCATTAGAGTTTTGAGTTCTTGTCACGTATTAGTTCACATCTTTGCACTTGATCCTCCTTTTCCTTTGTCCTCCATGCTCCTGTAATCTTTCCCACGTCATAGACCCCCTTGTTCACGCCAATTTCCCACCTACAAAAGGAAAGTAATTTATTTCGGGTCTTGATTTATCTCGGCAAGGACACAGGCATTAGCTGTTGCATCCGTAGTCCGTTTGGGAAGTTTAGGTACAATTTGGAAAGCATATTTCGTGCCCTTTCCAACGGATACTCACTTGCCTTGCAATTCATTTTGGGCGTATCACAGGAGATCGTGCGAGATCAGGCAGTCTGTGGCTATACGAAAGGAAAGAGTTCCTGATTTCCTTTTGTTTTCCTTTTGAGTTGTGCAACGTGTTGGCAGTGTCATCAAACTGAAAAAGGCCAGAGGTGCATAAAACAAAAAAAACAAGAGCCGCACCAAAAAAAGGCAAAAGGTGCAAAAAGAGCCGCACACAAAAAAACAAAAAAACAAGAGATGCCAAGGGTGTGTACTCGCTGTCTTTTACTCTTTGTTCTTGCAATTCTGTGTCTATCTTTGTGCGTGGGCTCACGTCTCTAGTACGGTCTATCCTAGGACCAGCACAACACCAGCTTTGAGTGATTATTCAACTTTGCCTTTGCTGAATGCTTGTGCTACTCCTTGCTACAAATTGAAGCCTTCCCATAGCTCCACAAATTTTCTACAACGATCAAGCTCTGTGTCCTCTGGCAATCGCTCCATTCAATCTTTGGAAGGTTGTACCACTGGTTGCAAGTCACCCTTGCGAGCTTGGTAAGAACGGGTAAGAGTTTGATAACAGCTTTAGTTTGAGTGCCTTGATTAGCACCACTTCCTATTAGCTTTAGGACAAATACTTGTTTTCGTGTTCGTTGCTTTTCCACTAACAATGTCAGGGGAGCCAGCTAATCAGGACACCATGCCTCACTCCCCATGCACTAAAGGCATCATTCACCACTTTAATCGCAAGATGAACGAGCATGTGGAGGGCTTGGCAGAGGAGATTAGGATCGCCAACGAGCAAGTGGGTCAATTTCAGGACGCTCAAATGGCCACAAATGCTACGCTCGCGGAGATGCAGCAAGCACAAGCTGCCCACGCCACCAGCCTTGCCACACTCACTACACGCCTTGATGAGTTGGTACAACAACTTGCTGATCAACGTGCGGACTTTGATTATGGTGGTGATACCGAGATCGACAACCAGGACCGCCATGGAGGGCACCACCGCAACCGCCGTGGTGAGCGCGTGGTACGTAATTGAAATGACTCATTTACTAAGATTAAGTTCACAATTCCTTCATTTAATGGCAAATATGATCCGGGTGTGTATCTTGATTGGGAACTTGCGGTAGATCAGAAATTTCATTGTCATGATGTTCCTGCACAATATCAAGTTAGGGCTGCTACTAGTGAGTTTACAGATTTCGCATTAATTTGGTGGCGTGAGCATCGCAGCAAACACCCTAATAACATTCCCACAACTTGGGAGCAATTAAAAACTGTCATGCGACACCGATTTGTTCCTTCCTATTATGCACAAGACTTGCTTAATAAAATGCAGCGTTTTCAGCAAGGAACCAAATCTATAGAAGAGTATTATCAGGAGTTGCAAACCGGCATGATTCGTTGTGGTTTAGTTGAGACTAATGATGCTGCGATGGCACGATTTCGTGGTGGTTTGAACCGTGAAATTCAGGATATTCTTGATTATAAGCACTACGATGATATTACTACTTTGTTTGCATTTGCTTGCAAAGCTAAACGTGAAGTGCAGGGACGACGAGCAAGGACCCATTCTAACTCTTTTGCAGGTCGCACTACTTTGACCCACTCAACCCCTACGGCGCCCTATACACCTAGCAGTACGTCACGTGACAAGGCAGTAGCTCCACCTCCAGCGCCCCCTTCAGCTAATAAGAGCGCCTCCTCTTCCACTAGCCGCACAAAGGACATTCAATGCCATCGTTGCAAAGGTTATGGGCATATGATACGGGACTGCCCCAACAAGCGTACGTTGATTATACATGACGATGGTGAGTATTCTTCCGCTAGTGATTCCGATGAACCTATATATGCTATGCTTGCTGCTGACGTTTCAGGACATGCGGAAGAACATGTGGCTGCCACTGACGCCGACAAGTATGAGAGTCTTGTTGTGCAGCAAGTCCTCAGTACATAGGTTGCACAGCCTGAGCAGAACCAGCGCCACACTTTGTTCCACACCAAAGGCGTTGTGCAAGAACGATCCATTCGCATCATCATTGACGGCGGTAGTTGCAACAATTTGGCAAGTTCGAATCTGGTGGAGAAGTTGTCTCTCCAAACGCGTCCACATCCACACCCCTACCACATTCAATGGCTCAACCAGGGTGGCAAACTCAAGGTAACACGCTCGGTACGTGTTCACTTCTCCATGGGTTCTTATTCTGATTATACTGATTGCGATGTTGTTCCTATGGAGGCATGTTCGTTGTTGCTTGGTAGGCCGTGGCAATATGATATTGATTGTTTACATCATGGTCGCACAAATCATTATTCATTACTGTTTAAGGGCAAGAAAATTATTCTTCATCCAATGACCCCTGAACAGATTGTGAAAGATGACATTGCTAGGGCTACTAAACCATTAAAACAATGCCAACAACAACCAGCCACGTCTAAAGAAATTAAGCTACATGCTCCTGTTTTACTTGCTACGCGTGCTGATTTTGATGAACTACATGTTGATAATATGCCTTGCTATGCGCTTGTATGTTCTCATGTGCTGGTTTCACTCGATGATGCACCATCTTTGGATATACCCCCTACTGTTACTAAGCTTTTGCAGGACTTTGCCGATGTGTTTCCGAAGGACTTACCATTAGGTCTTCCTCCCATTCGTGGCATTGAGCACCAGATCGACCTCATTCTGGGCGCCCAGCTTCCAAACCACGCCCCATACCGTACCAATCCTGATGAGACAAAGGAGATTCAGCGCCAAGTCCAAGCACTACTTGATAAAGGCTACATTCGTGAGTCTCTTAGCCCTTGCTCTGTTCCTGTGCTACTTGTCCCAAAGAAAGATGGTACCTGGCGTATGTATGTAGATTGTCGAGCGATTAACAATATCACAATTCGTTATCGTTATCCTATACCTCGCCTTGATGATATGCTTGACGAGCTTAGCGGTGCTGTTATATTCTCTAAGGTAGATTTGCGTAGCGGGTACCATTAGATTAGAATGAAACTTGGGGACGAATGGAAGACGGCTTTTAAAACAAAATTTGGCTTATATGAATGGTTAGTTATGCCGTTTGGATTGACTAATGCTCCCAGCACGTTTATGCGCTTAATGAATGAAGTTTTGAGGCCTTTCATAGGCTTGTTTGTGGTTGTTTATTTTGATGATATTCTGATTTATAGCAAGTCTAGGGAAGAGCATTTGGAACATTTGCATGCTATTTTTGATGCTTTGCGCGCTGCCCGCTTGTTTGGTAACTTGGACAAGTGCGACTTCTGCACACAACGTGTTTCGTTTCTTGGCTATGTTGTTACTCCGCAGGGCATTGAGGTGGACAGCAGCAAGATTGATGCCATCCAGAGCTGGCCCATGCCAACGACAGTTACGCAAATTCGGAGTTTTCTTAGGCTTGCAGGTTTCTACCGACGGTTCGTGCGTGACTTCAGCTCCATTGCCGCCCCGTTGCATGAGCTCACCAAGAAGGGCGTTCCTTTCTCCTGGGGTGCGGCACAGGACGAGGCATTCACCATTCTAAAAGATAAGTTGACACATGCCCCCTTACTACAGCTACCTGATTTCAATTAATGTTTGAACTTGAATGCGATGCTAGTGGTATTGGGTTAGGCGGTGTTTTGCTGCAAGAGGGCAAGCCAGTTGCTTACTTTAGCGAAAAATTAAGCGGTGCTAGTCTGAATTATTCCACTTATGATAAGGAGCTTTTCGCTTTGGTTCGCACACTTCAAACATGGCAGCACTATCTTTGGCCTCGCGAGTTTATAATTCATTCTGATCATGAGGCATTAAAACATATTCGTAGCCAAACTAATCTGAACCGTCGGCATGCTAAGTGGGTCGAATTCATAGAGTCTTTTCCTTACATCATCAAACACAAGAACGGGAAAGACAACATTATTGCTGATGCTTTGTCGCGTAGATACACCATGCTGTCCTAGTTAGACTTTAAAATTTTTGGTTTACAAACTGTGAAAGAACAATACGCCGATGATCCTGGATTTCAGGACATCATGCTGCATTGCAAGGATGGTAAACCATGGGGTAAATTCCATGTAACTGATGGGTTTTTGTTCCGCGCTAACAAGCTATGTATTCCCGCAAGCTCGGTTCATCTTTTGCTGTTGCAGGAAGCGCATGGTGGCGGCCTCATGGGACACTTTGGCGTTTACAAGACACAAGAGATTTTGGCCGCGCACTTCTTTTGGCCCCAGATGCGCCGCGATGTGGAGCGTTTTGTTGCACGCTGCACCACGTGCCAGAAAGCTAAGTCACACCTGAACAACCACGATTTGTATATGCTGTTACCTGTCCCTACTTCTCCTTGGCTAGATATTTCTATGGATTTTGTTTTGGGCTTACCTCGCACTAAGAAGGGGAGGGATAGTATCTTTATGGTTGTTGATCGATTCTCTAAACTG
This sequence comes from Miscanthus floridulus, assembly GCF_019320115.1. Classification (NCBI taxonomy): domain Eukaryota; kingdom Viridiplantae; phylum Streptophyta; class Magnoliopsida; order Poales; family Poaceae; genus Miscanthus; species Miscanthus floridulus. Next base: position 40,420,443 of record NC_089597.1, read on the forward strand.
GCTCACTTCATACCATATCATAAAACTGATGATGCTAGCAGCGTTGCTGAGTTGTTCTTTCGCGAGATTATTCGTTTACATGGTGTTCCAAATACAATAGTCTCAGATCGCGATGCTAAGTTCCTAAGTCATTTTTGGAGATCTCTTTGGAATAAACTAGGAACTAAATTGCTTTTCAGCACCACTTGTCACCCACAAACAGATGGGCAAACTGAGGTTGTGAACAGAACCTTATCTACCATGCTTAGGGCTGTGTTAGACAAGAATCTGAAACTTTGGGAGGATTGTTTGCCCCATGTCGAGTTTGCTTATAATCGTGCTACACATTCCTCCACGAAAATGTGCCCTTTTCAGGTTGTCTATGGTTACATTCCACGGGCGCCAATTGACTTGTTGTCCTTTGACCCTTTGGACGCCCCACATGTCGATGCTATTGCACGTGTTCAACAAATGTTGGACATCCATGAGCAAACACAGCAGAACATTGCGCACACTAATGCTAAAAATCAGGCTGTTGGTAGTAAAGGACGTAAACTTGTTACTTTTGAACCTGGTGACTTGGTTTGGTTGCATTTGCGCAAGGATCGCTTTCCTAGTTTGCGCAGGTCTAAGATGATGCCCCGTGCTGCTGGTCCCTTCAAGGTGTTAAAGAAAATCAATGATAATGCTTATATACTTGACCTGCCTGCAGACTATGGTGTTTCCTCTAGTTTTAATGTTGCAGATTTGAAACCATATGCGGGCGAGGCTGAGGAGCTGCCGTCGAGGACGACTTCGATTCAAGAAGGGGAGGATGATGAGGACATCAACACCGACACGGGAATGGCTACTCCACCTGAACCAGCACAGGCGCCACCAGGACCCATCACTCGAGCTCGTGCACGTGAATTAAACTTCGTGATGATTTTGAAGAATGAAGGACCAGAAGTTTCCTAAGTGCATGCGCCATCTATGCTCATGATGAACCTGCCCAGAATAATATCTAGGTGCTGCGCCACCTATGTGTTTTTAGTTTTGTCAAGAAATAACCAGGAAGGTGCTGCACCATCTAAATCAGGAAAGGGAATCAAGGAGATGGTGTGTGGCTGTTTGGGCGCCTATTCCCTACCTTGTGGGCAGGCTGGGCGTCCTCCTTCCTCCCTCCTCCCCCTATTTAGCCAAGGGCTGCGCCCCCTCTTTGGCTTGGGTTTTGTTTTGCTTAAGTTAGCCATTGCTACTTCCGAAGCTTCGTCTTCGTGTAATTCAGAACCCCACCTTCGAGTAATATTCAGGGTTGCTCACCTCAAATTCTTGCTTGTTCTTCGATTGCCTGCAGGAATTGATCTTCGTGATCAGGTTGATCTCGCACCAGCAAGGTCAATAACCATCGGGAGTTGGTTCAGCGATTGCTAAGGCGCCACGGACTTGTTCGTCGTAGTCGGATCGCGAGGGTCGACACCCACCAAATCGTAGTTATCCTCCACTCACCGAAAGATCGGGTACTCCAGCTCTATCACTACTACACTAGGGGGTGGGCGCAAAAACAAGCATTCCATTTAGATTCACCCAAAAATGTTCTACTCCTACACTAGGATTGAACACCAAAAACATGTTTGTTAGGTTTTCCATCTACTAAATAAATGCTCTAAGTTTTTGTTGCTATCTCTCAAAAGTTTTGTTGCAGATAAGAGGCATGGGGCTATGCAAAAGTTATTCACAAAAAACAAGAAAAAAAGAGTTAAAAATATAGACAAGTGTCCGAGATATCTAAAACAATGGGTACTTATATGCCCGCCTAAAAAAGAGAGATAAATAAGATAGCCCCTGCTCTCTAGCAAGTGTTTCTAAGTTTTAAAAGAGAGATAAGTTTTCAAGGAGCAAAGTAGAATTATGTTAGCCACCATATATATCGACCATACATCCACACACATGCACATCTTGATTTGCTTGTGTGACTCAACTCTCTTTGATCCGAGGTTTGACTTCACAATATAAGCATTGAAAGTATGCTCTAGCTTTCTCCCTACCTATGAACTCCACATAAGCCTTAGTGGTACGAAGAGAAAAGACATAACATTTTTATTGCCTTGGTGAGGATCCACAAATAACAAATATATTGAGAGACTTGAGAATGTCATATAATGGAATCTCTAAGTTTTATTTTAAAAACTTATAAAAACTCTAGAACAATGGTGGAACAAAAAGCTTGAGACATAGTGCTTGACTTGATCGTTCTGTCTTTCAATTGCTCAAGATCTAAGTGAAGGCTAAGAAGCCCCATTGTTGACGGTAATATGGGTAAGTTTGAAAGTCAGATTAGTTTATCCAGAGAAATTTTTTTTATTGAACACGTGTACTTTTGAGGCGTGAAAGCATTGTAGCAACTCCTGATCCAATGCTGAGTTTAGCTTTGCTCAGGGGCTAACAAAGGTTAATCTTGGGGGGAGCTTATTGACGGTCACTAACATCAATTATAAACTGTTAACATAACCTTCATATATACTTAATTCCATCACCAAACATAGGTATAGGGGTCCACCAGTCAGCCCCTCGTTACTAAGTCAGTTCTCTACCGCTTCCTAGGTTGCATCTACGTCGTCCTTTAAGTCGTTTTGATCCAAGGGCTCACGATGGACGCTCTGGCCTATATAAACAGCCCTGTACCCCCCTCCACGAGGCATACCTGAAATCCTAATTCATATCATTAGGATCGGAGCCAGCAATCAAGAAAAGATTAGTCCTTCATAGGATCTAGTCTTATAAATAGAAATAGTAAAATAGAGAGTGAGGGAAGAGTTTGGAGGAGGTGTTGTCCTGTCAGTGCTCTCTCTACGGCTTGTACCTTGGCGGATTCAAGTTCTACCAGAGTTTGCTTCTGAGATTTCTCTGGTAATTAACTTTTTATTCATGTAAGCATATTGTTTATATTGTTCATCAGGTTTGCAACTATTTTGAGTGCTTTATTCTTTACATAGGGGGAGTAAAGTATTAATCATAAGTGTAAGCGTGGTGCTTAGATTTGGATTAATCGTGGATGCACTCTGTATTCCGGAAGGTGGTAGATCGCGTGAGTGACATAAGTTCTATATAGCCTATACTATATAGCTTTATTGATCCTTTGTAGCCCACCTCCCGTCTGTAGGCGCACATAGGACGCGGTTGCAAAGGAAAACATCCTCTGCTGGTGTCTTTTTCTAGTAATGTCCCCAGTTGAATAGTAAAAGACATAAGCTTACCCAAGTCAGAACTAGAGAACCTTAGTTATTCTCTCTACGCTCCTATTTATCTTAATGATACCCCTAGTTAAGTTAGACTGTAGTTAGTCTCACACGTTTTCATGTGGATACGATACTTGGAATACCTCCGGGTGAAAGCTACAGCGGTATCCGTATGCTTACGAATTTATCTGTGTGCATTAATAAATACCAACAAACACCACGCGATTTTAAGGATTAGTGATAAACATAGTTGCTTAGACTAAACAAGAACCATATAAATAATTTTTTTTCATTCACAAAGCAGCATATATCAGCTCGAACCTCTTAGGCAAGTCCGGGTTAGCCAAGAAGAGCCTTCCATATGCGACAAGGTCAGCATAGCCTTCTGTCACTACCTTGTTGCCTTCCTCCCGATCGTATCCGCCAGCAGCGATAAACGTGCCGTTAAACGCCTTTCGGAACGGCTAGAGCCCGTGAGGGATGTGCTTGCGGCCGTCGACGATCGCCATTCGAGGTTCCACCATGTGGCCGTAGAGGAAACCCTCGTGCTTGTTGAGCTGCTGGATCATGTAGTGGCCAAGCGCCACAGGATCGGAATCCATGCAATCCACGAAGTCAACAAACGGCGATAGCCTGATGCCCACGCGGTGCGCACCCACCTCGCGGACAATGGCGTCGATGACCTCCACGGCGAAGCGGCACCGATTCTCCAGGCTGCCGCCGTACTCGTCGATGCAGTCATTAGAACTGTCCTTCATGAATTGCTCGAGGAGATATCCATGCGCACCGTGGATCTCAACATCATCGAAGCCGGCTTCAATTGCATTCCGTGCAGCCCGCCTGAAATCATCGACGATGCCGGGGATCTCCTCAGTTCGCCACCGGCGCGGCTTTGAATACACCATTCCAGACTCGGCGTCCGGGGAAATCTGCTTGTCCGTGCTCGAGATAGGCGCCTGCTCGTCGGGCTGAAATTCTGCGAATTTGATTGAAGGAAAATCAGTAACCAACTAGAAAACCAGCTCCTGATCAAGCAATAGAGTATAATCAGAGCTGACAAAGATACGCTCGTACTAGATGGAACATACCATTGGTGGAGACCCTGCCGACATGCCAAATCTGACAGAAGAAGATGCCACCCTTACGGTGGACGGCGTCGACGATGCGCTTCCACGCCTCGACCTGCTCCTGCGTCCAGATGCCAGGAGCCTCCGGGTACCCCTGCGCGGTGGGCGACACCCCCGTGGCCTCCGCGATGAGCAGGCCGCCCTTGGTGGCGCGCTGCGAGTAGTACACGGCGGCGTGCGGCTGCGGCACGTTGCCGTAGGAGCGGCACCTCGTCAGCGGCGCGAGCACCACCCGGTGGGAGAGCTAGAATTGGCCCATCTTGTAAGGCGTCATCAGCGGGATCATCTCCTTCGCAGCTTGCTGCACCATCTTGCCTGCCTGTTCGCTCTCGGTCGCCGGCGTGCTGCTGCTGCAGATGTGGTGCAACACCGCGGGTCCTTGCTGGCTCTTTCTCGCTTTGCTTCTGCTCTGCGTCTCCTGGCAGGTGTGTCGCTGTATATTTATACGTGTCGGAAGTTGGGGCTCTGATGCCAGCCGGCCGTTTGTTTCTGACTCTGTAGATTGTTCGCGTGCTCCATTGCAGCGCGTTGCGTCACCCTTTCCATCAGCCATTTGGCGTTCAGGTCCGCGGCGCACGCGACCTTGATTCTCATTTCTCACCCAGGTTCCTCGCATCCGGTCGTGTTTTGGCTGCACAACGACCGGACGTGAAGTTCACACTGTGGGCTGTTTGACTAACTGACTTGTCCGTGCGACTGTGCGAGAAGTGCATGTCATCTGCAGTAAGAGATGGCGCGACTAGGACGTGTGACATTTTACGCGAAGGATCTTCTTCGCCGATCATCCCTGTGTGCATTTTTGAGTTCGTCCAGCCACTGACGTATAGTAAGTACAATAGCACACTTATTACCTTCACATAAATATACTGGCAGATTCGTCCGAACGGTTCTCTAAATTATTTTTTTGAGGGAATAGTTCTCTAAATTATTGACACTTGAAAGGTACCTCACCCATATAAAGATATATTATTCAGAATCGGTATTTAATCTTGGGAAAAGTATTCTCTCATGTAACTGTAAACCGTATCATTGATTTTGTTTTTTTATGACAAATCCCTTAGCATTGATTAAGTTCAATTGTTCTTATGTCATAGGTATTTTGATGAAATTTTGGATCTAGATATTAGGTACACACTAATTAGCATATTGCTGAAGAACTTTGATTCCATCTATATAATTGGATGTCTTTTTCATTGTATTTGTCTTGATCATCCCATAGGAGCACATAAATTGATTTTGAGCCAAGACAATTATTCAAAAGCATATAAAACAAGTTTGATATATTTTGCATGTTCAAGATCATGATCCACAAAAAATATTTTGTCATCAGCAAATTGTAAGATAGGTAGACCCTCATCTACTAAATGCGGAACCACTCCCACCCACAAACTGGTAATTCAAATTGCCAATATATTAGCAATTAAGTTGTATAAAATTGAAAAAAGTGGATCACCATGACTAAGCCATTTTGTGTGTGGGAAAGAAGTCTCCAACATCACCATTTATCTTGACACCCACACACCCTTTTCGAAAATTAATAATGGAGGAACTAGAATTGCCAACATATCAACAATGATTTATAGTTGAATAAAAAATTATCTCTTCAAGATCTTAGTAATCTTCATCTAGCGCCTAGGTATTTACTCATACCTCGGGTTACACCTTTTTCAACCTCAGTATGCCCGTGAACTTTTGGTTCGTAGTAAAATGGCCGGAGCCAAATCGTGTAAAGTAATAAGTCAAACCTACATGCTATTGTGCATTTTACAGTATGATGATGTTGTCCCGAAACAATGAAATAATCTCTTTCTTCCTCTAGAATGAAATCTCGTCACATCTCCCAAGGGATGGTGGGGTGGTCCTAGCTCTTGTAGAATCTCTGGTTAGCCTAGAGCAGGTGAATAGGACGGTTAAAACAAAACTTGAACAAATGTCAAATTCGACCCGTGGCACTGTCGAACCAGAACAGCGGCACTGCTGCATCTGCAGACAACTTCAAACCACAGTTCAAAATATGTGTATTGAAACTTAGATCGGAGAAATTACTGAGCTTCCTACAGGTGTATGGATCACAGATCAACAGCTAGAAGTGGTAGGACAAGCACAAGCAAGTAGATCAACCACAGACCCTAGAAATCACCTCAACATCAATATGAATAACAAAAATGTAAATCAAGCACATGGTGACATGATGATTTATCCTGTGGTTCAGCTCGCCATCAAGGCTTGTCTAAGTCTATGTTGTTGAGGTTAGCCACTAAGGCTTAGAGCTTTGCAACACTTCCTCGTTCTCAAGTCAAGAGTGATGAGGACATGACACCCATGCATATGACCATGATTTGCACATGGTATGGAGGGGTAGGAGGTCTGCAAGGGTGTCCAAGTCAAGAAGGATGTCCGAGGCTAATTCAGTTCGAGTCCCCGAGGTGGAGGCCCAAAGCAACTCAAGTTCGAGTCTGTCTTGGTCTTCAGGACCAGTCTGCCTTCAACTGGTCACTCGGGACGCATCCAGACTCTGTTTTTGATGATCCACATATGGATGGAAAGCTAATTGGATAAGGAAGCCAACCCAATTGGTCTCACATCAAAAGCCCTTCGAAATCAACGGGAATCGTCGAAACAAGTCAGCGTCCAGAATCTGTCAGGGTGCTGCAACACCGTCTTTTGGTCCGTTGGACCGTGTATCGTGTTTGGGCCCATTAGGGGGCGCATTCAGAGGGGTGACGCCCAAGACTCTATAAATAGCAACCGTCGCTCTTCTTAAGGTTTGGGTTTTGTTTAGTTCTTGATTTCCTCGTGATACAGACACCGTTTTGCTGCAACTGTACCGCCAAGGTCGCTTGCTGTGAACCAGGGCCCCAGTTCTTGATCTTGTTCGCCTGTGGCAATTAGTCCTTTCGAATAAAGACTTGAACTCTTTCTCATTATCATAAGCCTCATATTTATTTACAATTTCAGATTGCGTTTATCTCGTTCTTGCTTGTGTTCTCGATTCGCTTGCAGGAAAGCCTTCTCGGCGAGGTCAATCGCGTTCGCGTGGTTGATAACCAACGGAGCAGTGGTGTAATGGTTGCGGGGGTCCGAATCAATCTTGGTTCGAAGCCTAGATCCTGAACATCGAGTCTCCACCAATCGACGCTATCATACCTTTTGGAAGACCGGGTCTAGTCTACATCAAGTGGTATCAGAGCCCTTGTTGCCCGTTAGGTATAACTTTGTTTTCCCTTGAGATTGTTACTGTTTTTACATTACCTATAGTCCACAAAAAGCCAAAAAAATATATACATCGTCACATATTCCCTGTCCTATAGCCTCATTGTGCCGTGCAATTTTGTCTCTATTTCGCGTTGTTGAGTTTATACCCTAGGTCAAGTTCTGATTGCTGGTTTTAGATCGTTTTTTAGTCCAGTTTGTGTTTTTCCCTTTGTTTTTTAACATAATCCATGAACATCTCCAAGTCTTGTTGAGTTTCTTTTGTATCCATCAAAACCTAGTCCACGCTATCTAATTTTCTACACTTGTCTTCACTGTTTCTATCAAATCATTACTGTCGTGATCAATTTTGCGCGCATTGTTCCCGTTTTGTCCCCTAATTTGGAGTGTGTTCGTAAAACTGGTCTAGTTTTCGCATATGAACTCGGATTTCGACGTTCCATATATCAAAATCGATCAAAAAAAAATTGGATCCGTCCATCCCCCATCTTGTCAGGGTCGGAGATTTTTATTTTGGTCAAAAAGTGGTCACAAGATCCTATTTTCGTGGTCACAAGGTTTTTGTCGATTTCAAGCACGTCTTTTGAAAATTCCACAGGCCACATCTTTCACTTGTTTAATCTCATATTTTTCTGTGGTTACTTCTTTTGTGCTCCTAAGTGAAGAAAAAATATCAAAAAAGAAAAAGAAAAAGTCAAAAAATTCCAAAAAAACAAAGACAGTCCAAAAATAAAGAAAAAAGAGAAGGGCAAAAGTGGAACAATATCTAGAGGAGCACATAGATAGCGCCATTTGAGCTGTGTTTGCGTGTGCTGATTTCTACCTTGTTCCTAATCATATTCTTGCTGTTCACATCACTTGATACATCTGGTACTTGGAACGTGAGTAGGCCAGCAACTAAGACAAGTACTTGGGGTACTTATTCAGCTTTGCTATTCAGATGTGAATTTTGCTATTTCTTGCTACTATATTGTGCCTGTCCAAGCTCCACTTTCTTCTAACCAAGTACAGGTTCGTCTTGCAACTGTTACACTCAAGCTACAATGGTATCACAGTCACCGACCGATTGCACCGCCTGTTGCTTTGGTAAGAACACTTCTAAGACCATGGTAAGACGCTTGAGAGTTGAGTGCCTTGTTTTTCCTTGTCCACAACCTAAGTAGTTGGTAGGGATAATACTTTTGTGTTGTTTTTTGCTGTCTTCTAACAATGACAGGTTGTTCGTATCCACCGACTTATGATGGTATAGGTGCTAATGAGTACATGGAGTGGGAAATTGCCATCGATAACATATTTGCTACTCGCTTTATGTGTCCAAGGAGGAAGGTAAAAAATGCAGTTAGTGTTTTGCGACATTCTACTTTATCTTGGTGGGAGTCTTTAGATCCTTCTGATAAGCCTCAAACTTGGAATGATATGAAACTTCTTATGCGAGAAACCTTTGTTAATCCACCTCCTGTTTTAACTTCATATGATGAGGTGCACCATTTAGAGGAAGAGTCTGTTGTTATTCCTCCTACTATGCCTAACCTTTTATAGGACAATGTAGAAAAGAGCGAGGATGACGTGACAGAAAATGAGAAGCTCACAGCCTCATGTGAAAATTAAGAACTATCAACTATTACCCTTGTTGAACATGAGAGCAAAGGTAATGCCCATGATGCTAAACTCACAGAAGGTGAGAGTTCTCTTGATGTGCTGAATTTTTCCACCAATCATGCTATGATAGAGCAAATTTTAGTGGAGCATTCGTTTGATTTACCTTTGTCACAAGATGATTTGCTTGATGTTTCTTGTGACGAAGATGACTTGCATGATGATATTTATGTTATACCCATGCAATCATTGAAGAATGATCACGCTATATTTGTGCTGAAAATGAGACTTATTATTCATAATGCTAGTGAAGTTGACGAGCCGAAATTGTTGTCTTCTTTAAATACTTTGGGTTATATTGAATTTGATATTTCGTGTAATCTTAGTTCTTTAGAGGAGAAACTTTATGCATATACTGATTTACCATGGTTCTCTAGACATACATATCATGTTTTTGGTAAATATAACAATCAAGGGCAATATTTGATACAACGAGTTTATATTTGTACAAATCTAAATTCTTCTTTTGTTGTGCAAATTAATGATCAACTAGAGGACAGTAAAATCAACACTGTTGTTATGCCATATTCCTCTAGTTTTGCTTTACGAACACAAGTAGAATCCAAAGAAATGGAGCATATATTTCTTGTTAGTACTAATCTTTTGTAGGATAGTATTGGCAAAGATCGTGTATATTTTAATCGAGCAGACTACATGTCTGTAGGACAAGACATGCTACAAACCTAGACATGTGGTCATATTCTTTCTCACAACATTGTCCATTCACATTATTTTAAAAACCTTGTTTGTCCTCATGTTGTGCAGGATCGACTTCAAACAAAATCGACACCGAGGATGGCTTTTCGTCAAGAAAGGGAGGATGATGAGGACATGACACCCATGCATATGACCATGATTTGCACATGGTATGGAGGGGTAGGAGGTCTACATGGGTGTCCATGTCAAGAAGGAGGTCCGAGGCTAATTCGGTTCGAGTCCCCGAGGTGGAGGCCCAAAGCAACTCAAGTTCGAGTCTGTCTCGGCCTCCAGGACCAGTCTGCCTTAAACTGGTCACCCAAAACGCATCCGGACTCCGTTTTCGATGATCCACATATGGATGGAAAGATAATTGGATAAGGAAGCCATCGCAATTGGTCTCACATCAAAAGCCCTTCGGAATCAACGGGAATCATTAAAATAAGTCAGCGTCCAGAATCTGTCAGGGTGCTGCGACACCGACTTTTGGTCCGTTGGACCGTGTATCGTGTTTGGGCCCATTAGAGGGCGCATTCAGGGGGGTGACGCCCAAGACTCTATAAATAGCAGCCGTCGCTCTCCTTAGGGTTTGGGTTTTATTTAGTTCTTGATTTTCTTGTGAAACAGACATTATTTTGCTGCAACTGTGCCGCCAAGGCCGATTGCTATGAACCAGGGCCCCAGTTCTTGATCTTGTTCGCCTGTGGCGATTAGTCCTTTTGAATAAAGACTTGAACTTTTTCTCATTATCATAAGCCTCATATTTATTTGCAATTTCAGATTGTGTTTATCTCATTCTTGCTTGTGTTCTCGATTCGCTTGCAGGAAAGCCTTCTCGGCGAGGTCAATCGCGTTCGCGTGGTTGATAACCAATGGAGCAGTGGTGTAACGGTTACGGGGGTCCGAATCAATCTTGGTTCGAAGCCTAGATCATGAACGTCGAGTCTCCACCAATCGACGCTATCATACCTTTCGGAAGATCGGGCCTAGTCTACATCAAATGGTATCAGAGCCCTTGTTGCCCGTTAGGTATAACTTTGTTTTCCCTTTTAGATTGTTACTGTTTTTGCATTTTCTATAGTCCACAAAAAGCCAAAAAAATATATACATCGTCATATATTCCCTGTCCTATAGCCTCATTGTGCCGTGCAATTTCGTCACTGTTTCGCGTTGTTGAGTTTGTGCCCTAGGTCAAGTTTTGGTTGCTGGTTTTAGATCATTTTTTAGTCCAGTTTATGTTTTTTCCTTTGTTTTTTAACATAATCCGTGAACATCTCCAAGTCTTGTTGAGTTTCTTTTGTATCCATCAAACCCTAGTCCACATCATCTAATTTTCTACACTTGTCTTTACTGTTTCCATCAAATCATTACTGTCGTGACCAATTTTGCGCGCATTGTTCCCGTTTTATCCTCTAATTCGGAGTGCGTTCGTAAAACTGGTCTAGTTTTCGCATACGAACTAGGATTTCGACGTTCCATATATCAAAATCGTTCAAAAAAATTTTTTGGATCCGTCCATCCCCCATCTTATTAGGGTCGAAGATTTTTATTTTGGTCAAAAAGTGGTCACAAGATCCTATTTTCGTGGTCACAAGGTTTTTGTCGATTTCAAGCACGTCTTCTAAAAATTCCACAGGCCACGTCTTTCACTTGTTTAAGCTCATATTTTCTGTGGTTACTTCTTTTGTGCTCCTAAGTGAAGAAAAAATATCAAAAAAGAAAAAGAAAAAGTCAAAGAATTCCAAAAAGCAACGACAGTCCAAAAATAAAGGAAAAAGAGAAGGGCAAAAGTGGAACAATATCTAGAGGAGCACATAGAGAGCGTCATTTGAGCTATGTTTGCGTGTGCTGATTTCTACCTTGTTTCTAATCATATTCTTGCTGTTCACATCACTTGATACATCTGGTATTTGGAACATGAGTAGGCCAGCAACTAAGACAAGTACTTGGGGTACTTATTCAGCTTTGCTATTCAGATGTGAATTTTGCTATTTCTTGCTACTATATTGTGCCTGTCCAAGCTCCACTTTCTTCTAACCAAGTACAGGTTCGTCTTGCAACTGTTACACTCAAGCTACAATGGTATCACAGTCACCGACCGATTGCACCGCCTGTTGCTTTGGTAAGAACACTTCTAAGACCGTGGTAAGACGCTTGAGAGTTGAGTGCCTTGTTTTTCCTTGTCCACAACCTAAGTAGTTGGTAGGGATAATACTTTTGTGTTGTTTTTTGCTGTCTTCTAACAATGACAGGTTGTTCGTATCCACCGACTTATGATGGTATAGGTGCTAATGAGTACATGGAGTGGGAAATTGCCATCGATAACATATTTGCTACTCGCTTTATGTGTCCAAGGAGGAAGGTAAAAAATGCAGTTAGTGTTTTGCGACATTCTACTTTATCTTGGTGGGAGTCTTTAGATCCTTCTGATAAGCCTCAAACTTGGAATGATATGAAACTTCTTATGCGAGAAACATTTGTTAATCCACCTCCTGTTTTGACTTCATATGATGAGGTGCACCATTTAGAGGAAGAGTCTGTTGTTATTCCTCCTACTATGCCTAACCTTTTGTAGGACAATATAGAAAAGAGCGAGGATGACGTGACAGAAAATGAGAAGCTCACAGCCTCATGTGAAAATTAAGAACTATCAACTATTACCCTTGTTGAACATGAGAGCAAAGGTAATGCCCATGATGCTAAACTCACAGAAGGTGAGAGTTCTCTTGATGTGCTGAATTTTTCCACCAATCATGCTATGATAGAGCAAATTTTAGTGGAGCATTCGTTTGATTTACCTTTGTCACAAGATGATTTGCTTGATGTTTCTTGTGACGAAGATGACTTGCATGATGATATTTATGTTATACCCATGCAATCATTGAAGAATGATCACGCTATATTTGTGCTGAAAATGAGACTTATTATTCATAATGCTAGTGAAGTTGACGAGCCGAAATTGTTGTCTTCTTTAAATACTTTGGGTTATATTGAATTTGATGTTTCGTGTAATCTTAGTTCTTTAGAGGAGAAACTTTATGCATATACTGATTTACCATGGTTCTCTAGACATACATATCATGTTTTTGGTAAATATAACAATCAAGGGCAATATTTGATACAACGAGTTTACATTTGTACAAATCTAAATTCTTCTTTTGTTGCGCAAATTAATGATCAACTAGAGGACAGTAAAATCAATACTGTTGTTATGCTATATTCCTCTAGTTTTGCTTTACGAACACAAGTAGAATCCAAAGAAATGGAGCATATATTTCTTGTTAGTACTAATCTTTTGTAGGAAAGTATTGGCAAAGATCGTGTGTATTTTAATCGAGCAGACTACATGTCTGTAGGACAAGACATGCTACAAACCTAGACATGTGGTCATATTCTTTCTCACAACATTGTCCATTCACATTATTTTAAAAACCTTGTTTGTCCTCATGTTGTGCAGGATCGACTTCAAACAAAATCGACACCGAGGACGGCTTTTCGTCAAGAAAGGGAGGATGATGAGGACATGACACCCATGCATATGACCATGATTTGCACATGGTATGGAGGGGTAGGAGGTCTACATGGGTGTCCATGTCAAGAAGGAGGTCCGAGGCTAATTCGGTTCGAGTCCCCGAGGTGGAGGCTCAAAGCAACTCAAGTTCGAGTCTGTCTCGGCCTCCAGGACCAGTCTACCTAAAACTGGTCACCCAGGACGCATCCAAACTCCGTTTTCGATGATCCACATATGGATGGAAAGCTAATTGGATAAGGAAGCCAACCCAATTGGTCTCACATCAAAAGCCCTTCGGAATCAACAGGAATCGTCGAAACAAATCAGCGTCCAGAATCTGTCAGGGTGCTGCGACACCGTATTTTGGTCCGTTGGACCGTGTATCGTGTTTGGGCCCATTAGAGGGCGCATTCAGGGGGGTGACGCCCAAGACTCTATAAATAGCAGCCGTCGCTCTCCTTAGGGTTTGGGTTTTATTTAGTTCTTGATTTTCTTGTGAAACAGACATTATTTTGCTGCAACTGTGCCGCCAAGGCCGATTGCTATGAACCAGGGCCCCAGTTCTTGATCTTGTTCGCCTGTGGCGATTAGTCCTTTTGAATAAAGACTTGAACTTTTTCTCATTATCATAAGCCTCATATTTATTTGCAATTTCAGATTGTGTTTATCTCATTCTTGCTTGTGTTCTCGATTCGCTTGCAGGAAAGCCTTCTCGGCGAGGTCAATCGCGTTCGCGTGGTTGATAACCAATGGAGCAGTGGTGTAACGGTTACGGGGGTCCGAATCAATCTTGGTTCGAAGCCTAGATCATGAACGTTGAGTCTCCACCAATCGACGCTATCATACCTTTCGGAAGATCGGGCCTAGTCTACATCAAGTGGTATCAGAGCCCTTGTTGCCCGTTAGGTATAACTTTGTTTTCCCTTTTAGATTGTTACTGTTTTTGCATTTTCTATAGTCCACAAAAAGCCAAAAAAATATATACATCGTCATATATTCCCTGTCCTATAGCCTCATTGTGCCGTGCAATTTTGTCACTGTTTCGCGTTGTTGAGTTTGTGCCCTAGATCAAGTTTTGGTTGCTGGTTTTAGATCGTTTTTTAGTCCAGTTTATGTTTTTTCCTTTGTTTTTTAACATAATCCGTGAACATCTCCAAGTCTTGTTGAGTTTCTTTTGTATCCATCAAACCCTAGTCCACATCATCTAATTTCCTACACTTGTCTTTACTGTTTCCATCAAATCATTACTGTCGTGACCAATTTTGCGCGCATTGTTCCCGTTTTATCCTCTAATTCAGAGTGCGTTCGTAAAACTGGTCTAGTTTTCGCATACGAACTCGGATTTCGACGTTCCATATATCAAAATCGTTCAGAAAAATTTTTTGGATCCGTCCATCCCCCATCTTGTTAGGGTCAAAGATTTTTATTTTGGTCAAAAAGTGGTCACAAGATCCTATTTTCGTGGTCACAAGGTTTTTGTCGATTTCAAGCACGTCTTCTAAAAATTCCACAGGCCACGTCTTTCACTTGTTTAAGCTCATATTTTCTGTGGTTACTTCTTTTGTGCTCCTAAGTGAAGAAAAAATATCAAAAAAGAAAAAGAAAAAGTCAAAGAATTCCAAAAAACAACGACAGTCCAAAAATAAAGGAAAAAGAGAAGGGCAAAAGTGGAACAATATCTAGAGGAGCACATAGAGAGCGTCATTTGAGCTGTGTTTGCGTGTGCTGATTTCTACCTTGTTTCTAATCATATTCTTGCTGTTCACATCACTTGATACATCTGGTACTTGGAACATGAGTAGGCCAGCAACTAAGACAAGTACTTGGGGTACTTATTCAGCTTTGCTATTCAGATGTGAATTTTGCTATTTCTTGCTACTATATTGTGCCTGTCCAAGCTCCACTTTCTTCTAACCAAGTACAGGTTCGTCTTGCAACTGTTACACTCAAGCTACAACGGTATCACAGTCACCGACCGATTGCACCGCCTGTTGCTTTGGTAAGAACACTTCTAAGACCGTGGTAAGACGCTTGAGAGTTGAGTGCCTTGTTTTTCCTTGTCCACAACCTAAGTAGTTGGTAGGGATAATACTTTTGTGTTGTTTTTTGCTGTCTTCTAACAATGATAGGTTGTTCGTATCCACCGACTTATGATGGTATAGGTGCTAATGAGTACATGGAGTGGGAAATTGCCATCGATAACATATTTGCTACTCGCTTTATGTATCCAAGGAGGAAGGTAAAAAATGCAGTTAGTGTTTTGCGACATTCTACTTTATCTTGGTGGGAGTCTTTAGATCCTTCTGATAAGCCTCAAACTTGGAATGATATGAAACTTCTTATGCGAGAAACCTTTGTTAATCCACCTCCTGTTTTGACTTCATATGATGAGGTGCACCATTTAGAGGAAGAGTCTGTTGTTATTCCTCCTACTATGCCTAACCTTTTGTAGGACAATATAGAAAAGAGCGAGGATGACGTGATAGAAAATGAGAAGCTCACAGCCTCATGTGAAAATTCAGAACTATCAACTATTACCCTTGTTGAACATGAGAGCAAAGGTAATGCCCATGATGCTAAACTCACAGAAGGTGAGAGTTCTCTTGATGTGCTGAATTTTTCCACCAATCATGCTATGATAGAGCAAATTTTAGTGGAGCATTCGTTTGATTTACCTTTGTCACAAGATGATTTGCTTGATGTTTCTTGTGACGAAGATGACTTGCATGATGATATTTATGTTATACCCATGCAATCATTGAAGAATGATCACGCTATATTTGTGCTGAAAATGAGACTTATTATTCATAATGCTAGTGAAGTTGACGAGCCGAAATTGTTGTCTTCTTTAAATACTTTGGGTTATATTGAATTTGATGTTTCGTGTAATCTTAGTTCTTTAGAGGAGAAACTTTATGCATATACTGATTTACCATGGTTCTCTAGACATACATATCATGTTTTTGGTAAATATAACAATCAAGGGCAATATTTGATACAACGAGTTTATATTTGTACAAATCTAAATTCTTCTTTTGTTGCGCAAATTAATGATCAACTAGAGGACAGTAAAATCAACACTGCTATTATGCCATATTCCTCTAGTTTTGCTTTACGAACACAAGTAGAATCCAAAGAAATGGAGCATATATTTCTTGTTAGTACTAATCTTTTGTAGGATAGTATTGGCAAAGATCGTGTGTATTTTAATCGAGCAGACTACATGTCTGTAGGACAAGACATGCTACAAACCTAGACATGTGGTCATATTCTTTCTCACAACATTGTCCATTCACATTATTTTAAAAACCTTGTTTGTCCTCATGTTGTGCAGGATCGACTTCAAACAAAATCGACACCGAGGACGGCTTTTTGTCAAGAAAGGGAGGATGATGAGGACATGACACCCATGCATATGACCATGATTTGCACATGGTATGGAGGGGTAGGAGGTCTACATGGGTGTCCATGTCAAGAAGGAGGTCCGAGGCTAATTCGGTTCGAGTCCCCGAGGTGGAGGCTCAAAGCAACTCAAGTTCGAGTCTGTCTCGGCCTTCAGGACCAGTCTACCTAAAACTGGTCACCCAGGACGTATCCAGACTCTGTTTTCGATGATCCACAGATGGATGGAAAGCTAATTGGATAAGGAAGCCAACCCAATTGGTCTCACATCAAAAGCCCTTCGGAATCAATGGGAATCGTCGAAACAAATCAGCGTCCAGAATCTGTCAGGGTGCTGCGACACCGTCTTTTGGTCCGTTAGACCGTGTATCGTGTTTGGGCCCATTAGGGGGCGCATTCAGGGGGGTGACGCCCAAGACTCTATAAATAGCAATCGTCGCTCTCCTTAGGGTTTGGGTTTTATTTAGTTCTTGATTTCCTCGTGAAACAGATATTATTTTGCTGCAACTGTGCCGCCAAGGCCGATTGCTATGAACCAGAGCCACAGTTCTTGATCTTGTTCGCCTGTGGCGATTAGTCCTTTTGAATAAAGACTTGAACTTTTTCTCATTATCATAAGCCTCATATTTATTTGCAATTTCAGATTGTGTTTATCTCGTTCTTGCTTGTGTTCTCGATTCGCTTGCAAGAAAGCCTTCTCGGCGAGGTCAATCGCGTTCGTGTGGTTGATAACCAACGGAGCAGTGGTGTAACGGTTGCGGGGGTCTGAATCAATCTTGGTTCGAAGCCTAGATCATGAACGTCAAGTCTCCACCAATCAACGTTATCATACCTTTCGAAAGATCGGGCCTAGTCTATATCAAAGAGACTTAACTCTTGAGATGAGGGGTGAGTTTACTAGCTTCAAGAGATGGTTACAGACCTCTTGGGGCTACCACACAAGTTGACAAGCTCTACGAGCGACGCTCTAGCCGGCTAGGAGCCAAGCTCCAAGAGTAACAAACACAACCGCTGGCAAAAATATGAACCAAGTGCTCTTTAGAGTTGGAAAATCAGTGGATCTGCTCTCTAATAAAGTTTGGGACCTTTTTCTCTCAAAGATTAATGAGGAAATCACAAGGGAAAGCTTGAGAGCTTTAGGGCACCAATAGGAATAGTACCACATTGTCTAACCACGTGAGGTGTTAGTCCTATGTACACTATATAATTAGCCCATGAGGCCCAATGCAATATATCATCCAATTCCACCCATTCTATTCTCCTTCAGAGATGACGTGCTATATAAAGAAGAGAAAGAAAGGAAAGGAAGGTTATGTAGCTATAAAACTCTATATGAACAAGGCGTATGATAGAGTTGAATGGAATTTCCTCCGAGATATGATGCAGAAATTAGGCTTTGACGGGAGATCGATCAAGCTGGTGATGAAGTGTGTCTCATTGGTGAAATACAATATCAGAGTCAATGGAGAGCTAATTGATGAGTTCATACCAGAATGCGGGCTTCGGCAAGGGGACTCGGTATCGCTACAAGAAATGTGTCACTCTATGACATATATGGCATGGCATCAGGTCAAAATGTCAGGATCAAATGATTTATGACATTTTCTCTAGAGGCATCTCAACTTTGTGACATAAGTAAATGCATGTCACAAAAAATGCATCTCAACTTAGTGCCAGAGGGAGGAGGGAGGTGGGAAAAAGTCGGGTGGGCTTTTGGCCTTTCAGCCTAGGCGAAAGGAGAGAGGGCGTGAGCGGCCTTGGGCAGGTGAGGGAAGGAGGAAGCTAGGGAAGCCTGGTGGGCGTTGGCCCTTCCAGCCTAGCGAGAGAGGGGCTAGTGGGCTGCTGGCCATTCAGGCCTAGGCGGGGAGGATGGGTGAGAGGGAGGAGTTGGGCTTGGGGAAGACTGAGCCTAATTGGGGCTCGATCGGCGGCGAGGGCCGCCCTGACGGGTGTGGTTTGGTGGCGCAGGCGGCCCGGCCGAAGGCAGGCGGTGTGGCGCAGGCACATATATTATCTTTTGGTTGGTTGAATTGTGCTTTTAAATGACACCGTGGCATTAGCACGGGCAACATACTAGTGATAGGCCTTTAGTCCACACAAGGTTGAATCCCCTTCTCCCTTATTGTATTTTCAAAATAATGAATAAAGAACATGTTCATTAGGGAACAAATTGCATAGCTTTGCACAAGTTGATCTAAATTGTGATTTATGTGAATTGTTTAATATATTGTTCTCCGTTAGCCTAAACACTAATTCTCGGTCTATTTGTTTGTCATTACAAGGTGCAGTTGTGACTTGTTCTTAAACCAAGGGATCCTAAGTGTTAGGGCTTGTTTGGTGCTACCGTAGCCATGTCTAACCTTCGGCAAACTATGACAGCCATATAATGTGTGGCGAGCAAAATCAAAGAAACACTTATAACAAAATTTTGAAAGAAAATAAGTCTGATAGATGGGACATATTATTAAGAAAGTGTGGCACGTATAGTTGTGGCGGCAACCCAAACAACTGTAGAAAATAACTGTTGCATGAATAACCTGTAGCGTGACTAGTTGTGAACGAATCAAATAAGTGTGGCTTTAGACCAGAAAACTTAAGATTGGTCTGGTTAGATCGATTGTGTATTGAAAATTTAGGGATTCTTTTAGTGGAAATTTAAGGAATCTTCAGATGTCCAAGTATAATTGTGTGAGTGTGTGGATAATTCAACTCGTAAACAAAGGAAATAGAAGTTATTACCCGGTTTGTTTTAGTTTGGGTCATTGGACATCCGGTGTTGTCCTAGCCGCACGGTCCGCACAGATGATCCGCCAAGAAATTAAAGATGGGTACGTGTAGCATTACGTAGTACAGTAGTAGATAAGCTGCCTCGCTCACCTCTACTCGGTCTCCTCCTGATGACTGGCGCTTCAGAGTCAGCAATCCGCACTGCATCCACCATCCATTCGTCCGTCAACGGCCACAACAAATAACAAACTAATGGACGACGGAAGTGGAGACGACTTTCGACGACGGGTCGCCGTTGGAGCACAGGAGCCGAGAGTAAAAGAGAAAATATGGCCGCTAGCCGCCAGAGTTAATGAGCTATTGGTTGGAGCAACCTATAAAATTCCCGTCGGCCTGCAGCCGGCGAGGCTTGGAGAATAGCATGACAGACTCAGCGTCATGGGAAATCTGTTTGTCTATGCTCGAGATCGGCGCTTGACTTTCTCACTAAAATTCTGGCAGTGTTACATCGGCTAGCCAACACAAAATTGTCAATTCAATGATCGAAACTGATAAAACCAGATTATGGATCGCTATTATTCTTTACTTATAGTTACCTTCACATCATCACCGACTTTAGCCACAAAAACCGATGGCAATACAATGCCTCTTTAGCGGTGTTGCCACAACCTCTTAAGGCTCTATTAAGGAGTTACCATTCATAAATCGGTAATCTGGCTTCATGGGATGAAGATTTAAGCCGATTTAAGAAAAAATCGCATAAATCTTTAGACAAAAGTTTGTGTGTACATTTAAAATCAGCTGTGATTACTTATTCTATGCTATATTCTTTATATACATCAGAGTTCTCGGTGATTGTAGAGTACCGACTTTTACAATAGTGGTGCTGATAATAAAGACACAATCGAGCATATTAGTATGTTTCTTGGATGAATGGGTGAAGGTAGTACAATTAATGGAACACAAGAGAATTCGTATTTTTTGTTATGTTTTATTGGTACTACACTACTACAGCAGACATATCACGATCAGCTCGGAACCCCCCATTGCAGCCGGTTTTTGGCCTCGGCAGTAAACACTCGACGGTGATTGTTGAAGTCATCACGGTCGGTTTAGAACCGACTGTAACGGCTCCTCAACACTGCCGCATTGGTCAATCATCCGACTGTAATCGTGAAAATCGCCGTCGCCTTGCACCACGATCTGACTGTGTTCAGTGCATGTTCATCATCGCTTTGACGTCCGGCTTGTCTGTGTCGTTTGGCGTATGAACCATCCTTTATACACATGAGAGTTCTCGATGATTGTAGAGTACCGACTTTTACAATAGTGGTGAAGATAATAAAGACACAATCGAGCATATTAGCATGTTTCTTGCATGATTGGGTGAAGGTACTACAATGGAGCACATGAGAATTCATATTTTTCATTATCTTTTACCGGTAATTCTTTTTTATAGTTTTCTTCCTTACAACCTTGCTCTGTTTGTTCTTGGGCATCACTAGGGCGACGGTGGCTCACGCATAGTTGGTCACCACCCAGTCCAGTGCGGTTTTGCCAATGACCAAGAGCCACTATGTCGAGGGCAGCCTGCCCCTGTCCAGCCGCTGCTAGGGTGAGGTCAGACACTAACGGGTCAAGGGCAGCTTGCCCACTGCAACCGGGAATAGGATGGCCAGTTCGGCATGCATGCTAAGGAGACAATGTGAGAGATGAGTTGGCCCGAATATTTTTTAGGGATGGGAATGTCCCAAATCTAGAGGGAATCACGTGTCCCTGAACCAAACACTGGGACCATGCTCATATGAACCACCCCCAACCAGATAAATAAAAGGCACGTAACATGTTCGATACTATTGGAGAATAATTGGAGGAATAACTCAACTCACTTTCCATTAATCTCATGCGGGTTTATGTAGAGAGTACAAGGGAATACAAAGAGATGAGAAATAAAGAAACTACAACTCTTAATATGCTAAGACCCCCCCCCCCCCCCCCCCCCGCAGTTGGAATGTCGACACTAATCCAGAGTGGAGACATTCAAACTAGAGCGAAATTCTGTAAATATGGAAGTAGGAAGACCCTTGGTGAACACATCTGCATATTGAGATGTAGAGGGTAAATGAAGAACACGAATTTCCCCTGTAGCAACTTTGTCCCTTACGAAATGAAGATCGATCTCAACATGTTTAGTGCGCTGATGTTGCACTGGATTGGTTGAGAGATAAACTGCACTAACATTATCACAAAAAACCACAAAGGAGCGTCGGGGACAGAAATGAAGCTCCTGAAGTAATTGGCGGAGCCATGAGATTTCTGCCACGGCATTAGCGACAGCTCTATACTCGGCCTCTGCACTGGAGCAAGACAAGGTGTAATGGCGCTTTGAAGACCAGGAGATCAAATTATCGCCCAAAAAGACAGCATAACCCGAGGCAGAATGGCGAGTATCTAGACAACCTGCCCAGTCAGCATCTGAATATGCCACAAGGTCACAAGTGGAGGAGCGAAGTAACTGCAAACCATAGTCCAAGGTGCCCTTGATGTAGCAGAGAACACGCTTAATCAAGGCAAGATGTGGCTCACGAGGATCATGCATATAGAGACAAATCTGTTGCACAGCATAGGAGATGTCGGGGCGAGTAAAAGTGAGGTAGTGTAATGCACCAGCGAGAGCCCAGTAATCAGTGGCGTTGGCAATAGGAGGTACATCAACGGAGAGCTTGGCATTAGTGTCAATCGGGGTGGAACAAGGTTTGCATCCAGTCATGCCAGCACATTCCAAGAGTTCAAGGATATAGTGCCACTGGGAGAGAAACATACCAGTGGAACTCCTGGAGACAGTCGTCCCAAGAAAATGATGCAAAAGCCCGAGATCCTTCATGGAGAATTCCGCTGTAAGAGAAGCCACAATGCTACATAGGAGATCTCCAGAAGAGGCGGTCAATATAATATCATCAACATAAAGAAGCAAGTATGCCATGTCGGAACCACGCCGAAGAATAAAGAGAGAGGTGTCCAATTTTGCTTCCAAAAATCCAATAGAGCGTATATATAAAGGAAGCAAACCTTCTGTACCAAGCTCGGGGTGCCTGTTTTAAACCATAGAGTGACTTATTAAGATGGCACACATGGTCAGGCTTGGAAGAATCAATGAACCTAGACGGTTGTGCACAATAAACTGTTTCTTCCAAAGTGCCGTGAAGAAAAGCATTCTTGACATCTAACTAGTGGACCGCCCAGTTGTGAGAGACTGCTAGAGAAAGAACTGTGCGGATAGTGGCGGGCTTCATAACAGGACTGAATGCCTCACCAAAATCAATGCCAGGACGCTGTGTAAAGCCTCGAAGTACCCAACAAGCTTTGTAACGGTCAAGTGTGCCATCCGGATGCAATTTGTGCCTATAGACCCACTTGCCTGTAACAATATTAGTGCCAGGAGGAGGAGGAACAAGATCCCATGTATGATTTGCTTGGAGGGCTGTGAATTCCTCTTGCATAGCATCACGCCAATTTGGATCGGCCAAAGCACCACGGTAGGTCTTCGAAATAGGAGACAAAATAGTGGCCTGCAGATTCATAAGTGTCCTGGGCTGTCGAAAACCTTGCTTGCCACGAGTAATCATGACATGATCATTTGCAACAAGTGTTATTCGAATGGCACCCTGTAGAAGAGAACTAGCCGCAGGCACAGCACCAGGCGAGGGTACAACGCCACCACGAGCGCTGGCGGCGCTGGATGCCATTGCTGGGGGCGACACAGAGGCCGCTACCAAGGGCGACCGAGGTCCAGCACCGGCTGAAGAACCTCCTCTAGCACCCTCTAAAGATCCAGCAGGGTGGCCCAAGTTCCCGCTAGCAACAACCCGAGAGGCATCGGGTGCAGCGGGGACGTAATCCAGAGCCAGCCACACCAGGTCCTAGGACTCTAGTACCTACAACAATGTGTCACCGACTCACCAGTGGCCCTGATATCTCTGAACTTGATGATGGCAAGACAAGATACGCAAGTCCTAAAGAGCCGGCGGGAAGTAACAAGGAAGTCAAGCGTGTGAAGAAGCCCAATAACAAAGTCTCTGGGCCGGACTGGACCATCTAAAACGAACCCTACGTGGCCCAGACACGAGGGCAGCCCATCGTGGCCCCTTTGTAAATAACAGAGGAGTAGGAAGGAAAACCTGGACATGAACTAGGAACTTCCGTGCCAGAGGGCGACGGCGGCAGCGGCGTGTGGTGATCTCATTGATTAGCCGGCAGCGACCATATTTACCCACTTAGACTATCATATTACAGTCAATATATCATAGTCTGGTTACATCTGGTATCAGATTGCCTCTCGATCCTCGGTTCTTCGAATTTCCACATCCCATCGATCGAAATCGCAAACGCTTCGGGTTCGATTGAAATCCTTGGAGGGCAGTGAGCTGCTGTTGCCAAGTGATTTCTCCGTAATTCCCAAGCACGTGAATCGATTTGTGGGGAAATTCATAACTCTGGCATCACATCAATACCTCACCCGAAGACAGATGGCCTCCATCTCGAAGGAAGAGCAGTTGGGGCAAATCATGGCGTTGCTGGGAGAAAACTCCAAGGGAATCAACGAGCTCAAGAGTTCGATGATAGAGATGACTGCGATGAAGACGGATTTGTTGTTGTGGAAGCCCGAAGTCGACAACAAAGTTCATGAGCTCGAGCACACTGTGCTGAATCTGGGGGAGCGCATCGAGCAAGTTCTGGGATCTCGGATTTCGCTAGCTCAACCTCTGGAACCAACCCATGAGGAGCAATCTGGGGAAGTCACCATCGCTCAACCCTCGCTCACCATGGCAATTCGGGAGGACCATTTCGCCTCTTCGAGCTTCAAGGCACCGAGCTCTACTCATCTGGAGTTTCACCCGTCAAGGGCGACACCTGGGTCGTTAGACCATGGCAAGAGAACTTCTCACCGGGGTGCTGATTTCGGGGCAGTGTACACCATTGCTCCGGAACCGGCCCTGGTCACAGGTGCGACACCAACTCACCCCAAATCCACTCCTATTCTACTTCATACTTATGACTCTGGGCACTGTGATCGGCCACATTACTCACACTACCCACCACTCACACCCTTTCCTGAAGTTGAATTCCATAAGTTTGATGGCTCTAACCCACGATTATGGATTAAACGCTGTGAAACATACTTTGATGTCTATCAAACTGATCCAAGTCTTTGGGTTTGCTTAGCTACTATGCGTCTTGTGGGTTCTGCAGCCCTTTGGTTTCAAATTATGCCAACTGCCATCAGTAAAATGTCATGAGAATCCTTTGTTGTAGCTCTCTGTAATAGGTTTGACAAAGATGAACACAATCATCTATTATGCCATTTCTTTCATATTAAGCAAACCACTACAGTCTCTGAATATGTCGAACAATTCAGTGACATTGTCCATCATTTATTAGCACATGATCCATCTTTTCCTGCTACTGTTATTACAAACCGCTTTCTGAATGGCCTTAAAAAGGATGTACGTGCAGTGGTTATGATGCACAGACCTCAAGATTTGGATACTACTAGCTCTTTGGCCTTTTTGCAGGAAGAAGCTTCTCAATACCAACCTATTAGGAGATCTGATTTGGGCTCTTACTCAAAGAGAAACAGTCAAGACTCTGTCAAAACACCTTTTGCAACCACTCCTAATTTTGCAAGAGTTGTCGAGGAGGAGAAGCCACCTGATCTTGGCAAGCCTAGGCAAACAGGGGAGGATAAATTGACTGCTTTGAAGAATTATAGAAGATCCAAAGGCTTGTGTTTCAAATGTGGAGAAAAATGGGGACCCAACCATAAGTGTCCTCCTTCTATATCTCTTAATGCTATAGAAGATATCTGGAAATGTCTTGCTGATCATGAAGATCTAGTACACACAACAGAAGTTGTAGAGTCTGACTCAGGAGATGATCTGATGGCTATATCTATACAAGCTCTGAATGGCATTGAAGGCTCTAGAACAATCAGACTGCGAGGTTACCTTCAAGGAAAAGAAGTGTTTATGTTGATTGATTCTAGAAGCTCAAATAGCTTTGTCAGTAATCTGGTTCCAGCTAATGTTTCTCCATGGCAGCCACTATCTCAGTCAGTAACAGTAAGAGTAGCTAATGGAGAGGTTTTGTCTTGTACTCATGAGCTACGTGATCAAGTCTGGGGCACACAAGGCCATTCCTTCTGTACAACACTGAAAATCATTCCAATCAGAAGCTATGATATCATATTAGGCATGGACCATATTAGGCATGGACCGGTTGGAAACCCACAGCCCTATGAAAATTCATTGGGTGGATAGATGGTTACAATTTTCCTATTAAGACAAGCTCATTACTCTTCAAGGCATTCCTACTGCTATTCAATTAGGGCCTCCAGTTACTCACAATCAGTTGCTTGCCTTTGACAAGACAGACTCCATATTATTTTTGGTCCAAATTCAAGCACTGGAACCTGCTCCACCTCAAGAACCATCATTACCTCCAGATCTTCAATACTTGTTGGAACAATTCAAGTCAGTCTTCGAGCCTCCAACCACACTTCCACCTTCCCGGCTGGGTGACCACTCCATTCCATTATTAGATGGCGCTCAACCATTTTGCCTCAGACCTTATCACTACAACCCCGCCCAGAAGACAGAAATAGAGAATCAGATAGCTGACATGCTCCAGAAGGGATGGATTCAAGCTAGTACAAGCCCTTATTCATCTCCTGTCTTACTGGTACGCAAAAAAACTGGCGATTGGCGTTTATGTGTCAATTTTTGCAGACTCAATGCACTGACTAAGAAGAACAAGTACCCCCTACCTATCATTGAGGAGCTTCTAGAGGAGTTACATGGTTATTCTTGGTTCACCTCTCTTGACCTTTGCTCTGGGTTTCATCAAATGCGCATGGCCCCTAGGGAAGAGTTCAAAACAGCATTCTAGACTCATAATGGACACTATGAGTACAGGGTCATGCTGTATGGAGTCACAGGAGGTCCAGCAACATTTTAAACAGTTATGAATTTGATTCTAGCTCCCTTACTCAGGAAATGTGTGGTTGTCTTTATAGACGACATTCTCATTTATAGTAAATCCTGGGCAGATCATCTTCTACATATACAAGAAGTTCTCAGTATACTGCAACAAAACAATTTCCATGTCAAGATGTCCAAGTGCTTATTTGCCAAACAGCAGTTATCTTATCTGGGCCACATTGTCAGTAAGCAAGGTGTCACCACAGATCCTTCCAAGATAGCATCTATCAAAGATTGGCCACAACCACAGAACATCAAGGAGTTACGCAGTTTTTTAGGCATGGTGGGTTATTACAGAAAAATTGTTTCACAGTTTGGACTTCTGTGCAAACCTCTTACGAACTTGTTAAAAAAGGGAACTCTATTTGTGTGGACCTCAGAAACTGAAGCTACTTTTTAGGCGCTCAAGAAGGCCTTGATTTCAGCACCGGTTCTGGCATTACCAGATTTTAGCTTGCCTTTCATCATTGAAACAGATGCCTCAGCCAAAGGCATTGGTGCTGTCCTACAACAGCAAGGTCACCCAATTGCATATGTGAGTAAAGCACTGGGAGTTAAGGCTCAAGGATTTTCAACATATGAGAAGGAGTGTTTGGCCATCTTAATGGCAGTGGATCATTGGCGTCATTATTTGCAATCCTCCTCTTTCACCATACTAACTGATCAGAAAAGCCTAATTCATTTAGATGATTAGAGACTATCCACTCCTATCCAGCACAAGGCCTTAACCAAATTAATGGGTCTATCATATCAAATTGTCTACAAAAAGGGCGTGGATAACAAAGTAGCGGATGCTCTCTCACGAGTATCTTAAGCTCCATATTATGATATCTCTGCTATCTCTACTGTGCGCCCACTTTGGCTTCAAGAGATTCAAGATTCTTATTCAGCAGATTCTCAAGCTATTAAGCTATTATCTGAACTCTCGGTCTCCTCTCCAAGTGGGTTGTATTCACTGAAGGATGGCATCATTCGCTACAAGGAAAGAATTTGGTGGGTCATCAACCTGTTTTACAGTCTAAGATCCTATCCTATCTCCATGCCAGCGCTATTAGCGGACACTCTGGTTATGAGGTCACTTATAAGAGAGTTAAACATCTATTTGCATGGTTCAAGCTCAAACAATCTGTCCAAGACTTTGTTGCCTAGTGTACTATCTGTCAGCAAGCTAAGGCCGAGAGAGTGGCTTATCTAGGTCTGTTGGTACCTTTACCCATTCCTGATCATGCTTGGCACACTGTAACCCTTGATTTCATAGAAGGTCTTTCAAAATCTGCTAGCTACAACTGCATCTTAGTGGTGGTAGATAAATTTTCAAAATATGCTCATTTTGTTCCTCTTTCCCACCCTTTCACTGCTTTGCAAGTAGCTGTAGCCTATCTGAACAACATCTTCAAACTCCATGGCCTCCCTACAGTTATGGTTTCAAATAGGGATAATTTTTTTTCTAGCAACATTTGGCAAGAGTTGTTCAAACTATTAGGCACAGACTTGAGAATGAGTAGTGCCTATCACCCACAAACGGATGGCCAGACCGAGCGTGTTAACCAATGTCTTGAAACTTACTTAAGATGTTTCCTACATGCTTGTCCTGCAAAATGGTCTCAATGGCTTGCATTGGCAGAATACTGGTACAACACCTCATTCCATTCTTCTCTTGGTCAAAGTCCATTCCTGGTACTCTATGGTCATGAACCTCGGCATTTTGGTATTGACATATCTCAGGCCTGTAAATCCAGTGACCTTCAAGGATGGTTGGAAGAAAGATCTTTAATACAATCACTAGTCTGCCAGCATCTTATCAGAGCCCAACACAAAATGAAAAATCAGTCTGACCGCCATCGCACACCTAGAACATTTCAACAAGGTGACTCTGTCTATCTTAAAGCTCAGCCTTATGTGCAGACTTCATTGGCGCCCAGATTGTCAAACAAATTGGCTTTTCGTTTCTTCGGACCATTTCTGATAACTGAAAAGATTGGTCCATCAGCTTACCGTCTGCCGTTACCTCCAGATTGCCTTATACATCCGGTGTTTCATGTTTCACAACTCAAGAAAGCCATTCCCTTCGCTGTTGTGGTAAGTCCAGAGCTACTTGACATTTCTAATCAGTTGCAGGTGCCTCAAGCAATTTTAGACCGCCGGTTTCGTCAGCACAATGATCGTGTGATCCCTCAAGTGCTGGTGCGTTGGTCCTACCTCCCTGATACTCTCCACCTGGGAAGATGAAGAGTCTCTACACCAACAGTTTCCCTGTGCACCAGCTTGGGGACAAGCTAGTTCTAAAGGAGGAAGGGATGTCACCGGCGGCCCTGATATCTCTGAACCTGATGATGGCAAGACAAGATACGCAAGTCCTGAAGAGCCGGCGGGAAGTAACAAGGAAGTCAAGCGTGTGAAGAAGCCCAGTAACAAAGTCTTTAGGCTGGATTGGACCATCTAAAACGGACCCTGCGTGGCCCAGACGCGAGGGCAGCCCATCGTGGCCCCTTTGTAAATAATAGAGGAGTAGGAAGGAAAACCTGGACATGAACAAGGAACTTCCGTGCCTGAGGGCGACGGCGACGGCGGCGTGCAGCGATCTCGTTGATCAGCCGGCGGTGACCGTATTTACCCACTTATACTGTCATATTACAGTCAATATATCATAGTCTGGTTACACAATGGGTGAAGGAACAGGGCTAGACACGTAGTCAAACTCCGACAGGAAGTTAGATGAAGGTAGAGGAGCAGGAAGCTCGGCAAATATTGGAGAATAATTGGAGGAATAACTCAACTCACTTTCCACTAATCTCACGTGGGTTTATATAGAGAGTACAAGGGAATACAAACAGATGGGAAATAAAGAGACTATAACTCTACAACTCTTAATATGCTAACAGATACAACTCCACTGCAATTGTATTTGTATCTCACTGCTGCAATCTAAACAGCAATACAGAACTCTTTTAAAAAAAGAATAGAAAGAATAAGTAAAACTTCTTTAATTTTGACATTTGCAACATCAAACTCTACCCTGAACAACTATAGTCACATTTGCAATGTCTTTATAGTGTTTATTGTACTTTTTATAAATTTGGTCAAACATTAAAAAAAATAACTTAAAACAAAAACAATGCACCTTACATATATTTTGTAATGGATAGAGTAGTATCGATCTCGTGCACCAGCTGTGATTAAACCGATCATCCATACAATTAATCTTGAGCAGGTAAGTCTTTGCTGTCGTCGCTAAGAAAAGGATAGTCTGTATAGCCAATGACAGGGTCTTGTGTGTAAAAGGTGGAGCGATCATACTTGTTCAGGGTCGCATCTAACTCAAACCTCTTAGCTAGGTCCGGATTGGCCAAGAAGTGCCTTCCGTATGCGACGAGGTCCGCGTAGCCCTCGGCAACCACCTTGTTTCCTTCCTCCCTGTCATAACCACCAACGACCATGAAGGTGCCATTGAACACCGTCCTGAATGGTAGGAGTCTATGCGGAATCTGCCTACGGTCATCGACGATGGACATCCGAGGCTCTACCATGTGGCAATAGAGAAACCCCTCATGCTTGTTGAGCTGCCGCACCATGTAGTCGCCGAGTGCCGAGGGGTCGGAATCCGCACAGTCCATGTAATCCGCGAAAGGGGAAAGCCTAATGCCAACCCGATTCGCACCGACTTCATGGACCAGAGCGTCGATGATCTCAACCACGAAGCGGCACCGGTTCTCCACGCTGCCACCGTACTTGTCGGTGCGGTCGTTGGCGCCATCCTTCATGAACTGCTCCAGGAGGAATCCATGTGCTCCGTGGATCTCCACGCCGTCGAACCCGGCCTCAATCGCATTCCGTGCGGCACGTCTGAAGTCATCGACGATCCCTGGGATCTCGTCGGTCCGCAGCCGGCGTGGCTTGGAGAACACCGTGCCAGACTCGGCGTCAGGGGGAAGCTGCTTGTCCGTGCTCGAGATCGGCGCTTGACCGTCTGGCTGAAAATCTGCCAGTGGTTCACAAAGGGATTAGCAACGGGATCACTCAAACGAGCTGATACTAAACTTGAGCTCGATCACGTACCGTTGGTTGAGGCCCTTCCGGCGTGCGCAATCTGGCAAAAGAAGAGCGCGCCCTTGCGGTGGACAGCGTTGACAATGGGCTTCCACGCCGCGACCTGCTCCTGCGTCCAGATGCCAGGGGACCCCGGGAAGCCCTGCGCGGTGGCAGACACACTCGTGCCCTCGGTGATGAGCAGGCCGCCCCTGGTGGCGCGCTGCGAGTAGTACACGGCGGCGTGCGGCTGCGGCACGCTCCCGTAGGCCCGGCACCGCGTCATCGGCGCGAGCACCACCCGGTGGGAGAGCTGGAACTGGCCCATCTTGTACGGCGTCATCAGCGGGATCACCTCCTTCGAAGCTTGCTGCACCATCTTGCCTGCCTGGTCGCTCTCGCTCGCCGGCGTGCTGCAGCTGCACTGCAGATGAGATGCAACACTGCAGTCACTTGCTAGCTCTCTGCTCTAGCTTGCTTGCTGCTTCGCTTGCTCTGTTTCTCGCTTTGCTTCTGTTCTGCTTCTGCTCTGCTTCGCTTGCTTTGTTTCTGGCTGTGTGCTTTTGCCAGAGCCCAGGGTCGCTGTTTATATACGGAGTACGTGTTGGTGTGCCCGCCAGCCGTTTGTTTGACTGTCTAGATTGTTCCCGCGCCTCATTGCGTCACCCTTTCCGTCATCTACTTGTTCAGACCTGCGGCAGCAGCAGCGTGCAGCCACGGCCATGCGCCCATGATTTCTCCTGTTCTCACGCAGGTTCATTGTAACCGGTCGTGTTTTGGCTCCAACCACAGGTGAAGTTCAGACAGCGGCCTCTTTTGACCTGTGGAGTTGTGGTGCGAAAAGTGCACGTCACCTACAATAAGTGATGACGCTATTACCACGTGGACGTTTTACAGGTAGGATCTTCTTCGCTGATCATTCCTGTATAATTTTTTGTGTTTGTCCAACCACTGATATTTTACTACATTCACATAAATGTATTCTTAGTTCATGTGTTGAAGCATGATCGGAATTCTAACTTACGGTCCGGAACGTTCGGAGGGTCCGTGGTTCGGGTTACGTTAATTAGCGAATTTGTTTCGGTATTGGATTGCAATGTAACCGTTCTATAAATACATCTTATAAGCCACAGGGAAAAAGATCAGACGACTCATTGTATTCCCTGTGTTTTGTAAAACCTCCTTATATAATGAAAATCGACGGTTGGTGCTTGTGATTTTTCCCATAAGGATTTTTCAAGTAAAATTTTGTGTCTCGGGTTCTATCTTTATTTGCTAACAGTATTGGAAGCACTTTGTATATGTTAGGTTTAGTCCCACGTCAGTAAGGTGGGGGAGCACAGCATATAAGGTGGGGGACAGTCCTCACATATCAGACTAGTCTTTTGGGTTGAGTTAGGCCTAAAGCCTGGGTATGTTGTGAGCTCCGGTGGACTTAGGCCTAAGAGGCGCCGGCTCATGGGTTATAGCGAGTTAGGCTAGATTCTGCTGCACACTCCCACATCGGTAATTGATGGTGGGGGAGCACAACATATAAGGCGGGGGGCAGTCCTCACTTATCAGGCTAGTCTTTTGGGTTGAAGTTAGGCCTAAGGCTTGGGTATGTTGTGAGCTCCGGTGGACCTGGACCCGAGGCGCGTCGGCTCATGGATTATAGCGAGCTGGGCCGGATTCCGCTGCACACTCTAACAGTATAAAGCATCTCCAGGTGTTTCATATAATTCACTTGCTAAACTATGAGTTTACCAAAGTTGATAAAATCAGTAGCAACCTTTGCCCCCATCCACTTGAGCTAAACAGCAGCGGTTGTAGCTGTTGGAAAATTTAGTGGCGCGTAAATTAATTCCGACAATGAGAAAAAGAACAACAGCATGTATCATAAATGTGTGATTTAACACTAGCACTATGACCTGAGGCAAATTCGAACTCTCTAGTGCTAGTAGCAGTAGAAACATAAGAACGAACAATAGAGAGAGAATAGATATTCTTACAGCGGGGTTGTCGGCGCTAGCAGTAGCACAAAAGAAGACGAAGTAGACCGTCGATGAAGATTGGCGAACACTGGCGTAGAGGGAAGAAGACGTACGCTTCGGAGACCTGCTCTCCCGGCGCCAATGTCACGTCGGCGATAGGACGGGGAAGACGGCGGCAGCGCAATACAGTGGCAAAGGGAAGAGACGAATTCTCTATTTTGAGGACGACGTCTCGTCCCAATATATATACACGCGTCGCAACTAAGGTAAGTAATTAGCTGCGCAATCACAGCACTAATGGTGATTGTCTGCCGTTAGATGACTAGAACAATTAGAGCAGTCGTTATTAATATGAGAATAATTGCTTGCCAAAACAGACGAACGCAATTTTCTCCATGCATGCAAAAATATAGAGTAGCAAAAGAAAGCCGCGCACCTGCAAGGTCGAAGTGAGAAATCGCCGGACCATTCAAGCGCATGTTGCACGCCCGCGCCCATCGGCCCGCCCCGGTGAGGCGAGGCAAGCGAGCGCGCATGTTTCTTCCTTTTCCTCTCCCCAATAGTTTCAACCAGATGGAGCCAATTCAGCCATTTAAGTTGGCCTCACTCCTTCTAGAGTAGCAATGTGGGACTAATATAAAGTCCCCGACCATACCATGCATGTGTGAGTGGGCCTTTGGGATTTATTTGAAATTATCATTTGGGCCAGCCAAAATCTTCTAACTAGCTGCTACAGTACTCTACCGAGGAGCTTGCGCCCGTAGATGGTAGCAGCGGCGGCTCTTAAGCTCTTCCGAGCACCGCCCTTATTTTTTCTCTATCTCTAAATGTTTTCTATCCTAAGTTCCTATATGATTTTTGCATTGGGAACAACGGACTATTTCTAAAACAACCGAGCCTTTCATGCTTTTTTTTCTTTTCTTATCCCCTTCTCACCTGAAACCCTATATTTTCTCCTACTTATCTATCCATCTTCTTCATGGGCACGCACGTGGCATGCCATGGCCGGCTGTAGCCAGCCCCATTGAAAGACAGGTCATCATCCTCACCATTCATCATGCTAGTCCAAAACTTGCATTCTCCATGATTTATATTACAGACAGGGGCGGATCTATAGGGGGGCTGGGGGGGCTCCAGCCCCCCTACAGCTGGTGCATCAATGGAAATATAGGGAGGGTGATGGAGAAGAAGAGGTGGAGGAAAGAAGAAAAATGGAGAGAGAGAGAGAGAGAGAGAGGAAGAAGAAGATACCAGCCCCCTTCAATCATGTTCTGCATCCGCCACTGATTACAGACAACAGAATGATTGATCAATATATGTCAAAAATATATCCATAAGACGAGAAATTTAAGTTGCGATATAAAATCAAAATGTCGCTCTACATATTGATGTGTTGTTCATCCAATAAAAAATAATCACTAACCCTAGCCTGGCAGAGCCAGCCATGGCGAGTAGGGTTGTCCCTACGGTTGGGCATGTCCAGGGGCATGCTGAGAGCAGCAGACGTGACAACGGCAGAGGTCCAAGGCCAGTGGCAGCCCGACAAAGGCTAGGCGGTGTCCTGGTGAGTCCGCAATGGTCCAGCAAGGAAAGTATTAGGAGAAGCACGTACCTTGGGACTTGGGTGGTGGTGGTAGGAGCCCGGACAATGGTGGTAGGAGTTGGGAACACCATGACTTGCACTAAAAAACAGAATAAGGCATGAGGGGGCGGGAGCCAGGGGAAAACTCGGAACCATGGTAGATACGGAGTTTCTATCAAGCACGAAAAGTTACGAGGAAAATTTAGCAACTTTTTATTTTTAAGGAGTTGTTTTATGAAGTTGTTGGAGGGGCATTTTATTTCCTTTGTTAAAAAAACTCTAATAGAGAGTTCATTCAGTATTTAGAGATCCTCTTATCTATGTAGAGTATTTAATCTTAAGAAAAGTATTCACTAGATCGAGACCGGCACCGGCTCGGAGTTTGGTGTTTATTAAGAGCAACTCCAACGGATCGTGTAAAACTAATAGTCAAATTCCTTATTTTAGCCATTGTGTAAAATAGAAAAGTGGTAAAAAAAATAGGACTCGACAACAGCCTAGCTATTTTGCCTCTGGTATATTTAAAACATGCCACGTCATATACCGATCGGACTGATTCTCCATCGCGAGAACAGGACTCCCGTGGAGGCGTCGACTGCTTCTCCATCGCTAGAATAAGGGTGCGTTTGTTTCCCTGGACGAGGGTGGCTCACATGGCCGAGTAGAGTCAGGCTGAGGTTGGCATGGCTGAGATGGTGCAGATGCATTTGTTTGATTGCCTGGACTCCAGAAGAGCCAGGTTCTCTTGAGATGTTGATTGGTAGGCTGCACAAACAGCTGTGGTGACCTTGCATCTGGAAGGTGGTGATGTTACCACCCACCTTTCCCTCAGTGGCATTCCATCGAGCACTCTATGGGCGCTGTGGAGTCCGACCCCTTCTCTGATGCCGACGCGCAGCTCTGTCGCCATGGCCACATCCTACGGCCTGCGCGACGCCCGCGTCCGTGGCCTGTCGCAGCGCTGAGGAGGGCGGCGCACTGGCACTGCACCACTGCATTCTGGAGAGAGACGTGAAGAGTGAAGGCAGCAGCAGCCGCCCGACGCCACGACAATGTGGAGCTCCGACTCCGGCCGCAATGAGCATGTCGACACGGCGACCACCACCTCGTCACCCGCGCAGCAGCCTCCGTGCCAAGAACAGCAGCGTAGGAAAGGAGGAGGAGGAGGAGGAGTCCGTGGAGGAGGAGGCCGAGGCGGAGGACGTCCGGCGCGGGCTGCAGCAGCAGCGGGAACGGGAGGCATGGCGGCAGCGGGCGTCGAGGCCCGTGGTGGTTGCCGGCAAGGAGGAGTCCCCGAACGCCGCTTCCGCCGCGCCAGGGGAGAGCGGTGGCGGGATGGGAAGGGTGCGGAGCCTGACCGACGACGACCTGGAGGAGCTCCACCAGGAGACGCTGGCTCTGGCGAGGCCCAGCGGGGGCGACGACAGCAGCCGCCTGGGTGTCACCGCGGGGACAGCTCGTTCCTTCTTTGCGATTTGAAGATCTGTACGTACGTCTCGTGAGTATTTGGAGCGAGCTGGGCCTAGGTCCCACGATGGGAGAGTTCAGCGTGCGCGGGAAGGATCGCGTGCGGGGGGGGGGGGGGGGGGGGGGGCACCGTGACGAGCGATTCGGAAGATGGCGAGCGGGGTTCGCTTGCTTTCTTTGGCTAGTGAGATTTCAACGATAGCCCACTTGCTATTATAGAAAATCAAATAGCACATTTGTTGGAGTTCAATTTTTGCTCTAAAAAACTAAATATAGTCTACACAACATAGATACCACATCTGTTGGAGTTGCTCTAATTTTTTTGACTTGTTCCTTAGTATCGGTAAAACTACCTCATGAGAAAAAAAAAAGAGAGAAAATGGAGGGTGTAATATATATAATATTAAAATATTTTTCGTGACCAGTCAATGACACTTACTACGTAAGTAGTATAATTTTTTATATTTCAGCTAAAAAATAAATAGTGATTTGGGATAATATTAGGATTTTTATGATAGTGTGAGTATATACCAAATGATGCGGACCCACCACGCCAGCCGCGTGGTCGAATCGCTGATGGTAACACCCCGCCAGACCATGGAGAATTTGTTTTTTTTCTTTCGCTATAGATATCCCGAGATGCATCCGCGGTCCGCCGACGCGAAGCAGTCACGCGAGGGTCGCGTGTTTGCTTACATCCTGCTGACATCAGTGCAAACGGGTTCCTAAATCCTAACGGCCCTGCACTGGTTCCATAGGGTTCCACGAAATATGCGTCACACCCTCAGAATTCAGAAATCAGCTTAGACCAAACGTTCAACCTTCATCACGGCCTGCTGGGCTTGTAGGTCGAAACAAATAGCAATTGTGGACCGAAGACGAAGCCTCACCACCGGGCCCTAAGCCAAGGCAGCTTTTCCATAAATAAAGAAGTAAAATCCGAGCCACCGCCTTGCTGCCTTTCTTCTACAAACAAAGCTGCAAAAGTGCTGGCGCGTGGTAGTGCAGTCACTTTTACACTATTTTTTTTCTTTGTTCTATTGCAACTGTATGAACGCTGAAAGGATGACGGATGTACGTGCGCACAAAATCCTCGGTGTGGCGATAGAAACCCAATTCTGGGTGGTGATGTTAATGTTCTACAGCAAAACAAAGACATTTTGTTAGAAAGATTGAAATGTCGCAAGAATTTCAATATTTTTCAACAAATTTTGGTTTGCCTACCTTCCCCAACCGCACTAGGCCGCTAACCCACTACTACCACCAATATACCACCTAAAAAAATCGCAATTCGCACCGCCGACGATGTCGGTGCGGGCCTGCGCTTCGGTTCACTGTGGCGCCACCGACACGGAGAATTCGGTGGGCACTTGAAGCTTCTGCTGCCACACCGGGACTCCAGATACACCTTGGACACCTTCCCCGTGACCCACATCATGTCCGACCGATCCTCCCCCGCTGCGCACCGGAGCGCCACCTCCACCAGCCTCTCCGCTGCCGACACTGGGAACGAGTCCCCAAGCCTCCTGTCCACCTAATTCCTCACACCGCCTTCCGCCGCCGCCACAGCGGCCGTCTCGAGGACTGACACCCGCTGGAACTCCTTGGTGCCCCTGTCGAAGCGGAGAAAATGGGAATTTTGCCCTCATGGGACGTCGGCTTCGCCGGAATGCCCTTAAGTTTGTGGGCTTCGCTAGAATGCCCTTACGAAAGATGTCATTCACGCTATTTTGCCATTTTATGTTTTTTCAACTTTATAAATTTCTGACACCATCTTTTTTACTGGACATGGCCGTTTTACCCCTTCCTCTTCTACTTATCCTCTTGCTCCGTTACAGAGTCTTCCCGTCTTCTCTCGAACCCAAATCAGCAAAGGAAAAAAAACAATCCGCCGCTCCCTCAACGCCCGCTGGCCCTCCCCGTGCCGCCGTCTCCCTCTCTCCCCATGCGGCGGTGCACCGGGTGGGCCCCTACGCTCGCTGCTCTCCGACGCGGTGGCGCACCGACGTGTCCGAATCCCGGCCATGGCTAGAGCTAGGGCGGCGGCGGCTATCCCCTCCGGCGAGCCACGCGCGCCTCCCTCCCTCCCTCTCCCTCTCTCTCTCTCCTCTACCGATGTGGCAGCGCAACAGCCGGCGATGGCCGAGGCCGCGAGCAGAGGGCCGCTATCCCCTCCGCTCCCCCGCGCGCCGCTCACAGCGTCCAATCTCCCTCTCCCAATGTGGCTCAGTGCGGATGGGTCCCGACCATGGCGTTGCCGACGTAGGGCAGAAGCATGGCCTGGAAGCCGCTCGTCCTCATCTCCGCCCCCCTCCCCCCTCTCCCTTTCTCCCATTGTGGCTGCACATGGTGGCCGCACCCGGTGCGGGTGGGCTGTCGCGCGTTTGGTACAGACCAGTCTCAGGTGCTCCCTTTCTCCCATTGTGGCTGCGCATGGTGGCCGCACCAGGCCGGTGACCACGCGTCCTATTTTTCCCCATTTTCGTTCTTGGTTTCAATCCTGATTTTCAGAGTTTGGGTCAATCTCAGACAATGATTTTTGGGGAATAGGTTCGTGCTAGGTTGAATTGCATTTGTGCAAAGTTTGGGAGCGGTTCATGGAGGTTTGGGTAGGATTTGGTTGAATTTCTTGGAGCCGCCCTTTTTCTGTTCGTTTTGCTCAGCTTCCTGTTCGTGCGTTTCTGGTTGGGGACAGTAGCCACCGGTGTGAAGTGGAACGGCGCAGTGCAGTCCCTGCCCTTCCCTTGCTGCAGCGTTTCTGATTTGCTCGGTCTTGCAGAAATCGGCTCATGCCTTGCAGCGCTCGCTCCTTCTGTTCTTCATTCTCAGTTCCAAGTTCGAGCGCTCGTGTGGAGCAGGGTGGGGCCTAGCCGTGCTGGTGCGTTTGCAGCACCGTCCGCCCGCCCAGGTCCGCTGCGGCACGACATGGGGCAGAAGGCGGCCGTGGGAGCTGCGGAAGGTGATGGCAAGCAGTGCCGAGGAGGGGCCAGCAGTCATGGCGGTCGCGGAGGAGGATGGCCATGCCTAAGTTGCTGGAGCAGTCGGTGCGGGGGACGATGTGGTTCAGTCACGACTCACGATGGGGCAGCGCGCCTGGGGCGAAGCGGCCGTCGGCGTCCTGCTCTCGCCCGAGAGATATCCCCGCCGGGAGAGAGAGAGAGACGGCTTACCGTCCGTGAGGAGAAGAGAGAACGAGGAGTAACGGAGGCAGGGGTAAAATGGTCAGAGCAAGTAAAAATTGGGGCTGAAATTTTTTTATGTTGGTCTAAAATCAGGAAATGGCAAAATAGCGTGAAGCACCTATTTCATAAGGGCATTTCAGCGAAGCCCATAAATTTAATGGCATTTGGGCGAAGCCCACCTGCCATGAGGGCAAAATTCCAATTTTCTCGTCGAAGCGGTACCTCGTCGGCTCCTCCCCGGAGAGCAACTCCAGTAGCAGCACCCCGAAGGTGTATACGTCCGCCTCACGTGAGGGCTCGCTCGTGCCCGGGGCCGCGTAGGGGGAGTCGCCGACCTCACGGGCGTCGGCGGGGGCCCCGAATTCGGCCGCGCCGAAGTGGGTGAGGCGCGCGCGGAGGCCCGGGTCGGACACAATCACGACGGAGGCGTTGACGCGGCCGTGCACGGCGCCTGCGTGGTGGTGAACGTACTCGAGCCCCTGCGAGACGTCGGCGGCGACCTGGACGCGGGAGACCCAGGTGCGGCGGGCCGTGAAGCTCGGGTTGCGCGAGCTGTGGAGGCACACCGCCAGCGTGGCGGCGCCAGGGGGGAGCTCGTAGGCAAGGTAGAGGTGGACGCCCACGGGACACACGCCCAGCAACCGTGCGAGGCTGGTGTGGTGGTACCTGCCGATCCTGGCTAGCGTGGCGGCGTCCACGGCCGCCGCGCCGGGGCGGCGCTAGAGCTGGTAAAGGGCCGCGTCACGGCCGCGGAGGGAGCAGCGCCAGTAGGCGGTGCAATGTCAGGGACTGGGCCACCAGGTGGGCTTCCAAGCTGGGCTGCGAGATGGGCTTCCAAGTAACAGTCGCTGGGATAGGAGATCAGAATAAAGACCAGAGCGGTCGGTCATCGAGAGGCATCGAATAGAACCTGAACCCCGTCGTCTTCTTCCTCTGTCCGAGAACCCTCCCCTTGCTGTTCTTGCTCTCTACCTACGATTCCTTGCTATTCCCTGTCTCAACTCCCTCTGATTCTCCAGATATTATATCAGTTACTCTTGTAACAGTGATTGGTAGTCAAGGTTCGTGACAGGTGGCCCCGCCTACGCGCTTGGCGAGGAAGCTGTTGGTAGCGGCGGCGAGCTCCTGGAACGGGTAGAGGACAGGCGGGTCTGGGAGCGAGGCGCGCGCCGCGGCGAGGGAGGCGCGGCCGGAGGACGTGGAGGAGGTGGAGGACGACGAGGTGGCGCCGCGCCGCTGCGCGCTGGCCGTCGCCGAGCCCGTGCCCGTGCCCGTGATGGCGCCGGACGGCCCTGCCCCCGAGTACGGCCAGCTATTCGCTATCTCAACTCCCTCTGATTCTCCAGATATTATATCAATTACTCTTATAACAGTGATCGGTAGTCGTAACAATTGGTATCGGAGCCGTGGATTGGGGAACCCTAAAGTTTTCCCCAAATCGATTGAGCCTCATGGCTTCATCAGCGTCCACACCACCTTCCGCCGCCGTCGATTCGCTTGCTGCCAGCATCGCCTCTCTTTCTCAAAGGATGGCGGAGCTGAGGCAGTACGCGGAGGAGAAGCTGGCCGCGATGGGTCGCGCCCCTGCATCAGCCCGCGTCCCTGCGGTCGCTACGACTCCGACCCCTTTGTCACCGTCGACTACTTCGCCGATATGCTCTGCCCTGACGACGGCCACGACACCAGTTGCGCCGCCCACGCCTGCAGTACCCTCGGCCGCGTCCACCGCTTCCACTACATTTCCTGCCCCGACACCAGCCGGACCGCCCACCACGGCCGCGTCAACGGTTGCGTCCACGCCGGCCCTCTTCAGCACAACGGCCGCCGCCTCGGCCGCGAGCAACCCCGACTGCTTCGGTGCGTCGTCGCCTCCACGCGCCGCCGCAGCCATCTTCTTCCGGCTTCCAACACCGGATTCCCTCACCGCGAAGAAGAAAATCGCCAAGAAGTCGGTTCGGGCGCGCATCTCCCTCGGCGTCGGCCAAGAGGCCTCGCTTTCCACCTGGCTGCGCTGCACCAGCGTGTTCCCAATCCGTATCAAGGCTGCGAAGGTCGAATGTCCGAGCGAGAGGAAGAAGGCACTGACGACGCCGCGGAGCAAGGTCGTTCGGCCACACCGACGACCTCCACGTCGGGGACGGCCTCCACGCCTTCGGGTCCAGGGACTGGGCATGCGGCCTCGGCCACGAGGGCGCGTTCTGCGTCACGGGAGTCGGCGCCGTCGTAATCTCCGGAGGAGCGGGCGTGCCTCAATGCCGTCGCGCACCTGCGCAGGCCGCCCGCCG
Source organism: Miscanthus floridulus (assembly GCF_019320115.1). Classification (NCBI taxonomy): domain Eukaryota; kingdom Viridiplantae; phylum Streptophyta; class Magnoliopsida; order Poales; family Poaceae; genus Miscanthus; species Miscanthus floridulus. The sequence goes on from NC_089597.1 coordinate 40,461,524, forward strand.
CGCGTGCGAGCACAACGCTCGACGATGGAGAAGAGGGGCCTCAGCACCACGGCCTCAACTGCGAGGCACGCGTCCTGGCGCGTCATGGATGGCAGCGGCGACGTGAACGAGCGGGGCGGGCGCAGCTGCGGGCACACGCACCGGCGCCCGTGTCGCCCTCGTCCTCATCGTCTGCCTTGGCTTCGCGCGCACCACCACCACCATACATTTCGAGGGGGGCTGCCACAGGGGACCCCGGGGCGTCATCATCATCGTCGCCGCTGGGAGCTCCTTGTCCGCGCAGCCTGCGTGCAGACCCGTGTTGGCGTCACTAGAGAGCGGCGGGGTGCACGGCGCTGCAGTTCGCCAACAACAGCTTCTTCTGCTACTTCAATTTCGTCATCCATTGCAACCTCTACTGCAGCACCGGCTTCACCAACCCCTCCTCCACCACTGGATGTGCCCTCGATGCTCATGGTTGCTGCCTCGAGCAGGCCAGGCGCTCTCTCCATTCGTGCAGCAAAGGTGTTCGTTGGAATGTCGAGTCTGCAAGAGGAGCAGTCTGCTCTGTCAAACAATGTGAGTTTACCAGCTATGTCAGTACATGATGCAGTCTGCTGCTTCCTGGTAACTGCATCAAGGCAATGTGAAATTCCCTCACCACCAAGGACAAGCATTTTCAGCTCTGCAGTATACCCATCAGTCCAGTTCTGGGGTGTCAAAATGCTCACCAAACAATTACAGAGGAGCATTCCCTTTCCTTCACTTTCAGAATGTGATCAGACAGAGTGGTCTATTGGGCTATTTGTCTACAAGGATGCTCTATTTCTATGGGTTAGTGGTAAGTGCTCCAGTGGCGGTTAGAGGGCATGATCTTTTACCACAGCCAAAACCACCTGATCAAAGTGGTTGGAACTTTCCCAATTTTGAGCTGTTACTTGCACTGCCCTTCTTTGTGTTGCAACCGGTGCCACAGTCCACCTCTCTGTTAAACGCTGTGGAGTTTGCCATGGCATTCTGCACTGGAGTGCTCTCAGGGACTTTTGGGATGCAAATGCTGGTGTCTTATGGAGATCACGTGGTGTTTGATAGAGGAAAATCCATAGAGTCATTGTGTAGGCCATTCCATCAAACAGATTTTATCTTGAGTGCTGCAGTACCAGTCAAGCTTTTATGGTCATCACCACAAATCAGAATGGTGTTTCTACAGGATGTCAATGTCGCAGTGCAGCAGCTAACTGACATGCAATTATTGCAAAATTCATTGGTTTTCTCTGAAGTTATCTGGATACAATTTCGAAGGCCTGTAGCAGTGGACACCTTGAGAAGTCACTCTGTGCCTGCTGGGAAGTTGTTCGCTTACGATCAGTCTACTGTGCAGATGCACTTTGTACTAAGCTGGTGTGGATGGTTACCTCGCACAATGATGCGTTGGGCTGAGCATGGCACAGTGACCCGAGCAAGTGTGCAGTTGTCCATTCAGTACAAGAAAAATTCAAGAGAGAAGGAGGATGCGTGCCTGCAACTTCATGTGGTATTTGATGTTCAGTTCAGTGAAGTTGATTGCCAGAACAGCTTGGTCAGCCCTGAGCGCAGGATTTCTTTACAGAGCAAGGGTGGTTTCAGAGTTGACAAGCCCAGTAATTTCACATTAGTACAAGGTCCTCAGTGTATTGATGACAATGGATGGGCAGCTATGCATTGGAAATTTTTCAGTAATGGACAGCAACATTTTGAGAAATTATCACCAGGGAACAAATTTGATTTCATTCCTGATATGTTGGTGATGGAAACCTCACTTGTGCAAATGCTTGATTGGTCAGATAGCTACTTGTGGGGAGACAATGTGAGTGCAGTTCAAGGGAAGCATTTCTCGGTTCTTTCTGATGCAATACTACTCAATACGTTGATTGGTCTGACAATGGTCCATAGAATGGCTGACTGCAGCAAGAAGCAGTACAATTTGGGTATGGACATTGAACCAGAGGTAACACTGTATTCCAACAGAAGCCTTGGTAAGCTGAGAATGGATGAGGATGAAGGCGCTCTATCAGACGCTTACCGGCACAGTCAATCTGATATGTATGTACAGTTGATCCAACTCAGTTGGGATCCCGGTGGCGTCAACAACAGCGGCTTGGGGCAAGCCGCATTTTAAGCGGAGGGGAATGTCAGGGACTGGGCCACCAGGTGGGCTTCCAAGCTGGGCTGCGAGATGGGCTTCCAAGTAACAGTCGCTGGGACGGGAGATCAGAATAAAGACCAGAGCGGTCGGTCATCGAGAGGCATCGAATAGAACCTGAACCCCCGTCGTCTTCTTCCTCTGTCCGAGAACCCTCCCCTTGCTGTTCTTGCTCTCTACCTACGATTCCTTGCTATTCCCTGTCTCAACTCCCTCTGATTCTCCAGATATTATATCAGTTACTCTTGTAACAGTGATTGGTAGTCAAGGTTCGTGACAGGCGGCCCCGCCTGCGCGCTTGGCGAGGAAGCTGTTGGTAGCGGCGGCGAGCTCCTGGAACGGGTAGAGGACAGGCGGGTCTGGGAGGGAGGCGCGCGCCGCGGCGAGGGAGGCGCGGCCGGAGGACGTGGAGGACGACGAGGTGGCGCCGCGCCGCTGCGCGCTGGCCGTCGCCGAGCCCGTGCCCGTGCCCGTGGCGGCGCGGGGCGGCCCTGCCCCCGAGTACGACGTGGAGGGGGAGGAAGAGAGAGGAGACCCCAGTCGCGACGGGGCGGCGCTTGGCGGAGGCGGACGAGGAGGAGCTGCGGGAAGAAGGGGTGACCGCGGGCCGCGACGCCAACGCGTCGGAGCCGGCCCTGGGCTTGCACATCGCCGCCCGTGGCGATGGTGCCCAGCTGCGGCTGCGAGTTGTCACCGCGCCGGGGCAGAGCATACACGTGGAGTCTCAATCTCAATCCTAAAACGTGTGCGCAGCTGGCAGGCTGCTAAGGATGTGGGTTAGCAACAAAACGCGACCCCGTCTACCTGCCTGGATTTACAGGGGAAGCACGCGTGCTTCGCAGTTCGCACTTGTTGTGTACTAGCGTCATGTGCTTTGGTCTGATGCCGTGGTACTGCTGCTACGGGTTGCTTCCTGCTCTCTACGGCCATCATCCAGTGACCCATCACAGATCACAGTTCACAGCCAGCCAAACAGATCGTGTAAAACTAATAGCCAAAGTGAGGACAGATACCCTACATCAGTACATCACCTGCCAATGCCTTATCTACGACAACAGATGTGCGCTAGTCAACTGAGTCAAGATAAGATGGCTTTTCTGGCCGGCTGAGTTTATTTCCCACTCCTAAACTTTTTCTCCTGTGACATTGATATTTAGATACATATATGGAGTATTAAATATAGACTAATTATAAAACTAAATACACAGATTAAGACTAATTTGTGAGATGAATTTTTTAATACTAATTAGTCCATGATTTGATAATGTGACGCTACAGTAAACATATGTTAATGATGGATTAATTAGGCTTAATAAATTTTTCTCGCGGATTACTAAAGACTTGTGTAATTTGTTTTATTATTACTATCCGAACACTCTATTGACACCTCTATGTAACACCCGATTTGAGAGGGGGGCTACAAGCCCCTAGTGAGGGGGGTTGCCAGGGCTACAACCCTCTAGTGAGCCTATTTTTTTCATTAGACCACAGTTACTTAATTTAAAATCATCGTTAATCTCTAATTCTAGCCCTAAATCTTCATTATTTAACTTCCTTTGTTCCCGGCCTTCATCCGCCACTAGAGCCACGTCATAGCAAAGCCCGGCCAGGCCGCTTGCGGCGGGGCGCCCTTGCGTGTCTCACGGCCGCCCTCACTTGCCTCCTGTGCTCCTCGACGCGATCCCATCTCTGCAGTGACGCGTACACGTTGGACAGACCGTACACCGCACCGTCGTGGAGGTCCAGCTTCGATATCCGTCGCGCCACCCACTCGCTCAGCCTCACAACGTCCTCCTGCCACCGTTGCGGGACACGGGCATCGAGCAGGAGGTGTTAGAATTGATCTCATCCGTCTTGACCCAATGGTCGAGACGGACCCCTTGACCGCGTCCTGATCGGGGACGTCCAGCCATCTAGTGGCTGGTGGGCCCCCATCGTACAGTGCCTATAAAGAGGAGGTGGGGTAAACGGCTCGGGATATAAGGTTCGACGCCACCAGTCACCCCACCGTCCTAACCCTAATCCGATCTAGAGAAGGGGGCGCTGCCAGCGGCGGGAAGCACCACCGGACCGCCGTAGCTCCATCCCGCCGGGACTCCGCCACCTTTACACCATCACTGCCACACCGCCATTGACACCGACGCCATGGACTCCTCGAGCTTGTCTACCAAGCCCGACGGTCTGTACCTCTCCCTTTCTCCTTTCTCACTCTCTGGATCCATGTGTTCTAGTTCTTTCATACCGAATGGAAGTCAAAATACTCACTGATCTACTCCTAGTCGATCTAAAAGTACTAACAATGGTACCAGAGCCGGTTTGCAAGGTGTAGATCACGACACTAGGCAAAGAAAAGAAAAGAACGGAGCTAGATCCGATTCGGATCGAAAGAAAAGAAATACAAAGGGTTCATCGAACCCTAAACCCTAATCGGGTGAAGAAACTGGGAAAGAAGGGATCTCAATTTCGAAAAGTACTCAAACCCTAACCCTAACCTGCGCGGGGAAGTGGAACACCGCCGACCGTCGTGGTCACGCTGCCGCGCGGCCACGCCTCGGGCTCGGCGGTAAAGGGCACCACCACCAGACCGCTCGACGACGACGCGTCCACCTCGCGGTGGGCGCGCGCACTGGCGAGGGGACTGGCAGCGGCGCCGCCACCGACTCCTCCGATCGGCCATTGGGCCACTGCTGCTCCTCTGAGTGTGACACGAGAGAGAAAGGAGGAGGGGAAGAAAATAGAGGGGGGGAACCGCCGCTAGGACCACTCCAGGCGGCGTCTTCCTCACCGGTTAGGACGGCCACCCCGACCGGCGCCGATGACAACCACGGCTGCCGTGGCTGTCGCGTGAGGCATGCGAGAGAGAAGGGGAATGGAGGAAATGAAGCTAGGGTTTTCCGCCCGTGGCCGACCTGGCATTTTGTTCACCCTAGACGTGCGCTCGGCCGTCGGATGCGCGCGGACGATCGAGATTGAGCGGGCTGCATCGCGGCCGTGGCACTTTGCCGGCCCAGGCCCACGTTGCGGCCTGGGCAGGCAGTGCGCGCGCGTGAGGGAGAGGGGCCGGGCTGAATGTTGAGTTGGGCCGAGCTAGCTTCTGCTGTCTTGGGCCGAGAAAAGAAAAGAATGAGCCTGGTTTTTTGTTTTTTTTTTGTTTTTTCTTTTTTCCAGAAAATAAAAAAAAATATGTGTTGACTCAAAAGAAAATAGAAAAGAGAATTTTTCCTGTGGGTAAAATTCAAGAAAAGTAAGTCAGGCCGTATCTCCGGTTGGGCCGAATACACAGTGGTGATTGAGAATTATTTTATTATTTTCATAAGCAAATTTTGATGATTTCATTCAAATAGTGATTTAAAATCTCTGATAATTATTGCACCAACGTATTAGAATTTTCAGAGAGTAGAAAAGTACAGTAAAATGCTTCTGAAAAGTAAAAAAGAAATTTTGTCAATTTTTCGCTGCGAAGTTAAAGTTTGTTGTCTTCAGAAAATGATGAAAAGTTGATTCTCCAGTTAAAATTGGAACCAACAAAAAATTTTACTTAGAGGAATAGTAAGTTAATAGTTAAAGTTAAATTATGATATTGTTATTTTCTGACCATCGTTGATGATAACAATATTATAATTCTATGAGTTTTATGATTAAAGTTTAAATCTCTGATGAATTTTGCATCAAAGTGACCAATTTTCAGAGAATAGATAAAGATCAAGGAATGCTCTTAAACTAGAGAAATGTATTTTCATGTTTCCGCTGCAATGAAGTTGATTGTCTTCTAATTAAATTCGAATCAACGGGAGAATTTAATTTTGAGGAACACTTCTATGTTTTTAAGATTATTGAGTTTCTATACGTTAATTACATTTCTGTCCAACGGTGATGTGGAATTAGTGTAAAAGAATGATGTTTTATTCTATTTCCGCCCAACGGTGATATAGAATAGAACATAAAGATTTCAAAGTTTAATGAGCATTATTGTTGAATATTTTTTCAGACAAAAGATCTCTACGCTTTCATTCATGAAAGCAGTAAAAGAAATGAGCTGGGTACTTGTGACTCAGATGATGAAATGCCTAAGGACAAGTTATGTATAAAAGAATGCCATTGCTTAAGGGACTGTGTTCTCTTTAAAGAATGGCTTCAAAAGAAAAGAATTCTAGGATATTGATCCAAGAAAAGAGATAGATCAATGAGTCTTCATTGAGAAATGTCTTTTATGTACTCTTTGTGAAGAAGAATTTATTTTCAGTTTCACTTATGAGAGTTGTAAAAGTCATATACATGTTTAATTTGACCAACATTGGATTAAACATGTGTGTTAAAAGAATATTCGAATTTATTTCTGAATTTGATGATTGAACACGAGCCAATCCTGGCATTTATGCCGGTTAAAGGAAATTATCTCGCATGGCGAGAAAAGTTTGTGATAGTACCCACATGGCGGGAAAAGATTGAGAAAATACCCGCATGGCGGGGTAAAGTTGGCATAGTACATATGTTAACCAATCCTGCATGGCAGGAGAGTTTTGGCGTAGTACTTATCCCGCATGGCGGGAGAAGGATGTGATGACTCATGTGCTCTAAGTATATCCCGCACATGGAGAGAAGTTTGAGGTAGCTTTTATGCTATCCTAGTATTGACCGTACACTCTGATTGTGTCATGGTCATTAAGTACTCAATGAGTTTAAGAACAAAAGAAAGTTGCATGTGAACCAAAAGATAAGAATGATATGCAAGCGTGACTTGCAGAAGTATTGATAATAATAGACTATGTTGAGTTTTGAAGTGAAATGAGAAAATTGTACTCTCATACGAATTTTATTTGCATGATGTAATCATGTGGATGAAGTAAGTAATCAAAGTTTTCTCATTCACAAGAGTTCTGAATGTTTTTCGAAATTGTGGTAGAAAAGTTCATACCACATTTCGAGGGGGAGAAATGTGAGATTAATTAAGAAAGACAATTAAGAAAGATACTTCCCCATACTTCAGATAATGCAATGCATACTATGCATTGAAGGTAAAAGTGATTTATAAAAGATGAGTGTGATCGTTGAGAGAGTAAGATGGTCATAATAACGATACCCCTAAAGTAAAGAAATAGCTAAATTTCTAGACCTTTTACAGTTCCGATAAGAAGATAGCATAGTCGGCTAGTATTCATACTGGACGAGTCTCAAAGTTATTAAGGCGGTGCTTAAAGCACCATTCGAGTTTTGAAAGATTAAACCCAAAATAAGAAATTTGAAGATACACCATCTTTAAAGAAGATGGAGTAATCTGGGGGAGCATGGTATGTAGATACCTAAAGCTTGAATAGAAGTGGGATTACATATCCACTACAGTGTTTTAGAGCAACAAATTGCTTAATACATGTTGATGTTGTATGACATATTTAAAGAAGATGAATAAGTAAACAAGGATCTTGTGATATAGGAGGCTATAGAACAATTGCCTTTTTGGCAATGAAGAGTAATAATAGCCCCATATGAAAGAAGTGCCATGAGGCCCCAGAAAGTCTCAAAGAATAAGAAAATCAGATATTTCTAGTGACTAAGAAGTAAAAGTTAAGAAAGAAATTCAAATAGAGAGTGATTCCATCTCATTTGAAGAAGCCATGAGAGGCATTCACTCATCTAAATGGCAAGAAGCAAAGGAACATGAAATGAAATCGATAAATACCAACGATGTTTGGAACTTAGAAGAAATTCCTAATGAAACCAAAACAGTAGGCTATAATGGGTCTACAAGACAAAGGTGACTCCAAAGGGAATATAGAAAGATATCCAAAGGGAATATGGAAAGCTATAAAGCGCCACTTGTGGTGAAATGATTTACATAAAGAGAAGGAATAGATTATAATGAGCATGCAAGGATTCTTTTAGAATCATAATAGTATTAGTGGCACATTACGATTTACAGTTACATCAGAAGGATGTAACGACACATTCCTCAACGGGGATTTGTATGGAAAAGTTTACATGGCATAACTCAAAAGGTTTTGTCGTGGAAGGAAAAGAACGTAAAGGGATGTTGCCTAAAGAAATCCATTTATGGATTAAAGTAAGCTTCAAGACAGTGGTTCTTGAAGTTTGACAGTACACTAAGAAAGTTTGGGTTTTAAAGAGAATGTAGAGGACAATTGTATTTATGCAAAGTTTAAACATGGAAAATTTATTTTCCTAATCCTGCATGTGGGTAGCACCTTACTCGCTAGTAGTGGTGTTAATCTACTGTTGGAGAAGTAGTTCTTGTCCTCAAGTTTCAATGAGAATGGTCTTGGTAAAGCATCATTCGTTTCAGGAATTGGAACTTACCGAGATAAAAGGAAAAGGGGTATTAGAACTATCTCAAGTGTATACTTAGAGAAGATTCTAAAGAAATAAAGTATATATGTAAATAAACCTACGCATGTTCCTATAGTCAAGGGTAATAGTTTTTGGAACTTTTAGTGTTCCGAGAATAAATGTGAGATCGATCAAATGGACGTCCTATATGCTTCAGCTGTTGGAAGCTTACTGAATGCTTATAAGCAAGAACTTACCCTGACACAGTTTATGTATCCGGGATATTTTTGGCAGAAGTCCAGTCTAGATATAGATCACTAGAATGGAGTTGAGAATATTTTGCAATTGTGCAAAGATTTATAGGCCTCATGGTGAGTAAGAAAGAATAAGTACTCTCAAATAGTTGTGGGTACAAAAGTTAAATTTTGGCGAGATATTTAGTGAAACCCACATAGTAGCTAACACTCGCAGTTAGAGTTTTATTGTGGAAAAGCTTCAAAGAAACAGTTGTGGTGTCATCAAAGATGCATGCCCATGGTATAGCTTGTTATGAGGCTTAAGGACAGGCGAAATGATTAAAAGAACTTACACCCGGAATTGATAATGGTATACAACAGCAATAACCATTTAAGAAGTTCGCTCCTATAACAACGGGTCAAGTGTGCTGCCAAACACATTGACGTTAAAGTTATACGTTGTGAAGGAGAAAGTCTGGAATGATACTGAAAGTATTGAACATAAAAGTAACAAGCAAGTGCTTGCGGATCCACGTACAAAAGGCTTACCACCCAGTGTGTTTGGAAAACACACAGTCGACATGGGTTTATGGTATAACCTATGATTTTCGGACAATAAAAGGTTCAAAAGTTAAAGAATCTATTTCAGAACAGAGACGTGTATTGTAGCTGTTAAGTCTATCGGCGATTGACCGTGACGATAAAGCATGCTCTATGCACTAATCCGTGATGGATCAAATAAAAGTGAAAGGGATTAAAGTCAAAGTTTAAAGTTAAAGTATGAGTTGAGATCAAGGGAGAGAATGTTAGAATTGATCTCATCCGTCTTGACCCAACGGTCGAGACTGACCCCTTGACCGCGTTCTGATCGGGGACGTCCAGCCATCTAGTGGCTGGTGGGGCCCCCGTCGCACAGTGCCTATAAAGAGGAGGTGGGGTAAACGGCTCGAGATACGAGGTTCGCCGCCACCAGTCACCCCACCGTCCTAACCCTAATCCGATCTAGAGAAGGGGGCGCTGCCAGCGGCGGGAAGCACCACCGGACCACCGTAGCTCCACCCCGCCGGGACTCCGCCACCTCTACACCGTCACCGCCACACCGCCACTGACACCGACGCCATGGACTCCTCGAGCTCGTCCACCAAGCCCGACGGTCTGTACCTCTCCCTTTCTCCTCTCTCACTCTCTCTGGATCCATGTGTTCTAGTTCTTTCATACCGAATGGAAGTCAAAATACCCACTGATCTACTCCTAGTCGATCCAAAAGTACTAACAGGAGGCTCCCGAGCACCTTGGCGTTGGGGCGGCCAGGGATCGTCTACACGAGCCCTGCGGCCTCATCGACGTGACCCGCGCTGCATAGGAGGTCCACCATGCAGCCGTAGTGCTCGGGCTGGGGCAGTAGGCCGTACACCGGTAGCATCTGGGAGAAGAACTTTATGGCCTGGTGCGCCGGTAGCATCTGGGAGAAGAACTTTCTGGCCTGGAGCACCAGGCCAGAGTGGCTGCACGCCGATAGGAGCGCCACGAACGTCACCTCGTCTGGCTTGACGCTGTTCCCGTTCAGCCTTCCCCTTCCCTCGACCATGTCGTGAAACGCAGCTACGGCGTCCTCGCCGTGGCCGTTCATTCCGAGCCCTGAGATCACTGTGTTCCAACAAAAGAGGTTGGGGCTGCGGGGCATGGCGCGGAAGACGTCGAGAGCGCAGTCCACGCTCCCGCTCTTGAAGTACATGTCCATGAGGGCGTTGCTCAGCACGGTGTCGATCCATATCCCCTTCTGCTGGATGAGGTGATGGATCTGTCGGCCCAGTGCCAAGTCCCCCACCTGCGCACACGCGGTCACCACGGTAGCCATGGTGCCATTGGTGGGTCTCAACCTCTGCTCTCCCTCCCGCTGCGTGCGCATCAGAAGGTGGAACATCGCGATGGCAGAGACTGGATCCCCTCCGCGCAAGTACCCCGCCATCATCGTGTTCCAGGTGATGACGTCCGGCAGCGAGGAGCCCATACGGTCGAACAGCTCTCGCGCTGCGTCCATCCGCCCGGCCTTGCAGTACCCATCCATCATCGCGTTCCACGACACGACGCTGCTGCTCATGGCGCGGAGGCTGGCCTCGAACACGTCCCTAGCCGAGGTGAGATCGCTGGCCCTGCAGTAGCATGTGACCATGGTGTTCCACGAGGCCGGCGTCCTGTCTGACATTCTGCCGAACAGCGCCCGGGCGTCCATGACCCTCCCGGCGGCGGGGTGGCCAGCATGGCGTTGATGGCGACCACAACCCTCCGCGGCATTTCGTCGAACAGCCTCTGGGCGCGAGCCACAAGGCCCCGCTTCGCATAGCTGGTCAGCAAGGCGGTTGCTAATGACCATGTCGGAGGCGAGGCCCAGCTTGCAGGCGAGTGAGTGTAGGGCTTGCGCTTCCCGACAGCCGGTGCACGCAGTGATCGCTCGGAGCAGGGCGGCGGGGGCATGGGACTGAAAGAATCCGCATGACCGCATAGCCAGGGACCCAGGCCAAGGCTCCGTTCTGCTACTATATATGACACTTGTGCTGATTTATAATTTATATGACTAATTATACCATGGCTGATAAATGGCAGCCGAACAAAGCCCAAAGCCCAAGCACCTCAGCCTGTTCGGTTGGCTGATTCGTTTCGTTGCTGGTTCGTGAAAAAGTACTGCTGGCTGGTTTGTGTGAGAGAAAAATACTGTTCCGGCTAAAAATTTACGATCGTTTATGATAAGTCACGGCCAAACAAACAGACTGGAATAAAAAAATCGCCAAATGACGCCACTACGACGACATCAGCACCACGTGTGGGTACTGGCCGACTGGGAGGGAGTCCCGGCTGATTCGCACGCGGCACACCAAAAGTGGATATGCTGACTGCTGGATGTTTCCTTCGATCAACAACAAGCAAATAAGGAAGGGGTACTTGTATGTACGTGTACAAGCATGCAAATATCTGCATGTGTCTCCGCACGCAGTGGACTCCGTCAGGCTACGTGTCGATTACCAAAGCTAAGGCACTTGCATGTACGTGTACACGGACGCTTCTATCAAGCATGCAAATATCTGCACGTGTCTCCCCACGCAATGGACTCCGTCAGGCTACGTCCCAATTACGCACGTTCGTAGGGCTCCTGCCCTTGCACGGCGAAACACGGTCCGACTACCAGCGTGTTCGTTTCGTCGTAAACGATCAACTGGCTGGTTTGGTACAAGAGAAAAATACAGTTCTAGCTTATAATCTACGATCGTATACGAGCAGACGAACAGGTTGTACAACATATCCATCTACTCGTATATTATGGCACGCTGATTCTTCCATTGGGTCGTCAATCAAGCTAAATTAAGTTTTAATATTTTTAAATATTCTTTAATCTTCTTGTATCTCCGAATATTATAGATGTGCCTCCGCGGCCATATCAGGCGTTCCCGACTACTCATACAACTCCGCGCTTGTAGTTGGGACTACACCTAACGGGTGTATAACATGCGTTCCACGCGTATTATCAGCATGTTCGCTGGTTGGTTTCTGGGCTCATAAGTCCGGCTGGTGCTGGTTTGTTGTGAGAGGAAAACATTGTTGCCTGCCTGATAAGCCATGGCCGAAACCAACAAACAAACATGCTATATCATTTTTTGCACAGCACTGATCTTCTCTTAACGGTTGCAAAAATACTTGAGTAGTACGAATTCACATTTGTGACGCATTGTTTACTCGCACGATTCACATGGTCAAGGTCATGAACCTTACGACCATACGCCACTGATACAAGTGCTTACGCATAAGGGGTCAACTACTCGGGGAATTTACACAGCCTTATGGGATCCGCTCCGGACCTGTTATCTTACATCCATGCTGGGACCCGCTCCGGACTTGATATGAATATAAATAACTACAAAATTTTGTATATTTATCTTACAGGGGACTAGATCTGGACCATGCCGCTGGGTGAGGTACGCCCCCGAGGGTTGCCTTACTCGGTTACCATGTATGGGTGAGGTACGCCCCCCTAGCCACCTTACTCGGTTACCACATCGCTGGGTGAGATACGCACCTCCACGGGCTGCCTTGCTCGGCCACTACTTTGTTGGGTGAGGCACACCCTCTGCGCTGTCTTACTTGGCTACTGCTCCATAGGACGAGACACGTTCTAGTATGCTGGCCTTCCTCCGAACCTTGTTGCGGTGATTTAGGAGTTCTGAGGTGGGGGTGATACGGGATCTCCGGTGAGAAGATTGCCCACCCAAAGCCATGGGCTCACAAAGCACCCTACTTGTGTTCTACAAGAGCCAAGACACATGCAAGACGATTACAAGATGACTACAACACATCTATCTATATTGTGCCACGCCGACTCTTCCACTCGATTATTGCCACAGCTTAGTCAACACTAAGCTCGGGGGCTCGACCATTGCCTCGGGTTAGTCGGCGTCACTCCGACTACGCTCAGGGGCTTGGATTCAAGGATAGAAGACTAAAATTACAAGCATTCAACCACTCACAGACAAGTGGTCACTGATCATTGTCCAAGGAGGGTACTCGGGCGGCCGCACCCTTGAGGACATCTATAAGATCCTATAATCGACTACCGAGTAGTCGGTTTTAGGCTCGAGGGCTGCGGGATACATATCCTCATCGGATGCATTCAAATTTCTTCGACAAGGAATTGCACACAAGACCCTCTAACTCTTTATGCTAAACAGTAAGAGGCTCAGGGGTTACACTCAGTGGGTGCACTTTTTTGGAAAGTGCACACCACTAGAAGATTTCAAGAAGCACTACGTGGTTCCCCTCATGAAGGTACTCGGATGGCACTTGATTCTACTCGGCAAGCTCGATTTAAGACTACTTCCGAGATCAACCATACAGTGCTCGGGGGCTTGTGGGACATAGCCCCTGGGTACCCCTCAAGTAAGGAAAAAGATCTAGTCCAACTAGGATTCCCCATATGTAATCTTAGTAGGACTGCTACCTTGTAATCCTACTAGGACTCCTGTGGAGGTATGGCCCCCGATATTCACAAGACAAGATATGGGCCGCACCATCAGAGGTAGCCCAGCCCACAAGATCAAGGCGTGCATGGCGCTGCTCGGCGTGCACCACAAGACATTGTATAGTACCAAATATGATACTTTACTTATAACCATGTCCCTCCAGACTATATAAGGAGAGGCAGGAGTCCCCTAGCGGACATGATCCATCTAGATCCATGATCCATACATCATGTACTCAATATAATACACCAAAGACACAGGATGTAGGGTATTACGTTAATTAGACGGCCCAAACCTGTCTAAATCGCTGTCTCTGCGCCTTGTATCACCATCCGATTCCTGATTACGCGCACCCCCACCGACAAATCTACCATCGCGGGATACCCCTCGGTGGACTGCCGATGATATTCTATCGACAGTTGGCACACCAGGTAGGGGTATGCGCTTGATCCATGGTGAGCCAGATGGACCTCAAATCAACAGTGCGTTCTCGTCATCAATCTCGTGGAGATCCATGCCGATCGACGACGACGATTCATCGCTGGCTACATCAGCCCCCGTGACGTCAGATCCGATCTCGAAACCACCTCCGAGGTCGTCTTTACCAACAACTCACCGCCTGCCAGGTGCTTGTCGTCAACGCCGACTAGACAACACCATACGCCACCGACCAGACGCTCCGTCCAAAACTAAGTCACTCTTTAATATTCTTCTAAATATTCTCCGATCTTCGTATATCGTCATAATGTTTCTCCGAACTGTTTTCTCCATATTTGCTCTCCAAATGATTTTCTGAACCCCCAAACAGTCCTATTGATACTCGAACGCCTCTAGAGACGGCCCTGTCTTTGGCTCCTTCCTACACGTGCTACGGGCTCCGCGCTCTGCATTATGGGTGGTCGGCAGTGGCTCCTTAGTCACGCCTGTTCCTCCTACACGTGCATGAGCTCCGCGCTCCGCGTTATGGTTAATGGGCTAGCTAGGGCCGGAGACTCAGCTACACACTAACTGTTCGAGCGGTTTATATTAAACATAAATATATTTTCACGCCAATTGATCGCCGAACTGCATACGCCGTTTCATCACCATTGCTGATTTTTCTCTAGAGTTCATTTATTTTTACATCATATACTACCCGTTCTACATGTTTGTATTGCAAGATCATCGTCCAGGTGATCGGACTCGGACCACCTAGTGCTCGGACTTCTCCACCGATCAAATGGTCAGACCGCTTGGTTCATGGACTCCGTCGTGAACCAGTTGATCGGACTGTTTGCCAGTCGCTTCTACTCAATGCTCACTTCGCCGCTGACCAGTTGACCAGACTGTTTGTCGCTCGTGCTTCATCGTCAGCTACGCCGGGGACTCCTCAGCGCACGGTTTCTTTGTGCTCGAGGAGTAAGTGGGCACACTTCACCGCACGGACGTTGCTAGCTACGCTAGGGACTCCTCGGTGCTCGAACATCACCGCCTATGCCGAGGACTCCTCGGTACTCGATCATCACCAGCGACGCCAGGGACTCCTCGCTCCTTGGTGCTCGGACATCACCAGCGATGTCGGGGACTCCTCGCTCCTTGGTGCTTGGTCATCGCTAGCGACGCCGGGGACTCCTCGCTCCTCGGGGCTCGGACATCACCAGCGACGTCGGGGACTCCTCGCTCCTCGGTGCTCGGTCATCGCCAGCAACGTCTGGGACTCCTCGTTCCTCGGTGCTCGGACATCACCAGCGACGCCGGGGACTCCTCGCTCCTCGATGCTCGATCATCGCCAGCGACACCGGGGACTCCTCACTCCTCGGTGCTCGATCATCGCCAGCGACGTCGGGGACTCCTCGCTCCTCGGTGCTCGGACATTACTAGCGATGTCGGGGACTCCTCGGTGCTCCCTTGGTGGTCGGATCTTGCTGCGTCTCATCGTTGTGCTATCAAGCTGCTCCATACTGTTCGAATCAGGGTGCTGATCTTGGACAGCACGTCTGGGGTCTTGATACGTACATTCAGACGACATCGGCAAGCTTTCAGACTTCCTTTTCTTTGACCCTGCTACAAGATTCATTCTTCATCTTCCAGCAGGCTCGGGGACTAAGCGGGCACACTTTACCTTGCGGTGAATGTGCTTGTTCTCATCTCAAGGCTATGCCCGGGGACTGGCTGCCTGCTCGGCTGGTCTTCTACTTTCTGACCCTGGCACCACGTGACTACGTCACCTACTGTCAGGCTCGGGGACTAGCTGTGGGGGTATGGCCCTCGGTATCCACAAGACAAGACATGGGCCGCACCATCAGAGGTGGCACGGCCCACAAGATCAAGGCGTGCACGGCGCTGCTCGACGTGCACCGTAAGACATTGTATAGTACCAAATAGGATACTTTACTTGTAACCCTGTCCCTCCAGACTATATAAGGAGAGGCAGGGGTTCCCTAACGTACGATCCATCTAGATCCACGATCCATACATCATGTATTCAATACAATACACCAAAGACACAGGACATAGGGTATTACGTCGATCAGACGGCCCAAACCTGTCTAAATCGCTGTCTCTGCGCATTGTGTCACCATCAGGTTCCTGATTACTTGCATCCCCACCGATAAATCTACCATCGCGGGATATCCCTCGGTGGACTGCCAACGATATTCTGTCGACAACTCCTATATTGTAACAGACTAGGAGACTTGCCTCTTGGACTATATAAAGGAGGGGAGGGCTCCCTAGATCAGGGAGATAGCAGACGTGTAATAATCAATCATACACAACACCCCAACACAAAGGCACCACGCCTAACTGGACTAGGATATTACGCTATTCATCGACCTGAACCAGTATAAATCGCAGTCTCTCGCGTTTACCATCGAGTTCTACATACATCGAAGCCCACCAATCACTGTCCCAAGTAGCCTCGTGATGAGTTGTCGATCATCAAACACCTACACCGATCTGCATCAACCATTGCAGCCTGGTCTCTAGTGCCATCACTTCTGTTTGGTTGCAGACACGGACAACTTACAAGTGCTGCTCGAGAGTTGTTGGAAATTTGATAGAATTTGTCAGGTCAGGCAAATAGTTATAACTAGAAGCATACCCCGCGCATTATTGCGGAAACTACTAATTTGGAATGAAATTAAACTATTGATAAAATTCTTAGAAAGGGATTAACTATTATAAACTAATTTTAGTGTATAGTGTGCCACATTGATGTGGACATCTAAATATATGTTAGTGGATGATGTGTCTCGCTGACGTGGATATCATAATTACTTGTGCTAATGAACTTTAACTGTAAATGATAGTGGACTGCTGAGATGGACACTTTGCATGTCAAGATAATATTCTAGTGGGGTTTAGGATTATAAGAGATAATAAAGATATAGATATAGATAGATATGTTTAGTTGACAGCTTGTGCCTGGGAACGCTAATTAAAGAGAATAAAACATTAATGTGTGTTTTCCAAAATTGTATATGATTAGTCGAACTCTTAACGACTTTTTTTAATACCAATAATTTACATTATACCTTCTCTAGATTTAGAATATGAAAATAAATATTTAGAATTGCAATATATTTTTACATAAAAGGTCAACCCAGTGCTGAGCATCCCACACTGTGCGAGGTCTGGGTAAGGGTTATCAGAGGCAAGCCTTATCCTTGCCATGTGCAAATGCAAGGAGGCTACGTCTCGTAGTACTCTACCACTTGCACCTGGCCTGTCCTTCAGCAATATGTTTTTACATATATTTAAATTGAAAATAGCAAAATAAAATAGAATAAAAACTTAGTATTCATGGGGAAGGTCATTTGCTTGATTTGACGTGGATAGAAAGGATATAGAAAAGTTATGCCGCCACTGTACAAATTGGTAAGCGTGTAATCATGGCCATTAGCCAATGCAAGAATGTTAACGTCGACGGGAGCTAGGCTTTCAGGGCCTGTTTGAAACACAAGAATTGAAAACAAAGGAATGGAAAAGACCATAGGAATAGGATTAGTGTATAGTGGTAAAATAGAGGAAAGAAAAAACACAAGAAAATAGCAAGGAAGAGGTGTTTAGAATAGAGGAATTCATAACAAGGGAATAGCAAAATATATGAACCATAAAAGATCATTATTAGTGTCTAATGATAATATGTTACTCCTTCCGTCCCAGGATATAAGGCGTAACTGTTTTTTTTCTTAGTCCCATGATACAAGGCTCATGCACTCTAGCTCCCGCATGCAACAACTAATGCAGGACCAAATTTGACTCCTGGGCTCCCTCGGGAATGCATTTGTGCAACATGCATGCATGAATGTTGGAAGCTAATTGGCTAGATTGTTTCTGCATGCACGCATGTGGCATCATAGTAAATTGGATGGAGAACCAGAACACCTTTAATATGCAGGAGTTAATTTACTTATTGGTCTTGGTGCCAAAAAGGAGTTGAGCCTTCTATCCGGAGCGGAGAGAGTAATTGCATAGTTTGTCTATATTTCTCCTGCACGTGGGGCCATTGGCGCCATGGACTGAAACCATGATGGTTCATTGTGCAATAAAGTTGTAGTCCACTCACAGGTCTTTTCCTCTTCCTATTGCTAGCACAGATAAGCTCCACTCTTCTCTCTCTTCATTAGCAGAAAATCAACGATGGAGAGTGAGCTGTTGCATCGGTCTTTGTGAAGGAAGAAAAACCATAAGAACTGACTGGATGCTTTTTTTCCCCTGTGTTTCGTTCATGCAAGGGAGCCGTTCCTTAGAAACGGAAGTTGCAATTCCTTTGTTCCAAACGGCAAGCTGCAGAGCCTTTTTTTTTAAGAATACACTTACGCGTGCATTTCATTAAGAGAAGTTAGAAAAGAGTATAACGACTATGCCCGACGGCGAGCGGCCAGCAGAACAAGACGTTAACGCACACGAAAAAAAGAGAGCAGTGCTGCGGCAGGAACCAATTACGTAACACGATTGTGCGACACGAGCGACGCAGTAGCGCAGCAATCAGTCGGATACTGATGCAGCCTCAGCTGCCACCGATGCCAAGGATTCGGCGGTGGCTGGGAAGAGCTCACGCATCGCTGCCCTCTTAGTGGAAGACAGCGGCTCAGTGAAAGTTTGGTGGAACTTGATCGCAATTGTCTCGTCCGGAGTTTTCAGCTGCGGGCAGTCACTGGGGGACCTCCACTTGTTGATCGTGACCCTCTTCGCCTGAATCTCGGGGTTCTGGTGGCGCATAGGCGACTTCCCGGCGAGACGATCTCTGCGACGTGGGACAACCGAGGTGTCCCGGCGGGAGTAGCGTCGTTTTGGCGCCGACTTGATGAGTGGAGTCGCAGCGCAAGCTTGAAGGAGTCGATGAACGTCTGCAGGCTCGGTGGTTGCACTGTGCCCTGTCCGACAATAGGCGACTTCCCTCCCTGCGTGATGAATGGCTGACTATGCCGGGACAGCGGCCTGGCGGATGGGGAGCGGGACGCGTGTCCATCCCGGGCGGCAGTGCCTGGAGAGTGGGTTCCATCCACAGGTGAGCTGGCGGCTTGACCAGATGCCGGGTCGATCTGTTGTGGCCCAGGCAGGGAGAGGTTCTCCTGCAGTTGGCGCGCAGGCATCATCTGCGGCCACACTTGTGCGTCGTGGTCCAAAGCCACCCACTGTGCCGAAGTCTGCAGGTTTTGAACGTCCGCAGATTGCGCCGGGTCGCAAGGAGGGGGACGCGTGGCCTCATCGGACATAGGGTCAGTCCAGGCCGGCGGGGAAGAATGGTCGCGGTGAACTTGAAATTCGAATTGAAGAGCCTCGGGTGCTTGATTCCTCGGCAGAATGTGGGAGGCGTCAGCAGCCGTCGTCGTCACCAGCGCAGAGGATTGAGCCACTTTTGCTTTGCGACCGAAGGACCAGCCCCCAGCTGGCTCCCGGAGAGGGCACGGGAATCGTCCAACGGCCAGGGATTGGATGGACCGGAACATGGCCCCCCAGCCCGGCCCGAGCCGTGGCTCAGCCGCGCTTGCACCGCCGGCGTTCCCATCGCCGCTGGCGTTCCGGTCACCGCCGAACCGTCGAGGCCACGGCGCGGAGCGGCCACGATTGCCCCCATTGAACCAGTCAGGGTCATTGCTGTCATCAGAGTCCCCCGCCGGCTCGTGATCGGAGGTGGACGGTGGTGTGCGCCAGTCATGTCCCACCACGATCCTGATGCGGACTAGGTATCGCAGGGTCGGAAGCTCGGAATTAATGAGCTCGTGGCGTCAGAGGTAAAGCGGTGGCTCGACGACGAACGACGCTTCAAGCTCCGGCACTGCAACGATCATCTCCTGCGGGATCAGGTCCGGGTGGACGCACCACGCCGCGACGAAGTATTCCGACATGTCCGCCTGGGTTGCAGTCTGCTGGGCTGGCTCGAGTCCTGCGCAAGCATGGCCGAGGATGCGCTGTGCCGCCGCAACGTTCCATAGGTGCGATAGGATTCCGCGCATGCCCAGGAGCACCTGGGGACGGAAGGCCCCGGCAGAGGCCCAGGCCTAGTGCCGCCAGCGACGCCAGAGTAGAATGAACCTGGTGCCCGCCGGCTGCGGAGCGTGGAGGACATCGTCGCGGGCCTAGGCAGACGCGAACCGCACCATGAAGTCCTCCGGGCCGTAAGTGCTCACGGTGAATTCATCTGGCTGGAGGTGGTAGAACCCTTCAAGCTGAGCGCGGACATCGTCGGCGGCCACCATGGGCCGGTTCCGACCGACAATCGCGACGAGGGCGAGGGAGCGGTTTTCTTCCGTCGCGTCGACCTCCGAGGTGCGCAGGGCCTGCATCCGGTCGGCAGTGACGTATGCTGACGTAGAAGCTCGGTGGCTCAGCTTGTGTCGCAGAGAGGACCAAACTCTGACCTGCGTCCAGTCACCTTCATCGGACGCGTTAGGTCGCGAAAATCCCTCTCTAGACCCGTATTGGACGTGACCGTACTCCATGTTATGGAGCATCTAGTCGTACTAACTGCACGTCAGGTCGCTGGTTGGCTGGTTCGGGCGCGCGCGTGAGCGGGTGCAGCGCTGGTGCGTCCGGTCAGTCGTTGACTGAGCCCGCTGACCGTTTCCAACAGTTGGCGATCGACGAACGAAATTTAAAAGGGCGACATGTGGAGGAGATCCCGTGACCAGACGCTGAGGCCGGCGTGTCCGGTTATCCCGACCGGCGCGTCTGGTCAGCACTAAGGCTGGACGAAAAACTCGAAGCTCGTTAGCTCGCTCGGCTCGTGGCTGGCTCGACTCGGCTCGGCTCGGCTCGTTAAGATAACGAGCCGAGCCAAGCCAAGATTTTAGCTCGTTAGCTATAACGAGCCAACTCGAGCCAGCTCGCGAGCTACTCGCGAGCTAAACGAGCCAAGCTTCCAGAAAAAAAAGTATCATTTAAGGTAGTTAGATGCATGAATAATATAGTATTTTATTATACTTGTATATATATTAGTGCATATTAATTTTTTTATTTGATTTAAGGTTGTTAGATTCATTTCTTTTGTATTATTATTATTCTCAAACTTTAAATAAATACAAATATTATATTTTGTGTATTTTTTATACCTGGCTCGCGAGCTTAACGAGCCAGCTCGAGCTTTTAACGAGCCGAGCCGAGCTGGCTTTCTGGCTCGTTAGGATAACGAGTCGAGCCGAGCTAGCTCGTTATCTTAACGAGCCAAAACGAGCCGAGCCCAAACGAGCCGAGCTGGCTCGTTATCCAGCCTTAGTCAGCACGCATAAAGCTCCTCTTCGTCCCTAACGGCTCTATTCACTTGGGATTCACTCTCTTGGCACTTTGACATACTTGACATCCTTGTGAGCCTAAATAAACACCTTCTACTCATATCCATCATTGATTCATCATCACAGTGAGATTGAAAGTGATTCCAAGTGCATTTGCTTGAGTGATTGCATCTAGTGGCACTTGGGGATTGTTGTGGCTGCAGATTTCTCGTTTCTCTTAGTGGTTGCCGCCACCTAGACGGCTTTGAGCAGCAGAGGAGCATCGACACGTGTTGCTAATTGTTCGTGGCCGACTCCGGTGATTGTGAAGGGTCTTGCACCTTCCTTGGCGAAGAGCTGTAAGGTAGCTCTAGTAAATTGCTCGTGTTATTGAGTTACCTCACTTGTGGGTAGGTTCTTGTGGTGTTCATTTGTTGGACGAGGTTCGTGCAATACCTCTTAGCCGTCGAACCACCAAGTGTTGGTCGACACAACGGAAACTAGCGTGCTGGCAAGCACGTGAACCTCGGAAGAAAAATCTTGTGTCTCTTGTGTGATTGGATTTCTCCTGGTGATTGGATTGACTTCATATTATGATTGGTTCATCCCTCTACTCAGCGGTATAATCACCATATTTACTCCTTTACATTTCTTGCAAACTAGTTGCCAAGCTCTTTAGTGTAGTTAGTCTTTGAGAGCTTATTAGTTTGGTTAGTATGGCTCTTTAGTTAGTCTTTAAGAGCACACTAACTTAGTGAGTAGTGACTTAGCTCTTGTGTGTACCTAGTGATCATAGCAACTATAATTGTTGGGATAGATAGCTTGCGACCCTTATAGAGTTAGAGCAAAATTGCATTACGCTATTTGTTGTACTAATCAATTGCTCTAGTGAATTTTTAGAGTTTTAAATATGCTATTGACCCCTCTCTAGCCATATTAGGACCTTTCACCGATAGATGCAGAGTGGTCCATGGGGTTCCCCGTCACCGTAGAACGAGGCAGGCGTCAGTCAAGGTGGGACCTTGGACGACCGCAGGCCGAGGCTAATGAGGACATCACTATTTTATCGCATACAAGCCAAGTAGAGGAGGAGGTCCAGCGTGGGCGTCCAATTCATATTTTTCATGGTGGAAGCCCAGTCAACTCAAGTTCGAGTCCGGTTCGGGCTCCAGGACCAGACTACCTTAAACTGGTCACCTAGGACGCATCCGGACTCCGTTTTCGACGATCCATATATGGTTGGAAAGCTAATTTGATAAGGAAGCCAATCCAAGTGGTTTCACGTCAAAAGACCTTCGGAATCAACGGGAATCGTCAAAACAAGTCAGCATCCAGAATCTGTCAGGGTGCTGCGACATCGTCTTTTGGTCCGTTGGACCGTGTATCGTGTTTGGGCCTATTAGGGGGCGCGTCCAGAGGGGTGATACCCAAGACTCTATAAATAGCAGCCATCGCTCTCCTTAGGGTTTGGGTTTTGTTTAGTTCTTGATTTCCTCGTGAAACAGATATCGTTTTGCTGCAACTGTGCCGCCAAGGCTGCTTGCTATGAACCAGGGCCCCAGTTCTTGATCTTGTTCGCCTGTGGCGATTAGTCCTTTCGAATAAAGACTTGAACTCCTTCTCGTTATCATAAGTCTCATATTTATTTGCAATTTCAGATTACGTTCATCTCGTTCTTGCTTGTGTTCTCGATTCGCTTGTAGGAAAGCCTTCTCGGCGAGGTCAATCGTGTTCGCGTGGTTGATAACCAACGGAGCAGTGGTGTAACGGTTGCGGGGGTCCGAATTAGTCTTGGTTCGAAGCCTAGATTGTGAACGTCGAGTCTCCACCAATCGACGCTATCATACCTTTCGGAAGATCGGGCCTAGTCTACATCAAGTGGTATCAGAGCCCTTGTTGCCCGTTAGGTATAACTTTGTTTCTCCTTTTAGATTGTTACTATTTTTGTATTACCTACAGTCCACAAAAAGCCAAAAAAAATCTACATCGTCACATATTCCCTGTCCTATAGCTTCATTGTGCCATGTAAGTTCGTCTCTGATTTGCGTTGTTGAGTTTGTGCCCTAGGTCAAGTTCTTGTTGCTGGTTTTAGATCGTTTTTTAGTCCAGTTTGTGTTTTCCCCTTTGTTTTTCATCATAATCCGTGAACACCTTCAAGTATTGCTGTGATTCCTTTGTATTCATCAAACCCTAGTCCACGCCATCTTATTTGTTACACTTGTCTTCACTGTTTTCGTCAAATCCTTGCTGCCGTGACTAATTTTGCGCACATTGTTCCCGTTTTGTTCTCTAATTCGGAGTCCGTTCTTAAAACTGGTCTAGTTTTTGCATATGAACTTAGATTTCGACGTTCCATATATCAAAATTGATTAGAAAAAAATTTCAGATTTGTCCATCCCCGCATTATTGGAGTCGGAGATTTTTATTTTGGTCAAAAAGTGATCACAAGATCCTCTTTTCGTGGTCACAAGGTCTTTGTCGATTTTGAGCACGTCTTCTGGAAATTCCACATGCCACGTCTTTCACTTGTTTAAGCTCATATTTTCTGTGGTTACTTCTTTTGTGCTCCTAAGTGAAGAAAAAATATCAAAAAAATAAAAAGAAAAAGTCAAAGAATCCAAAAAAACAACAACGGCCCAAAAATAGAGAAAAAGATAGGGGCAAAAGTGGAACAATATCTAGAGGAGCACATAGAGAGCGCCATTTGAGCTGTGTTTGCGTGTGATGATTTTTACCTTGTTCCTAATCATATTCTTGCTGTTCACATCACTTGATACATCTGGTACTTAGAACGTGAGTAGGCCAGCAACTAAGACAAGTACTTGGGATACTTATTCAGCTTTGCTATTCAGTTGCGAATTTTGTTATTCCTTGCTACTATATTGTGCCTATCTAAGCTCCACTTTCTTCTAACCAAGTATAGATTTGCCTTGCAACTGTTACACTCAAGCTACAACGGTATCACAGTCACCGACCGATTGCACCGCCTGTTGCTTTGGTAAGAATACTTATAAGACCGTGGTAAGACGCTTGAGAGTTGAGTGCCTTATTTTTCCTTGTCCATAACCTAAGTAGTTGGTAGGGATAATACTATTTGTGTTGTCTTTTTCTTTCTACTAACCATGTCAGAAAAAATCGAAGGCAGCGGCCAAGGAAATGAGGACGCACCTATAGATTTCAATGACTGTGTTTCTAAGAATGAGCTTCGTGCCGTTCTTCATGACAAGTTCAATGAGATCCTTCAACAAATCACCAATTTGGCCAAGAGGATTGAAGATGTTGAACAACATCCTGAACCACGTCCTAAAGATGATGATGATGATGATCTCTCTGAGGAGGACAATGGCGACGCGGAGGCTGAAGCCGAAGCTCAACGATGTGCTGAGGATGCACGTAACCGTAATCGGTTGAACTTTAATCGACGCGGTATGGGAGGTAACAACCAAGGTAATAATGATCCTTTCTCTAAAACCAAGTTTAAGATACCTCCTTTTTCTAGTTCTGCTGATCCTGAAGCATATTTAGATTAGGAGATGGCTGTAGATAAAAAATTTAACTCCGATCAAGTACCTGAAGAATATAGAGTTAGACTTGCTACTAGTGAGTTTACTAGTTTTGCTCTTTTCTGGTGGAATGATATTTGCAATAATACTAATGCTAATGCTAATGCTAATGCTAATGCTCAGATACCTCAAACCTGGACTATACTTAAACGACGAATGAAATCAAGATTTGTTCCTCCATACTATCAGCGTGATCTACGATTAAAACTGCAACGTTTAAATCAAGGTAGTAAAACTATTGAGGAATATTATCAGGAGCTTTTAATTGGTCTAGAACGTAGTTGATGAGGACATCACTTCTTCAGAGGTACCCGCTGATCCTCCAACCGTCATGCAAGGTCCAATGACCCGGGCTCGAAAGCGACAAATCAATTTAGAGGTGAGCTCATTCTTAAGCGATACTTTTCATACTTTTGAGAATAGACTACTACCTAATGATGTTATCTTGCTTAGAAACATTGGAGAGGGTCATGAAGGACTTAGAGGAAGTGGTGGAGGTGATGATGACCAGCAAGGACATCCAACACAAGTCGGAGGCCTAGTCCAATAAGAATTCAAGTCTGCCTCGGCCTTCAGAACCAGTCTGCCTTAAACTGGTCACCCAGGATGCATCCGGACTCTGTTTTTGATGATCCATGTATGGATGGAAAGCTAATTTGATAAGGAAGCCAATCCAAGTGGTTTCACATCAAAAGCTGTTCGGAATCAACAAGAATCATCAAAACAAGTCAGCGTCCAGAATCTACCAGGGTGCTGCGACACTGTCTTTTGGTCCGTTGGACCATGTATCGAGTTTGGGCCCATTAGGGGCGCGTCCAGGGGTCTTGCACGACCCTAGAGTCTTTATAAACAGCCACCGCCCCTCCATTAGGGTTTGGGTTTTGCTTAGATTATTCTATTAAGAACAGTTTCGCCGTTCATCGGTTTGTGAGACCCCAACTCGTGAGATTAATCATTCATCTGCAATTTAGTTGTGTTCTTTCTTGTTCTTGCTTGTGTTCTTCGTTGTGCAGGCAGGGATTAGCCTTCTTGGCGAGGTCAACCTAGTCCGAGACTCGATTGATAACCAAAGGAGCTGTGTTGCTAAGATTGCAGGGTTCGATCTTTCGATCCGAAGTTGGATCGGTGTGTCATTCTCTGCCACAATGATAGTTACCATCACCTGACGGAAGATCAGGATCCCCGTCTCTATTAAGTGGTAATCAGAGCTAAGATATACCGTCAGGTTCACTTTTATTCCCTAGTTTTGAGTGTTTTGCATTCGTCCCATAGTCCAGTGCCATACTTATTTTTCCTGTCCTAGAACCTTCCGCGCCATAGCCTTTGCATATTTCAGTTTTAGAGTCCGTCGTGTTGAGTTTGTGTCCTGGTCGAGGTCTTGTTGCTGGTTAGGTCGTGTTAGAGTCCAGTTTGTGTGTTTTTCCCATCGTTTCCATCAAATATTGGCTGCTGTGACCAATTTTGCACACATTGTTCCTGTTTTGTCCTGTAATTCGAAGCCAATTCTTAAAACTGGTCTAGTTTTCGCATACGAACTTCATTTTCGATGTTTCATATATGCAAATCAATCAGAAATTTTTTTTGGATCCGTCCATCCACGGCTATGCTGGGGTCAAAGATTTTTAAATTGGTCAAAAAGTGGTCACAAGATCCTCTTTTCGTGGTCACAAGGTTTTTGTCGATTTTGATCTAGTTTTTTGAAAATTTCACAGGCCACGTCTTTCACTTGTTTGAGCTCATATTTTCTGTGGTTACTTCTTTTGTGCTCCTAAGTAAAGGAAAAATATCAAAAAAATAAAATAAAAAAGTTGAAATTTCCCAAAAAAACAACGACAGCCCAAAAAATAGAAAAAAATAGAGGGGCAAAAGAGGAACAATGTTTAGAGGAGCACATAGAGAAGACCAAAGTGAGCTATGTTAGCGTGTGTTGTCCGGTTCCTTGTTTGTGTTGCTGTCTCCATCCACCATACTTGTTTTTCTCACACCTATCACCTTGCTATCCACCATACTTTTGTCACACACCTGGTACTTGCAACACTTTAGACCAGCAATGAGAACAAGTACTTTGGACTATAATTCAACATTACTTTCTGTTGCTGACTTGTGTGCTAGGTATACATATTACTCTTTGTTTGCCTTTCAAGCTCCACAAATTCTTCAGATCAGTACAGACAAAGGGCTTTGCAATCTCGGTACCACTGCCTCACAGGTATTACGAACCAACCGCTGGTTGTACCGCCCACTGCTTCTGTTGGTAAGAACTTTGTAAGAGCTTGGTAAGGTGCCTCCACTTGCTGTGAAAAGTGACACCACTACAACAATGTAGTCATTTGGTAGGGATAACTTTCGCCATTTGTTCCTGTTTTTGTGTTTACAATGGCAGGAGGTGAACAGACTGGAGATAACAACCCTAAGGGTTTCAACAAGTGTGTCAGTTAAGAGCAACTACAAGCTGTTGTAGAGGATGCCCAAAAAAGGATGAATGAGGCCGTCAGGAAGGCCGTCACTGACGCACTCATTGAACTCAACATTGGCAACAACATGGAGAGGTTGGACAAACGAATTTCCACACTAACTGACAAGGTTACTGAGTTGGAAACATTAGTGGCGGTCAACAACAATGACGTCTCCGGCAGCAACACCGATGGTCTCTTGCTAGAAGACATGGTGCATGATGTCGCTGGAAACATGGATCGAGCAGCCTTCCGACAAGCAAGATTACGACAACGTCTTTGCCGCAACACGATAGGTATGGGTGGTGTCCACCACCATCAAGGTAATAATCA
Source organism: Miscanthus floridulus (assembly GCF_019320115.1). NCBI lineage: Eukaryota > Viridiplantae > Streptophyta > Magnoliopsida > Poales > Poaceae > Miscanthus > Miscanthus floridulus. The sequence continues at coordinate 40,489,258 of NC_089597.1, forward strand.
CCGTGTACCCGATGATCCTTATGCTAAGATTAAGTTCACAATACCATCTTTTTTGGGTCATTACAATGCTGAGGGATATCTTGATTGGGAGATGACAGTAGAACAAAAGTTTAGTGCCCACCTTGTGCCTGAGCATCATAGGGTTCGTCAAGCTACTAGTGAGTTTAAGGATTTTGCCATTATTTGGTGGAATGGGCTAGCTGCACAGGATGATTTACCTGGTATGTGGGAAGAACTTAAGGTAGCTATGCATGATCGTTTTGTTCCTCCTTCTTATCATAGAGATTTGCGTAAGAAATTGATGCATTTAGAACAAAGAGATAAATCTATACAGTATTACTATAGTGAGCTCCAAAAGGGATTGATGCGCTGTAATGTTGTGGAGGGAAATGAAGATGCCATTTGTTATTTTTATTCGGGTTTGAGGCATGAGATTCAGGACATTGTTGATTATAAAGAATTTAACACTATCAACCAGTTGTTTCAGTTTGCTATGCTTGTAGAAAAGGAATTACAGGGGCGTGAACAGCAGGGCAAGAGCAAGGTCAGCACTAGCACATACATGCCACGCTCGGCACCATCTTTGGGGCTGACCAAGCCAACCACTTTTCGGGCGCCTCCACCAGCAAGCAAGCGACCAGTAGCCTCTGGAGTTTCTGCTACACCTAAGGTACCTCCCGCATGACCTTTAGATTCAGGTAAAAATTCTTTGCATGTGCCTACCAAGAGTTCCTCATCCGTTGCATCGATAGGGCACACTTTGGGCATTCAGTGCCACCGCTGCCATGGCATTGGCCTTGTGTAGAAGGACTGCCCAAGTTAGCGGGCATATATTGCTATAGAAGATGGTTACATCAGCACCTCTGACATTGAGGATGAAGAAGACCAAGATGCAGATGAGGAGGACGGCGAAGTCCTTGGTGACGAGGCCACGGCGTCTTATAGGAGCATCATTGTACAGCGGGTGCTCAGCTCACAAGTCCAGCAACCTAAGAAGCTATAACGCCATAACTTGTTCTAGATTTTCTTTGTCATCAGCGACCGTCGAGCACGTGTCATTATTGATGGAGGTAGCTGCAACAATTTGGTGAGTTCTGATTTGGTCAAGAAGCTTGGCTTGACCACACGGCTACACCCACGTCCATACCATATTCAGTGGCTAAATGACTCAGGTAAAGCAAAGGTAACACAAACTTGTAGAGTTTCTTTTTCCATTAGTTCTTATGCTGATTCTGTTGATTGTGATGTGGTACCTATGCAAGCTTATTCACTTTTATTGGGTCGTCCTTGGGAACATGATAATGATGCTACACACCATGGTAGAAGTAATAAATACACTTTTGTGCATAAAGGAAAGAAAATTACTTTGGTACCTTTGACCCCTGCTCAAATTGTACAAGCTGATAGAGAACGCACTGTTAGTTTGAATGATGTCCAATCTAAAATCAGCAAGTTGCTAATTCTATTTTCCACCTAAAAAGGATAAGTCTACATCTATTTCTAAGGCTGAGGGGATTAAATTGAAGGGTGGGGTTATGCTTGCAACAAAATGTGACTTTGCTGAAATTTCTGATGATGATATTTGCTATGCTTTGGTATGCAAACGAGCTATGTTTTCGCTTGATGATATTGTTAGCTCGGTACCTCCTGCTGTCACTAACCTTTTGTAGGAGTATGACGAAATTTTTCTAGCTGAGATACCCCCGGGGCTGCCACCTATGAGAGGGATAGAGCATCAAATCGATTTGAATCCGGGAGCAACCTTGCCCAACCGTGCTGCTTATCGAACCAATCCTGAGGAGACTAAGGAAATTGAGCGATAAGTCCAAGACCTTTTGGACCATAGGTATGTATGTGAAAGCCTTAGTCCTTGTGCCGTTCCTGTACTTTTGGTTCCTAAGAAAGATGGAAGTTGGAGTATGTGTGTTGATTGTAGAGCCATCAATAATATTACTATTTGGTATCGTCATCCTATTCCTAGGCTAGATGACATGCTAGATGAGTTGTGTGGTTCTATAATTTTCACTAAGATTGACTTGCGAAGTGGCTACCACCAAATTAGAATAAAACTTGGAGATGAATGGAAAACTGCGTTTAAAACCAAATTCGGGTTGTATGAGTGGTTAGTAATGCCTTTTGGTTTGACAAATGCACCTAACACTTTCATGCGCTTAATGAATGAGGTTTTAAGAGCTTTTATTGGACATTTTGTGGTAGTTTACTTTGATGATATATTGATTTACAGCAAGTCTTTTGATGAACATATGGATCACTTACGTGCTGTTTTTAATGCCTTACGTGATGCACGTCTATTTGGTAACCTTGAGAAGTGCATCTTTTGCATGGATCGAGTTTGTTTTCTTGGCTATGTTGTAACTCCATAGGAAATTGAGGTGGACAAGATGAAAATTGAAGCCATAAAGAGCTGGCCGGTTCTCCAAACTATCACATAGGTGAGGAATTTTCTTGGTCTTGCAGGATTCTACCGCCGCTTTGTCAAAGATTTCAGCACCATTGCTGCCCCATTGCATGAGTTGACGAAGAAAGGAGTGGTGTTTCATTAGGGAGAGGCACAAGAGGAGTCCTTTGACACTTTGAAGGACAAGCTCACACACGCACCATTGCTGCAACTTCTAAATTTTGGTAAGACTTTTGAGCTAGAATGTGATGCTAGTGGAGTTGGCATTGGTGGTGTTTTGATGCAAGATGGTAAACCAGTTGCTTACTTTAGTGAGAAATTGCATGGTCCTATTCTTAATTATTCCACGTATGATAAAGAATTGTATGCACTTGTTCATTCTTTAGAGACGTGACGTCATTATTTGTGGCCTAAAGAATTTGTTATTCATTCTGATCATGAATCGCTTAAGTATCTTCGCTCTCAAAATAATCTGAATCGTAGGCATGCTAAATGGGACGAATTTATTGAATCTTTTCCTTATATTATCAAACACAAGAAAGGGAAGGATAATGTGATTACTGATGCTTTGTCTAGAAGATATACATTGATGTCCCAACTTGATTATCGGATTTTTGGTCTCCAATCCATTAAAGAACGATATGCGCTTGATCCTGATTTTAAGGATGTGTTGCTTAATTGTAGAGAGGGACGCACACGGAATAAGTTTATGATCAGCGATGGTTTTTTGTTTAGAGCTAACCGCCTATGCATTCTAGTTGGTTCCGTTCATCTTTTGTTGTTGCAGGAGGCACATGGAGGTGGATTGATAAGACATTTTGGTGCCAAGAATACAGAGGAGGTGTTGTCCACACACTTCTTTTGACCAAGGATGAGGCGAGATGTAGAGTGGTATGTGGCTCGGTGTGCCACATGTCAAAAAGCTAAGTCACGATTGAATCCACATGGTTTGTATATGCCTCTTCCTGTTCCTTCTACTCCTTGGGCAGATATATCTATGGATTTTGTGTTGGGATTGCCAAGGACTAAGAGGGGGAGGGATAGTATTTTTGTGGTGGTTGATCGTTTTTCTAAGATGGCACATTTTATTCCTTGTCATAAGAGTGATGATGTTGTTCATATTGCTGACCTTTTCTTTCAAGAAATCGTTCGCTTGCATGGTATGCCTTCCACTATTGTTTCAGATCGTGATGCAAAATTCTTGAGTTATTTTTGGCGCATGTTGTGGAATAAATTGGGGACCAAGCTGCTGTTTTCTACAACATGTCATCCCCAAACTAATGGGCAAACTGAGGTTGTGAATCAAACATTGTCCACCATGTTGAGAGCCATTTTGAAGCGCAATTTGAAGATGTGGGAAGAGTGTTTGCCGCATGTGGAGTTTGCATATAATAGGGTGGAACATTCCACCACCAAGGTAAGTCCTTTTCAGATAGTGTATGGTTTTAACCCCCCGTGCTCCTATTGATCTTTTGCCTTTACCTACCACTAAGAGAATACATAGTGATGCTAGAGAGTGTGCTGATTTTATTCATAAGTTGCATGAAACAATTAAAGCAAATATTAAAAGCATGAATGAAAAGTATAGAATTACTGGTAGTAAAGGTAGAAAAGAGATTAAACTTAAACCGGGTGATTTGGTTTGGTTACATTTGAGAAAAGATAGATTTTCTGAGCTACGTAAGTCTAAATTAATGCCAAGAGCAGCTGGTCCTTATAAGATCATTGAGAAAATAAATGATAATGCCTACAAACTTGAATTGCCACCCGAGTTCAGGGTTAGTCCCACCTTTAACATTGCAGATTTAAAACCTTATTTGGGAGAAGAAGATAAGCTTGAGTCGAGGATGACTCCAATTCAAGAGGGGGAGGATGATTAGGACATCACTTCTTCAGAGGTACCCACTGATCCTCCAACCGTCATGCAAGGTCCAATGACCCGGGCTCGAAAGCGACAACTCAATTTAGAGGTGAGCTCGTTCTTAAGCGATACTTTTCCTACTTTTGAGAATAGACTACTACCTAATGATGTTATCTTGCTTAGGAACATTGGAGAGGGTCATAAAGGACTTAGAGGAAGTGGTGGAGGTGATGATGACCAGCAAGGACATCCAACACAAGTCGGAGGCCCAGTCCAACAAGAATTCGAGTCTGCCTCGGCCTCCAGGACCAGTCTGCCTTAAACTGGTCACCCATGACGCATCCAGACTCCGTTTTCGATGATCCACATATGGATGGAAAGATAATTTGATAAGGAAGCCAATCCAAGTGATTTCACATCAAAAGCTCTTCGGAATCAACAGGAATTGTTAAAACAAGTCAGCATCCAGAATCTGCTAGGGTGCTGCGACACCGTCTTTTGGTCCGTTGGACCATGTATCAAGTTTGGGCCCATTAGGGGCGTGTCTAGGGGTCTTGCACAACCCTAGAGTCTTCATAAACAGCCACCACCCCTCCATTAGGGTTCGGGTTTTGCTTAGATTATTCTATCAAGAATAGTTTTGCCATTCATCGGTTTGTGAGACCCCAACTCATGAGATTAATCATTCATCTGCAATTTGGTTGCGTTCTTTCTTGTTCTTGCTTGTGTTCTTCATTGCGCAGGCAGGGATTAGCCTTCTTGGGGAGGTCAACCAGGTCTGAGACTCAGTTGATAACCAGAGGAGCTATGGTGCTAAGATTGCAGGGTTCGATCTTTCGATCTGAAGCCGGATCGGTGTGTCATTCTCCGCCATAACGATAGTTACCATCACCTGATGAAAGATCGGGATCCCCATCTCTATTAGTAGTAACATACAAGAGGATGATATGGATAAGTGTTCTAGATTTTTTGGAGGTTTATGTCGTGAAATACAGGATGTTCTTGACTATAAAGAATGGACTAGATTTTCCCAATTATATCATTATGCTATTAAAGCTGAAAGGGAAATATAGGGACAACAACCTAGGCGATTATCGATGTTTTACCACCGATAGCCTACCACGGGGGTACCCGGGGTAGTATGTTCGGGCTTCGGCGTATGCTGAACTCGATGGTTAACACAAGGGACAGTCGATTTATCCTAGTTTAGGCCCTCGATCGTAGATCGAGTAATAACCCTACGTCCAGTCGGCGTTAGCCTTTGCGTTGGATTGATCGTGAAGTGTTGTGTTGTACAATTGCTGTTCTCTTCTCTGTCTTTTTTTCCCTAGGAGTCCTGCCCTCCTTTATATAGTTAGGAGGCCAGAGTCCTAGTCGGTTTACAATGAGAGTTCCTAGTAGGATTATTGAATAGTACTACTACTAAGATTACATGAGAAGAATCCTAGTTGGACTAGATCTTCTCTCTCCCTTGTGAGGTATCCTATGGGTCCCGCATCGACAAGCCCCCGAGTACTTCCTGGTTGAGCTCTGAAAGTCTCGTTTTGCTCCTTCAAGTCTTGTTGAGTAGGAACAAATGTCATCCAAGTGCTTTCTTGAGTGAAACCTTGTAGCGCTTCTTGGGACCTTCGAGTGGTGAGTGCTTTTTGAAGAAAAAGTACATCCATCTGGTTGTAGCCCCTGAGCCTCTTGCTATTTGGAACAAGGAGCTAGAGGATCTTGTCTTGAAGTTGCTCTGATTGTTCGTTGAAATTTTATCAAAAAAGAACTCGAATATGGCTCGTTCCGGGTTCTTTTTGTCGTAATGTCTTGAAGTGGTCTGCGTTGAGAAAATCTTTTGGTGACGTGCGCTTTTTTGAAGAAAAAGTGCACTCACTGAGTGTAGCCCCCGAGCCTCTTGCTATTTGGAACAAAAAGTTGGAGGGTCTTGAATCTTTATGTTGTTTGAAAATTTGTGTTTTGAAGTGGTCCCTGAGACTTGGATTATGTCATCATCTGAGTAGTTTTTTGGCATCTTTCTGAAGCAACCCTTTAGTCTTTGATTAAATCACCATCCGAGTAGTTTCATAGCATGCAGCCTCCGAGCGTATATCCGTGTTGTTTTGTTCAGGAAGAACTTGGATGCGAGGTCTTGGCATATTCTTTGATAGTCTGCTGTTGTCAGATGTAGTTGTATGGTGGTGGTTGAGTGTAAATGCCTTTTGTTCACAGGTTGTACTATGCTGGTATATTCTTCTGAATATGCTCGTCTTGGAGTACTGTTCCTTCTTGCCTGAGTCTTCCATTATTGAGTCCTGTCTTTTCACTATGTCCTTTGCTAGGCTTATTTCATTGGTACTCCTAGTCCATGTGCGCCGCTCCTTTGATCTATAAATATTGTCCTAGAGTGCTTGTTTTCATCCATTGGACATTCTGTTGAAACCTTCGTGGTCATGAATATGGTAGTTTGTGAAGCAGAGCAGCCCCTAGGAATATTTTGTAGTTCCTGTGTGTCTTATTGTAGCTGGAGGAAGTCTTGTGATAGGGATTAGAGGTAGGCTAATCCCACGACAGCATTGTGCTAGGATGTACGTGGCGGTAGTTGGAGGAAGTCTTGTGATGTGGGCTTCGTTCCTTCATCTAGCAGTTCTGGGTTGATCCTCGTCGCCTGTCCTGAGACTGTCCGGTGCAGATCAACACCATATCCAGCATCACATCGGTCTTGGGTAGACAGATGCTCGCCGGCCTTCTCTACTCCATGTTGTCTTGCCGTGCTACTGATTTCCGCCTTGGATGCACTACGTCTGTCCTTTGAATAAAACAGTGTAGCTGATGGCGGTTTGTCCTTCCGAGTAGCAATTTGGGACATGTAGTCATTCCAGAGCCTAGCCATGTCCGTGTTCCTCTTTGCTACTTTGCTTTTCGTGGTGCCGAGTTCGTTGGGTCTTGTAAGATTTGTAATCTTCTATTTTTGAAGTCGCTTGTAATGGAATGAATCTTGTCTTCTGAGTTGTCCTTTACTTTTCTACTATGATCTTTGTCATTCATGAGTTTACCGAGTTCTTTCTTAAATAACCGGGTTCTTTTGTTCCTTGCGAGGTAGCCCTTTGTTTCTTCTTGGTTGATGGGTTGTTCTTGTAATGATCTGATAACCCTGCCGTGGTGCTGGACGGATAAGTCTGAAATCTACCCGTTGGATTGTACCATTGTGTGGATTTATGCCCTCCATCGTTTTAGCTACGTCGGTAAACGGACCGTTGCATTCTCACATGGTGTTTTAATGGACCTGGTGGGCCATTTCTAACACTGTAAAATTTATTTATAGACCATTCGTCCTCTTTTTCTTTACTGCCTTTCTTTTGCCTTCAAACCCTAGCTCTTAATCATCTGCCATCGCCATTGCTACCGCCGTCCTTAGCGCTGCCATCTAGCTTCATCTTCCCCAGTACCTTTTTGCTTCCGCTAGTTCATGGGTAAGAAGAAAACCGCGAGCAAGTCCCAGGCGACCTTCATGGACAAGGAGTCATCCCTTTCTTTGATCGAGAACCAAGAGTTCGTGGCCATGAGGGCTGCTCAGAAGGTTTGGCCGGCTCCAACAACAAGCGAAGATCAGCTGCGTGAGCTCGTCAGCGACGGCTTGATCCAAAGCAAAGTCATCGCTGAATGGAGAGTTCCAGGTGAGCATCAGGTTCCTACTCCGAGTCCTGGTGAGATTGTCCTCTTCGTTTCCTTTGTCCACGCTGGACTTTGCCTTCCTGCTTCCTTCTTCCTTCATCAGTTTCTTGGTTATTTCGGGGTTAGTCTGAACCATCTAACCCCTAATGCCGTTCTCCATCTTTCTGTTTTCGTTCATCTCTGTGAAGCTTTCCTCAGAATCCCTCCTTCTCTATCTCTTTTTAGCTATTTCTTCCATCTGAAACCTCAACCCCGCCGCAAAGAAACCAGCGTTCTTGGCGGTTGTGAGATTTAGTTTCACCAGGGTCTTAAGATTAAGTTTTTTTACTATGACCTAGTCGATTCTGTAAAAGATTGGCGTGCCGACTGGTTTTATGCTGCCAATTTGATCCCTTCCCTTGTCGTCCACTCTGGATCTGGTCCTGTGGTGAATGACCAATGGGACAAGAAACTTGATTCACCTGCTAAGATTCAAGTGATCCAGCCACTCCTTGATAGGATTAGCATGCTGAAACAGCAGGGTTTAACCGATTTCGGTATTGTTTCGAGTTTTCTTCATCGCCGAGTTCAGCCCTTGAAAGAGCGGGAGCACCTTGGCTTCGAGTATTCTGGGGCCGAGGATCCTTCACGCATGGTCCTAGCTCTTGAGCTGACCGATGAGGAGGTACTCGAGTGTCTCCAGAAGATGCTGAAAGGAGTGAGCGTTATTCCTCCTACTATCTCTGAGTTCTCTACCAACATCCTGCCCCCAGCGGTGAGTTGTTTATCTCTTTGTTTGGATATTTTATGTACTCTTGCTGCATCCATTTTTGCTTAGCTTTTCCCTGTCTTACTATTTTATCCTTTTTCATAGGAGCTTGGGCAGGACTTTGTTGACCCGATCCCTCTTGATGTTCTCCCTGCCGTGGTGGAGACTGGGGATAAACTTGCTGGAACTTCTACAACTAGTAAGTCCCCACCCTCCACAGTGCTTCCTGGAGTTTCTTCTAGATTTGTTGATGTATATGAAGAATATATTCCTCATCTAGTCCCTCGTGGTCCTCGTAGTGTCCCGAAGAGGGGGTGAATGGATGGGTCTTCATCTGGCCTACCTATCTCTAAGAAGCCTCACAAACCAAGTACTCTCTCAGGTACTCTAGTTGTTGCTAGCATGCTCTTAGGTGAGCACATTTAATACTCTTTGTTCCTTTGTTTTCCTGTTTCTCTCTTGAACTGAGTACTTTTTATTCTTTTTTCAGCAGGTGCTCTAGTTTCCTTAGCTGAGGGAGAGGAGGACGACGAAGTACCTCTCATCATGCGGTGGTGAGTTGTTTTCATATTCCTGTTGCATTGAATTTCTCTTCTTTGTCTTGACTTTTAGTCTTGAAGTTTTTTGAAGTAACCGGACGTCGGGTATGAGTTCTTCTGAGGCTCCTGCGCCGACTTCTTCTGAAGCTCCGGTGTTGAGTTTTTTGGTAGCCTCGGTACCGAGCTCTACCGCTCCTCCAGTGCAGAGTTCTTCCACGGCTCTAGCCCCGGCTTCTTCCGTGGCTCCGTTATCTGCTATCCTGCTCCTGTCGTTGGGTGGCGGGGACGTTTTCGCCATGGTGGTCCCCCCTGTGAGGCCTTCTTTTAGCTTCGCGAAGAAGAAAGTGGTTGGGTGAGTAGATTCTGGCTTCATCTTTTTGCTTTTATCTTCCTTCTTTTGGTTCTCATCGGTGCTTTCTTTTATCAATTTTCAGTGTTTCGTCTTCTCTTGTTTCTTCATCGATTTCTTCTCAGCCTTCCACCGTGCCATCGAGTTCTGAGCCTCAGGACTCGCAACATACTGTTGGTGAAGTTGTTGCGGGGGCTTTGGAGCTACCCGACGAAGTTGCGGACTTGGCCGCCCCGGAGGTGACTGTGGTAGTCGTGTTGGGTCCTTCTGAGGGATTGGCTTTGGCTTCCCTGGAGGTTGCTTTGGTCGTTCCTTCTTCACCCCAGCCAGTCTCTCCTTCCCCTCCTCTTGCTTCCGGCGGTCCCTCTTTTACTGGTGACGTGGTGCAACAGTTCGATGCCACCCATCGGCTATCGGAGCTGACCGCAGCCTAGGGGAGCTTGGCGTCCTCTGCGACTTCTTTCGGGGAGAAGCTTCACGTAAGTTTTTCTAAGACTCTTTCTTAGGCCATTTGTTTTGCCTTCGTCCTTACGCCTTATTTTTCTCTTTCTTTAACTGTTTAGACTTTCTCTCATGACCATATCGGCTTCTTCTTTTCGTCTGAAACTGAGAAGAAGTTGTCCTCTGAGGTAAGTTCTCTAAAGACTGACCTTGACCTCCTCCGGGCTGAGTTGGAGACTGAGCATAAGTCGCATCAAAAAGAGGAAAAGGCTCTTCATGCCCGAGTGGTAGAGGTAGAGAAATAGAGAGATACTGCTGCCCAGGAGTTGGAGAAATAGAAAGATGCTGCTATCTAGGAGGCTTCAAAGAACTCAGAGGCCATGAAGAGCTTGGAAGCCACGAAGAAAGAATGTAAAGGTATTCCGAGTTCTTTTTGTTTCTTTCAGTATTCACACCTTTCCCTTCTGCTAACTTGTTGTTTGGTGTCTTGTCCAGCTCTCCGAGTTGAAGGAAAAAAGCTCTCGGAGGGCATTGATGAAATGAAGGCTCTTGTTCGTACAAGTCATAACATGGCTGAGGAGGTAACTACTCGTGCTGAAGAAGAACTTGCACTTGCTAAGTTGATCAGGCGTGGAGCTGATAAAGATCTTGTGCAGGCCCAAAAAACTATTGAAGACTTGTCTAGGAAGCTGGCGACGGCTACTAAAAATTAGAATGTTTTGTGGAAATCCTTTCGTTCAGTAGCTGATGTTCTCTAAACTCCAGCGGATGACGGACAATCTTGGGCTCAGTTCATTCCT